>NW_022589747.1:4815812-5201236 GCF_004348235.1 Phoca vitulina | reverse complement strand
TGGGAGGATGGGTTAGCCTGGTGATGGGTATTGAGGAGGGCACGTTCTGCATGGAGCACTGGGTGTTATGCACAAACAATGAATCATGGAACACTATATCTAAAACTAATGATGTAATGTATGGGGATTAACATAACAATAAAAAAATTAAAAAAAAAAAAAAAGAATTAGGTAATATATAAATAAATGTCAACATTGCTTTTAAAAACATTTTCAAGAAATATACCTCTCATTTGGTAGGCTAGACTTCCAACAAGTTTCAGTGATTTGGGAGTAGGCAAGAAGGATCCACTCTCCCAAAATACTTCCCTACCTGTTTACTGATGCATTCCACCTCTTGATCTGTTCAAACCAACCCTGGAATGCTTATATGGGTGGTTCTGCTACTGAGTTTATTGGTGGTTGATGTTGGGGATGGGTGTTTGTGCTCCTTCTAAATTCATGTTGAAACTCTAATCCCCAGTGTGATGGTATTTGGAAATGAGGCTTTTAGGAGGTAATTGCATCCTGATGGTAAAATCTTCATGAATGGGATTGGTGCCCTTATAAGAAGAACACAAGAGAGCTTCTTCTCTCTCTGTCTCTCTCTGTCTCATCTCTCTGTCTCTGTCTCTCTGTCTCATCTGTCTCTCTCTCTCTGTGTCTCTCTATCTCTCTGTCTTTCTGCTTCTGTCACTTTCCCTGTCTCTCTCTGTCTCTGTCTCTTTCTGTCTCTGTCTCTCTGTCTCTGTCTCTTTGTCTCTCTGTCTCTGTCTGGTGTCTCTCTCTCTTTGTCTCTCTCTGTCTCTCTGTCTCTCTGTCTCGTTGTCTCTCTCTCTCTCTCTCTCACCCAATATGTGAATACCCAGTGACAAGGAAGCTGTCTACTAGCCACCAGGAAGCAGGTCCTGACCAGGAACCAAATCTACCAACACCTTGACCTTGGACTCCCCATCCTTCAGAACTGTTAGAAATAAATGTCTATTGTTTAAGCCATCCTATCTGTGGTGTCTGGTTATGGCACCCTGAGCTGACTAAGACAGTGGTCCATGAAGTCATCTATGTCCTCATTTTCTGCATCCTCACAGGGACTAGTCAGTCTCTCTTGCTCTTTCCATTCACTGCCCAAGCAGTGATCACAAGATCACTCAGATGGAGGTTGGCAGAAGAGCCCCATGAGTTCAACAGTTGACTCATTGCCTGGAAGCTGGGCAGAATGATCCCTCAGGAGACACACAAAGTGGGGTGAACTTATGATACATGGCAGATTAGGAGAAGCAGTCAGCAGGGGGCCCGGCCAGATGGAGGAACACTTGAAGAAGAAGCTGGCCCTCCTGAGCATGAAGCACATTTGGAAGGCAGCGATACTGCCAAGCAGCCCCAGGACACTGGAGGCCACTGAAAGCATATTTTATCATTCAAACTCTCCAAATATATTGAAACTGGCCATCATACAAAAGTATCCTATGTGTCATCTGAGCAGGCCCCAGCATGATTCTGCCTCTGAACCAAACTCCTAGCATAGAGCCTGATGCATAAGAAGATGTGAATGTGCTGTGTGAAGAAATAGATAAATCAATGTGCATTTAAAAAGTCAAAGTGATGGGGATGAAGGAGTGCACCTGTCGTGATGAGCACTGGGAGTTGTATGGAAGTGTTGAATCACTAAATTCTACACCTGAAACTAATATGTATGTTAACTAAACTAACAATCTGAACTGTATGTTAACTAACTGTATGTTAACTAACAATCTAAACTGTATGTATAATAAAATAAAATAAAATATTTTTAAAAAGAATAAAATTTCAAAACCATTACCTTCCTCTGTACTTAATGAAAATAGTACAAGAAAACTGCAAATTTAAGGCAGCCTCTGGTTTGACTGGCAACTATCTCCCTTGGCCATTTCTTCCTCTTGGGTATTTCTAACTATAATATGTTATGGATTTTTCTTGTGTCAACATCTCGCTCACTGGCCTATAATCTTTCTACTGTTCTGGGTCATAAAAACCCTTGGAAAATTCCTGAGAACCTTGAGTAGCACCATGTAATTATTTTTTTCCTTTACCTTTGAAAGTAGATCAAATTATAAAAACTGTAACTACTCTTATGCTTTTTAAGTAAGTGGCATCAAGAGCTGTGCGGCCCTTCTTCATAAAAAAGTAGACTCATAGTAAAAGACAGAGGGAAAGATGGGAAGGAAGGAAGAAAGGAAGGAAGGAAGGAAAGAAGGAAGGAAGGAAGGAAAGGAAGGAGGGAAGGAGGGAGGGGATGGAGAGAAGGAGAGAGGAAGGGAGGAAGAAAACATAACACAAGGGGATCTCTTATCAAAGCCTTTCTGAAGCTGTAACAGGGTGTTTACCATGTTTCTTCTAGACTAGATGAAGAGAAGAATCTTGCCACCCCAAGCTCCAAACAAGAGAGAGTTTGAGGGCCACCCATGCATCCTTGTAATCCTTCTGAAGGAAAAAGTCAAATGCTCCTCCCACCTCTTGACAGTTTTCAGGTTCCGCCCACAGAGTTTAAATGTGCAGAAGGACTAACTCCTTATGTCCAGCCCTTCAATAAACAGGACAGCACACGCCCATGCCAAAAAATCCTACCCAGGCACAAGGCTGGAAGTTATCTATGCAATACTAGAATTATGCTTGGCATGGAATCAGGGAGCAGAGGGACAGCAAGAGCCCTGTGATTGAACTCTGTCTCTTGGTTTCCAGAAACATTATATTTCCTTCAAAATATATCCTCCCTAATGCAACTAATTATCACCATCTTGATCCCCAACACCAAAACCCAAGCTTTATCTTCCCTCACTTGGACTATTAAAATGGTGCCATGAGGGTCTCCCGAGCTCATTTATCTACGCTGTGGGCAGGAATGTACCAGTCATCTGTTTAATCCCTCTTTTGGTTTCCCATGTAACTTAGAACAAATGCCATCAACATTCTGCAGAATCTGCCTTTTCCAAGGCCGCACAGGATTTGTGTGTCTTCAGCGAGCCCCCTTGCTTCTTGTGCCCCAGCTGCACTGGCCTCGCAGAGCCTCACACAAGCCCACACCAGCCCTGCTGGAAGGCCTGGACACTTGCTGCCCCTTCCTGGAACATCCCTGACCACATGCTCACACAACCTCCTCCTCACCGCTCTCTGGTCTCTGTGCAAATGTTATCAGAGAGACCTTCCTTGGTTATCCCGCCAAAGGCCACACCCTCCCCTTGTGCCTCTTTTGTTAGCCTGACTGTTCTGTCTTAGCACTTAACCACCACCTGACATATATACTCCCTGAAAGCAAGGCATTTTATCATTCCTTGATCCCCAGCATGCATAGTAGTGCCTGGAATACAGT
The DNA here is from genome assembly GCF_004348235.1 of Phoca vitulina. Lineage (NCBI taxonomy): Eukaryota > Metazoa > Chordata > Mammalia > Carnivora > Phocidae > Phoca > Phoca vitulina. The sequence continues at coordinate 5,197,911 of NW_022589747.1, read as the reverse complement.
ACGTGCTCAATAAACACGAGACCAGGGGCACCTGGGTGGTGCAGTCAGTTGAGCATCCAACTCCTAATTTCAGCTCAGGTCATGATCTCAAGGTCATGAGATCAAGCCCCACGTCGGGCTCTGTGCTCAGCACGAACCCTGCTTGGGATTCTCTCCCTCCCTCTGCTCCTCCCCACCCTCTCTAAAATAAATAAATAAAATCATTTAAAAATAATAAAATAAAAAAATAAGCACAAGAGAAAACAGGGGAGAAGAGAGAGTGCCTCGTGGCTAAAGATAATTTGCAATTTCGTTCCCCAGGCTAACTAGGCTTTGTGCTTCGTGTGGTCAAGTTACTGAGCACTTTACCCAATTTGGTGAGCTACCCAGTGCTCTTCCAGTGATTTTTTTTTTAAAACAAAACCAGAGCCATTTCTGTGACTTTCAACTGCAAATTTCTGACGGACACATAGCCCCTAAGTGTCCTCCTCTCCAAAGCAAGCACCCTGACACTGTTCCTCTGAGACTTGCTTTCCTGAGACCTTGCCCTTCTTGGCCTTTCTCATCATGGAATGACCCAGGCCCTTCCACCATCTGACTCTTTCACCTGGGATACCCCCCCAACATTTCTGGATCTCAGCTCACCCATCAGCCCCCTGAAGATTTTAATAACCCTTCTCTTCATGCCACTCTCTCAGAGTCCAGGAATGCATCTAGTGAAATAAAGTACAAATAGAGAGAGACATTCATAAGGACAAAGTATACAAAGTTCAAGTGTTCACTGTTTTTATTTAAGGCAGGGGAAAAAAGAAACAACAGGAGAATCACACGGGAAGTTTGGATGGGATCCATTAACTGAAATTTTCCACTTGCAGCTCTGTTCATGTTAGCAAGCTGAAAGGCCTTCTTTCTGTCATTTTTCTAAATTTTTACCATTTATACAAGACCTTAGGTCCATAATGTAAAGCTTCATATAAAATTTAGGAGTGTTCTTAAAGTAAATGGACATCTTTTATCACATTTTCTTTCAGGCTTTACCAAACGGAGGTAATGAGGACCAGAGTAGCCTCATAAAAATGTCATGCAACTTCAACTCACTACACTTAAATTATTGAAAGAATTAATGGATTATGGTCATTTTATTTTTTATGACAATTTCTAACTGGTCATACTGTACCCACAAAGGGCAATGTCATGCACCATGAACCTTCACTTTCCATAAAAATGCTGTGTTTTGGACAGCACGCCGTCAGAGGTCTGCCCGTTATTGGATACTGTCTTCTGAGATTAACATGTCCATGACCCATTCCATCTCCCAACAGCCCCCCAGCTACAGCCCATGCACCAAATACCATAATGCCTGACACTAGACACAGAAATGTGGGAGGGGCCCTACTTGTTGGAAGAGTTCTAGAAGGGAAAGGTGGGTCTAGTACCTATTGCCTCCTCCACACCGAGTCCAACCTAGTCCCAAAATTTAAAAAAAAAACAAAAATACTTTGGGGCCCTGGGTGGTGCAGTCAGTTAAGTATCTGACTCTTGATTTCCACTCAGGTCATGATCTCAAGGTCGTGGGCTCGAGCCCCATGTAGGGTTCCCTGCTCAACATGGAGTCTGCTTGAGGACTCCCTCCCTCTCTCTCTGCCCCTCTCTAAAATAAATAAACCTTTTAAAAATTGTTTAAAATTACTTTGGACGTATTTATTAAAAGTGAATTTGGCTAGAGCTTCTATAATATTGATCCTCCTAACCAAGAGTCGGTTCCTTGAGCCAAGGGGCCAGTTCTGACCTCAAGGCATCACCTGAATAAATAGGACACTCACCACCTGGGTGGCCTCTCAGTTGTCCAGTGCCACACACCTCCCAGTCAGAAGGCAGTTTCCTCCTCAGCCTCTGCCTCCTAAAACTTAGTAAGTGGGACAGTTTTGGGGGGCACTGTATCTATCCTTGGCCCTAGTGCCTTATCTTGTTTAGGGTTTGCAATTTAAAAATCAAATCCTTTTCTGGTCCAATTAAGAGACTTTGACCATCAACCTGTCTACCTAGATCCTGAGCAGGGCCCATGCTTCCATTTCTCAGGGAAAAAGAGAAGCAGGATCATCCTGTACCATAAATCCCCTATGCACACGGTAAACACGTTCTACCTCTCCTCAAAACTCAAAACAAAGTGTTATAGAATAACAACACAAAGAACGTCGAGAAATTTCCTCTACGTAAGTCTCCAAAGCAAAGGAAACTGTCTTCCTATCTCATGGTATCAACGTCAGCGGAGCCTCCAGTCCGAGCCCCAGAGGGCCTGATAAACTGATGTTGAAGCACAAGGGCATTCGTTTTAAAAGTTGTTCGGGCAGAGAAAAGCAATTCTCTTTTCGGAGGTTCTCACCACTTGCCCTGGTTCCCAGGAACGTGGGATGCAGTGAGCTTGTGGGATGTCGCTGGAGTCGTGTTTGGCAGCCAAAGGCAGCTCAGGCAAATTAAACAGGCTCATTTAACAATTCAACGAGCAGAATGGTCCTGGCAGCCAACAGGGAATTAGTGGGACCACGGTCGGTCTGAACAGGCCCCCCAGCCATCCCCACGTGGGGCTGGAAGGATCTGAAAAAGTTCTGGCCACAGTCCCAACCGTGTCTCCAAACCCTGGAAAGCCACCAACCTGCAACCAGGACTGTCCCTCCATGCCGGGCCCCAGCCAACAGACACCCTGCAGTGGGTCACGATAGGCAAGTGGCACCTAGAAAATCCAAGTCCTCGTTCGGTTTCGGGATGGGCATTGGGGAATATTGCTTTGACATATTTCTAGCAGGTCAGTGGTCTTCTTCCTAAGAATCGGAGCTGTTAGTCCGTGAAAGCATGGATTCTGACTTTGAAAGATGCCTTGAAAGGCATTTAATTCTTGCCTTCAAATTGCATCTCCGGTTCCCGACCTAAGACCTCAGACAGCACACACCCGTGTTCTCCAGATCCACGGCCTTTCTGCCGTTGCTTTCAGAAAACATGCTCCCTTGGATTGAATTGAAAATGCTGTCAGAATAAATCATTTTTCTCACACCAAACTCTCTCTCTTTTCTTCCATCATGAATTAAAAAAAGAAAGAAAGAAAGAAAACTAGTTTTTAGGGGCACCTGGGTGGCTCAGTCTATTAAGCATCTGCCTTTTTGTCTCAGGTCATGATCTCAGGGTCCCGGGATCGAGCCCTGCGTGGGGCTCCCTGCTCAGAGGGGGAGACCGCTTCTCCCTCTCCCTCTGCCCTTTGCCCCCTCTCATGTGCACTCTCTCTCTCTCTCAAATAAATAAATAAAATCTTAAAAAAAACACTAGTTTTTAAAAATGTTCTAAGGTGTTTAGTATTTGCTAATTGAGATCATTCAAAGATTCCTCTTTTTGACATCGTACCGTTGGTCCCTCCAATCTCTCCTGGGACTTGTTGGTTATGTTCATTCTGTATGTTTCCTTTTAAATCCAGAGGTTAATGGTTTCTGTGCCAAGAAACACGGTGATTCAAGGGAAGTTTCTTGACAAACAGGACTAATCACCGAAGTGTAGGTGTGGAATAGGGGAATCACTGGGCCAGGCCACCTCAGGGTGGGCAGCGCCTGGGCTGGGGAAGGATGGCGGAGGGAGAAGCTACCAGAGCCTGGGAGCAGAGAACTATGGCTGGGAGAGGAGCAGTGACTTCGGCAGCAGGGAGCAAGGGAGTGAATGTCCCCCTGACTCTCCGTCCTGCAGAGTGAGGGAGTGTGCGGAAGCCCCCACGACCACAACCGCCAGCCTGAGGAGTGGGTCTGGGCCAAGTGCCCCGCGCAGACCCTGCATCTGGAAGCACAAGCCCCAGTCCTTCCCATGCGGCTCTGCAGCAATAGCTCCTTCTGAGGATCTTCTCATCCCTGAGCATCCTCTCCCTCCTTGTCCAGCATCACCCTGTACAGCTTTGTCTGCCTCTTCTATGAATTGAAGTGTCTTCACATAGTTTCAGTGACCCAGCTGAGGGCGCCTGTCTCCCCTACCTGATGATCATACTTTTCATTGCCTCCACCCTTTTGGCCACTCTCATGTCACCAAATGTTGGCGGAGGAGGGGGACTGAGAGGTTGGACAACGGAGCCCCAATGGGACTAGGAGGGCAGTGCCCATTGGGAGGGTGAAGGCAGAAAAGCAGGGGCTCAGGAGAAAGACAGAGACCCCAACAGTGAGGTGTAAGCCCACAGGCTGCCTCGGTGTCTGTCGCCAGTGCAGAGCTAGCCCTTTCCAGAATGCCTCACTACGCTGAGTCACCATAACCGTGCGGTTTCATTTTCCTGGATTCTCAGATCTCTTTCCTCCCTGGGAAGCAAGCCTGGGCTTTTGCAAAACCACATCCCTTTTGTGTCATGTGCAATCCTGGGTGTTGCTCCCCAGACCCCCTTGGCCCCACTGCGCCCGGGCTCTGACGGGCATCACTGCTCAGGAGAGTCCCCCTGTTCTCCCTGGCACCTTAGTTTCCACCAACATGAACTGCAAGTCCGTGCACGTGTCCATCAGGGACACCCCAGCAAGCTTCGCCTGATCTTAGTGAAGCTGCTCACCTGCCAAGCTCTGTCTCTCATCCACTGAGCCTGGGAGCTCCACTCTGCGGCTGCCAACAAATTGTATGGACACATGCCCAGCTTACAAAGATGACGTGCAAACAGTCCCTGCCCACCTCCCACCTTCCACACATCGGCCCCGCAGGCGAGGCTGTCTCTCACTTGGCCTGCCAGAAGCCAGCTCCCAAATCTGCCTGCGGGGGTTAAATTAAAGCTGATGCCCTGGTGACTCCCATCCCAAGAGGGAGAAGAAATGCCCTGTGAGTTGTGCCCCCCTAAAACCTGGTGCTCCCTAAAAGGCTGCCACCTTCCACCTGTGCTAAGGAGGACTGGAGACCATCCCTGGCGCCCCCCCCCCCCCCAGGGACTCGCTGCTGGTAACAAGATATTGCTCTCTTCCCAGAGCAGACATGCCCTGTGCTGTCACAGAATTGCTGTTATGTTGGCTTCTTCACAGAACTTTGCACCAGACCCAAAAATTCAGGTGCTTTCTCCCCAGGGGACTGCAAAGCATCCACATCATCAAGCCCACCACCGACGACCAGGAAACTTTACCAAATAAAAAACACCTCAGAATTCAAACAGAAGCAGATGCTGTTAAGTGTAATAAAAGGATGAGCTCTTCCCTTTTGAGACAACATGGGTGGACCTCGAGGGCATTATGCTAAGTGAGATAAGTCAGACCGACAAATACCTTATGACTTCACTCCTATATGGGACCTACAAAACAAAACAAATGAATGAACAAACAAAAAGCAGAAACAGACCCATACATACAGGGATGGAAAACCGATGGGGGCCAGAGGTGAGTGGGGGGGGGATGGGCAAAATGGGGGAAGGGGTGTGGGGAGCGTCCAATTCTGGAATGAACAAGGCACAGGGACAGAAGGCACAGCACAGGGAATACGGTCGATGGTACCGTACCAGCTTTGTACAGGGACCGATGGGAGCTATGCTTGTGAGCACAGCATAAGGTCGAGAGACAATGAATCTATATGTTGTGCCCCTGAAATCAATGTCACACTGTGTGTCAATCATATTTAAATTAAAAAAATGTAGAGTCAAGTGGAAAGATTTGCCCAATTTCTTTTATTATGGAACGTTTTAACCGTCTTCCACTTCCTTCCTCCAAGGGGAGGGCCCCAAAGACTCCACGTTCACATTCCACCTGCCGCTGTCCCACGATGCCGCCATCTCCATCCTCTAGTCCCCTCTCTCTCCCGTGTTTCTAAGAGATTACAGCGGTGGCCACTGAATTGTGGATACACTGGAATTGTTGCTACGGGAGGAAGATACGACTTTCTGTGCTCGTGGACTGTCTGTGAGTATCTGCCATCCCCATGTTTACTGCACCCTTTGCTACACACTGACAAGCATCTCCGGGGTCTCAGAAAATAAGCACATGAACATGGCTGGCCGCTACAAAGGAGGCTAAATGCTCCTCCGTCCTATCCAAGGTCTCCAGTCTATTCACAGGCTTGCCTGTGGAGCCCATGAGCTCCAAAGAAAGCCAGGCTTCTTTGCACCCATTCCCACCACGGCCTTCTGGACGCAGGCTCGCTATGCAGCATGGCCAGCCTTCAGCCTCGGCTTCCCCGTTTGTGATGTCTCCACATTTCCATTTGCCTGATCTGTCCTGCTTCCTATCCACCGACATTTGCTCTTTTTGGCCAGAGAGTAAACAGCACAACATTCTCCTCTGTTGGTTTAAGATCCCCCTTGGTCACGAAGCATGGGCTTCCGTCCCTCCCTTTTTTTTTTTTTTCATTCTTTTTCATTCTTTCTTTTCTTTATTACTGGTATTTAATTCAAGGCCTTTGTGACGCCCCTTGGCATTTCTACGCCAAGTTTGCCATGCACTTTACGAGGTGCTTTTTAAGAGCTTTGCAGAGTGCTGAGCACAGTAAATGAATCATTTCTCTGCTGTTTGTATGTTTGGGTACAGTGAAAGCTCTTGACAAGAGACAAGACTTTCCCAGCCTGGCATTTATGATCAATTTCTGTAGCTATTAAACAAGGTCGTAAGCTTTTTTGGAAAAGTCTACCTACCTGTGACTTTTTTGTTGTTGTTTTTCTAACTGATGCAGTTCATGGTTGCTGAGTGTTCTTTTCTAGCATCATGAATAATACACCAAGGATAATTGAGCAGTCTATTTTTTTTATTTATAAATCTTGGATTCGGGGCGGGAAAATGCAGAGCTTAGTTTTAGTAAGACTACCCCCCACGTGGGCCTCTGCTATGCCCAGGCCTACATGTGGCTCACCAGGAAGACCAAATGCACGGCCATGCCTTTGTGCCCCATCCATGAAGGACCAAACAGCACTGCACTCTGGGAAACTCCCCCGAGATCAGTCTTCACCAGAAAGGAGCTTTGTGCAAACTTTGGAGACAATTTTATCACCTTAACCTGTTACAGCCAACATGCTAGACTTGTATTTGAACTCACAAATACGCCCATCACAAATGAGGTCACGTTTTAAGAATAAAAATTAAGCAAAACATAAGCTGTAACGCTGCTCAGTGCAGGAAGATTTATCTAGAGCTATGCTTCGGCTGTGCGTTTCTGCCGTCTGTCAATGACTCAGAAATGACTAAACAGCCTCGATGAGTCAAAAACCCAATCCACACCCACGAGCTGGGACAATCACGCCCCAGGTTCGGAAGCCAACCCAGCCAAACTGCATGGATCTTTCTGTGCCTTAATTATCAGGATAAGTGGACAATCCTTGGTTTCACTTCACCTGGCCCAAGGAAGCTGAGCTGGCAGGTTGTTTCTGCTCTCCTGGAAGCTCATAAACAAACACAGAAGGATCTGTCTTTCTGCACTTCAGCTTTGCTCTGTTAGTGGTTCCTTGGGACCAGAAAGCAAGGCACCGTGCCAGGCTCCGACAGCGACTCAGAGCTATGTGCCACTTGGCTCACCAGCACTGGCAAAATGTTTACTTAGATATTCAAGAATTCATCATGAGAAAAGCAGCCTTAGACTGCAGGATGGTGGAGTTGGCACAGACCCGAGGATCATCCTGTCCAGCCTCCCTGCACATAGCCGCCAGCTTAGCCAGAAGAATATAAAATGAAGAAAGAGTTCATCTTCACCCTTCCTGATCCCCCCTCAACAGCCAACAGGATCCAGCATGCACATGGCGGACCTCAGAGCAGACGGTTTCCGTTGTGCAACAGGCGTGAAATGGGCGATGGCGTCAGCCACAGCACAAGGCACAGTGTTCGTCCCGCCTCCCACTGCCTGCCCCCGGGCTCTGATCTTGACTCTGCCGCAGTTATAAAAGGTGACGCTACCCCAACAAGGTCAGCTGCCTTTCAGGAGGGAAGTCAAGAAATTCAGTAGGATAGCTGCGCCTCCCTGGTTGTCGAGCCTGAGGGAGAAAGCCTTAGGGAGATGGGTGAGAAAACCAAACTGGGAGAGCCACAAGAAAGATCAATTTTTACTGGTCTCTGTGTCACATGCCCACTCCTCCCTTGCTGACGATGCCACACCCTCGTCAATCCCACTCTGACCTTGACCTTGGCATTGTGTTCCAGCCTGCTCCCCGGTGGTCCATCGGCAAATTCAAAGCTGAAGTGCCCTCTTAGTGCGTAGATTCCCACCTAACAGTGACTCCTTAGGCTCAGGTTCCTATTTCTTACTGATTTGTCTGCTTTCTTTTACTTGGAGAAGCAATATTTAGTACCTCTAAAACCAAAGAAGGAAGCACATGCTGATAAGCACAAGGTTTATCTACCACACTTAGGCAGGACAGCACCTTCCAATGCTCTGATAATATTCCCTTCTCTTTTTCTCTTTATTAGGTTTTACGGATGAAGGTCTGTGAGCAACCTGGGAAGTTCTTCAGATGTCAAGTCAATGCAGTCCTCACCAAAAAGGAGCTTCCTAAGAATTTCGGAGAAAATGATAAACAATTTCCCTTTGATCTGACTTGTCTTGGGCTACTTGGCTATCTGGCCTTCAATTCAAAGCTTGATGTATCATGTTGTCTCCTTCACCTTGATATTTCACAGAGGTCATGGAGTGCCTACTATGTGCCAACCACGGAAATAGGTGCTGGAATTCGAAGATAATTAAGACAGCTTCATGCCCATCCCAGGAGCTCACAGACCCTAACAAAATGTGGTGAGGGAGCCAGAACCCTCCTGGGAGTCGGGGACAAATATGTGTGAGATAATAAGGTCAAAGCATCCCCAAAATGGAAAGTAGCCCATATATCCATCTGCATTCAAACGAATACATAAACTGTGTCATATTCGTACAATGAAATAATTCAGAGCAATGACAATAAATGACAATGACTACAAATAGCATGCAACACCATGGATTAGGCTAACGGAAGTAACTAATGTTGAGATGAAAAGCATCTGCAGATGGCTCCAGTTCTGTAGCATAAAATCAGTGAAAACAATCCATTGTTAGGGATATGCACAAGGAGGGTAATGAACTGTAAAAAAAAAAAGCAAGGAATTGATTAACATAGATATTAGGACAGTGATTGTCTCTAGTGAGAGGAAGCATGTTTTGATCTTGAAAGAACATATCAGGGCACTGTGTTTTCACCAGGGTCAGCTTCACGGTGTGAGACCTGAGCACAGACAAGGCTCCATGCTTGGAAGCCCTACACTTGGTCTAATGCTCTGCGGCCACTGACTCTCCAGACAGAGATGCAGAGCCATGCCTTCCAGAGAGCTCAGCACCTCCTTTGCAGCTCCTTTGAGCAAACAAGAGGGTCCAATGCCTCCATATCCAGGCCAATACTGTATGCCTTCTGCTTTCATTTGTACTTAGTCTTCATAGTCCCATTTGCTAATGTCATTTTTAGTCCTTCTTCTTTGTGAAAGGTGTCCCAAGTGCATTCTGGAACAAACTGGTGAGAAGGCACAAATAAATAAATAACTGACCAAATAAAAATCATGAGGTCCCTAGGTTGCTCAAAGGAGAAAATGTGAAGCCTTGAGGACAATTCTAGCCTCCATTAATCAGGTCAGTGATTTTAGCTTGGAAGGTTCAGGAAGCATGAGTCTGAGGAAATGAGTCACTGAACAGGTAGCTTTCAGTAAGGGTTAAAAGAGAAGAGCCCACTGCAGCAGGAGGTTCTAGATGATTGAAGACGGCACACTGATAAGGCCGTCTATGGGTGGGCTGATGCAGGGAAGATGCTGGAAACTGCAAGGGGGTATGATGGAGCCAGAGCCCAGGAGTTTTGGCACTCCAGAATATGGAGGTGTGAGCCATCCTACATGTGCTTCTGAATGCAGCATCAACCTCACTAGTTTCAACCTAGTGACTAGGAGAACATCATCTGTACCTTCAATGTTAGGTACCAGTGATTGGTTGGTCCCAGCCCAAGCTTTGGTACTGTCCACTCCTGGGATTCATGCCTGCCCATGCCTCTGGGAATCGTGCTCGTGGTCACTTTTACACCGGGTGGGTTGGCTAATCAGGATGGGAGGCAGCATCCACTGATATCCCCCTTCAGATTTCCTCCATCTGGGGTTTCTCTAGGAACACTGCAGTGACACATGCCTTCCATGGGGTCTGTTTAAGGGTTATTTTGATGACCTTTCACAAGTTTGGTTCCAAGGATCTTAAAAACAGAAAACTGTCAGGAAATTGTATATGTCCATCCCTGGCTTTTGAAAACTCTCTCTTGCTGGGTTATAAACACCTGGAAGGCTGGATTTCTTTCTTTCTTTTTTTTTTTTTTGTTATGTTAGTCACCATATAGTACTTCATTAGTTTTTGATGTAGTGTTCCATGATTCATTGTTTGCGTATAACACCTAGTGCTCATTGCAAGACATGCACTCCTTAATACCCATCACCAGGCTAACACATCCCCCCACCCTCTTCCCCTCTGAAAACCTCAGTTTGTTTCCTGTAGTCCATAGTCTCTCATGGATCATCTCCCACTCCGAGTTCCTCCCCCACCTTCATTTTTCCCTTTCTTCTCCTAATGTCCTCCATGCTATTCCCTATTTTCCACATATAAGTGAAACCATATGATAATTGTCTTCCTCTGCTTGACTTATTTCACTTAGCATGATCCCCTCCAGTTCCAACCATGTCGATGCAAATGGTGGGTATTCATCCTTTCTGATGGTTGAGTTATATTCCATTGTATATATGGACCACAACTTATTTATCTATTCATCTGTTGAAGGGCATCTCGGCTCCTTCCACAGTTTGGCTATTGTGGACATTGTTGCTATGAACATTGGGGTGCATGTGCCCTGCTTTTCACTACATCTGTATCTTTGGGGTAAATACCCAGTAGTGCAATTGCTGGGTCATAGGGTAGCTCTATTTTTAACTTTTTGAGGAACCTCCATATTGTTTTCCAAAGTGGCTGTGCCAACTTGCATTCCCACCAACAGTGTAAGAGGGTTCCCTTTTCTCCACATCCTCTCCAACATTTGTTGTTTCCTGCCTTGTTAATTTTTGCCATTCTAACAGGTATAAGGTGGTATCTCAATATGGTTTTGATTTGAATTTCCCTGATGGCTAATGATGTTGAACATTTTTTCATGTGTCCGTTAGCCATTTGTATGTCTTCTTTGGAGGAGTGTCTATTCATGTCTTCTGCCCATTTTTTGACTTAAGTATTTGTTTCTTGGGTGTTGAGTTTGAGAAGTTCTTTATAGATCTTGGATATCAGCCCTTTATCTGTAGTGTAATTTGCAAATATCTTCTCCCATTCCGTGGGTTGCCTCTTTGTTTTGTTGATTATTTCCTTTGCTGTGCAGAAGCTTTCTATCTTGATAAACTCATATCGCAATTCAGTAATGTGGCAGAATACAAAATCAATGCACAGAAATCAATTGCTTTCTTATACACTAACAATGTAACTATAGAAAGAGAAATTAGGGAATCAATTCCATTTACAATAGTATCAAAAACCAGAAGATACCTTGGAATAAAACTAACCAAAGAGGTAAAGGATCTATACTCTAGAAACTACAAAACACTTATGAAAAAAATGAAGACATAAAAAGATGGAAAAACATTCCATGCTCATGGATTGGAAGAATAAACATTGTTAAAATGTCTATGCTGCCCAGAGCAACCTATACTTTCAACGCCATCCCAATCAAAATACCAATGGCATTTTTCAAAGAGCTGGAACAAACAATCCTAAAATTTGTATGGAACCAGAAAAGACTCTGAATCACCAAGGAAATGTTGAAAAAGAAAAAGCTGGGGCATCACGTTGCCTGATTTCAAGCTATTACAAAGCTCTGATCACCAAGACAGCATGGTATTGGCACAAAAACAGACACATAGACCAATGGAACAGAATAGAGAGTCCAGATATGGACCTTCAACTCTATGGTCAACGAATCTTCGACAAAGCAGGAAAAAATATCCCAGGGAAAAAAGAAATTCTCTTCAATAAATAGTGGTGGGAAAATTGGGCAGCTATATACAGAAGAATGAAACTCGAACATTCTCTAACACCATACACAAAGGTAAACTCAAAATGGATGAAAGGCCTCAATGTGAGACAGGAATCCATCAAAATCCTAGAGGAGAACATAGGCAGTAACCTCTTCGACATCGGCCACAGCAACTTCTTTCAAGGAATGTCTCCAAAGGCAAGGGAAACAAAAGCAAAAATGAATTTCTCTTTAAACCAAGCTCTCCACGAGTGCCTGGGACATGGCAGCCCCTTAACAAAGATGTGTTGGGGAGGAAGTAGGGTCTCCGGGCATGAGGACAGGTACTGCCCCTAGTGGGCCAGGCATGATACTTCCTAAGCAGCTTTTCTCCAGATGATAGGAAACAACTAAACATCTCAAAGGCTCTCCTACGCTGGACCTTGAGACAAAATGTTTCCCAGATCCACTTTTCCAGAAATGCTAGTGAATACTTAACAGGACTTTGATTCACAGTTAAATGTGGATAAAGAAGCAAAGAAGCAAACAAAAAAAAAAAAAGTGTGTGTGTGTGTGTGTGTGTGTGTGTGTACACGCTCACACATGTACTGTGTGGAGAGAAAAAGTCTGTCCGAATGGAAAGACCTGGAATCAAACCCTTGAAGGCTGCAATGCTTGTAGCTTCCCCCGGCAGAGGTGGTGTGAAATAAAGAGCAAAGCCGTGGGAGTCATGAGTAGGAGGGAAATAACGTAAATCAAGGAACTCTACTATTTTGGCAGTTTGTAAAATTTTCTGTGTTTAAAATCTTTTGTGACTCTAAAATCAATGCCTAAGGAATGAGTCTGTGGAGGGTCAGGAGATCTGTAGTGAGCTGAGAGCCAGGAGACCTTGCTACCCACTACTTAAATTACACCTCCCAGGCCACAGAGCTCAGGTCTGGGTTTAAAAAGAATCAACTTAATTGTAATAATATCAGCTCACCAAATAATACAGTGAAACGCAGTGTCACATCTAGGATTTGCCAGAGCGTCCTTGACACTGCTGAGGGCCATATGAGCAGGGAAGCAGGAGAACAGAGCCCACCTGGATGGACATCCTGGTTCCTACTGATTTAAGTTAGGTATCTTAGACCAAAGTTCTTAAACTCTGACCCCTCATTTCCCACATTCATAAAATGAGGAAGTTTCCAGCTCAGTGCTCCTAGGTGAGATCTCTTTCCCCACCTCCGCCGGCCCCACACAGCCCCACCATTAATGCCAGCCAGACACCTGCTGCCCACCCTCCTCATTTAAGGCCAGATATATCCAAAGCAGGTACCAGGCTTCTATATGAGCAGCTCCAGTGCATACCCTGGTATATTTTCTTTCCGTTTTGGGGGGTACTTTAGAATCTAAAAAGGGAACCTCAGAAGCTTATACGCTGTCCCCCCAAAATAAAAGTACAGATGTTAAGATCACTGGAAGGCACGTCCAAACTCTCACATTCACTTAACCTCGACTTTCTTATCTTGTAAATGGGATTAAATCATTATAATGCCTTTCTCCTGGGTGGTTGTAGAGGTTAATTGAGATAATGCCCACTGTAAAGAGCCCAGTGTCTGGCACACTGCACACATTTGATAGACTTCTCTCATCACAGTGCAGTATGGTTATTGAATGCCTACCCTAGCTCTTGCTACCAAATTGTTAGCTGTTCAAGGGCAAGGACTGCCTTCCTCATTAAGCACTACCTAGCATAATGTAGTAACTGGTTACAATTATGCTATAACATAATTAAATTGAATAGTATATTTATATACTCTGACCTATTGGCTCTCAGCTCCAATACCTCAAGTGTACATCGAATCACTCAAGCCGTTTATGAAAATACCTGTGGCAGCTCTTCACCCCTAGCCGATCGAATCAGGACCTCTTGGGGAAGTTCACGGGAGTGGGTATTATATAAAAGCTCCCCGGAGAAGTCTTAAGCACAGCCAGTGCTGAGAAGCACAGCTCCTGACCTGCACTCGCCTGTCCACACAGTGATGGCCACCTACTTTGTGCCAGGCACCCCTGTGGGCTATGATGACTCCAAAGTTAGCAAGATGGTCCTCGTCCTCACAACCTACAGAGAAACATGCGTAAATCAGTCACTAATAAGTCACCACAGCACCAGTCTGGCAAGAGAGCCCTGTGCAGAGGGGACCACACAGGCTCAAGGAGACCGGAAGCTCACTTAGAAGAGGAGGTACTTATAAATGAGGGAGGGAATTGGGGAAAATGACCTTCAGTGAATTGAGTTTCATTGTTATGCGCTCAATATTTATTCAGGATCATCATTATGAAATAAACATTTCCACTGTCTGACTCAGGGACCCCATTAAAGGATTGTCATGAGAAACTTCTTTAGTTTCCTCTTGCTCCGCAGAACAAAAGCAGCACTTTGCTCTCCCCTCCAAGTGTGATTTCTTAAGACATTTCCCGACTCCCCTTGAACTCCAGAAATGTTACAGACAGGTTTCTGTTCATGGGTGAATCTTGTATTTACAATCATGGCTGAACTAAAAAGGGTTTCATTTTATTTTCTTTTGGACCAATACTCTTATTTTTTTTTAAATACCTCAAATTCTCTTTTTGGAAAAGATGGAGAGAAAATAGTTAAATTTAAATGTCAAGCTCTATAATCCATTCATAACCAAGATCCACAATTTGTATGTCTTAGTTCCGCTGAGTTAGAATTGGGATGGGGAAATACATATTTATTGAGCACTTATAATGTGTCAAGCAATTTGTTATGTGCTTTACATACGTTATCTAAATTATGTCTCCCAACAATATCATGACTTTGGTACCAACCTCCCATTTTACAAATGCAGGGAAAATGAGATTCAGCGAGGATGGCGTAAGACAATTTGTAGGGAGCTCTTTGAGGGGCTGGAAGATACCGCGGTAGTGCAAGGTCCGTTGTATTTCTGATCAGGGTCTCTTCCTCTCTCAAACTTTATGGTTTGATTGTCAAATACCTCCAATCCCCACTCAAGTGACTTTTCAAATGCAAATCCCAAGTCTCAGCCATTCTACATCAGGTACATGCACTCATTAATTTAATAAATGTAATGTATTGCTAGCTGAGGCCCATCTGGGGATGAATCAGAAAGAGATGAATCAGAAATGCACTCTGCTCTGAAGGGAGTTTATAAACTATTAGAGGGAGAAAAACACACATATGATAATTAAAACCAATACATCAGCGCATCCCTATCCAAGACAAGGAGCCACTGAGATGTTCTCTGCTCACCATCAGATGGTGATGGAAGGGGACGCACAGCAATGAGAACAGTCTTGAACAACTACATTTGCGATAATACTTGGAAACATTGGATTTGACATCCCGTAAGAGAAACGTGACCACACACCTGGCTGGTGGGGCGAACTAGTCCCGGGTCTTCCATAACCCCTTCTCCATCATGCAACAAGGCAAGAATGGGGTAAAGAACAGGGGAAAATTTATATTTTTAGTCCCTTTTCTCAGTTCGACCAGGGACTATCACTCTCCCGACTCAGCAGATGGCAGACCAGACAGTTTTGTCTGATGAGCTAATTAGTTTTCAGCTCCTCATTATCACCTTACAATGGAATCTAGAATAAAAGCTTGAAGTGCAGGATGTTTAAAGGGCTTATTTGAATGCAGTAAAGTGCATTCTTTAAGTTAAATTCTTTCATCAGAAATGGGCTTTATCTGCTCCGGAGGCATGAAGATTTAGGAGAAAACTGCTAATAGAGTAGCTTGTCTCTAATATGGAGATGTTGTCAAAAGCGGGATGTGCATTCCAGACAACCGCAGATAAGCCACATTTTGTGGTGAAAGGAAACTGGGACCAGAAGACCTGAATTCTAGTCTCATTCTGCCACTAATTAATTCCATGGCTGGGGGCACATTGGCTTCCCTGAGCCCCATTCCCCTATCTGTGAAATGAACTCACTGGGCGAGGTCCTTCCAGGGCTCAAATTCTATCTTGCTAACACTTCGTTAGGGTCAACCCAGCAGTCTTCTACGGCACATTTATGAGATGTCATTTCTTCAGATAAAATAATTTTCAGAATTGTTAAGCATTAGAAACTTTTTTTTTTTACAGAGTATAATTGCTTTGGCAGATCCATCTGTCTCCTGCAACAGCATTCAACACACCATGTGCCCACATGCACTAGTCGAACTGGCAGATGCTGAGCCTGAACAACAGAAAGTTAAGGTCTATGGAGGTGAAATGACAGCCAAGCTTCAACCCCTTGCCGGACAACCACATTAAAGAGGATTGCTAACACCTGGAATTCCCCGGGCAGCAAGGCATGCTGGCTGAGCTAGTGAGAAGCTGGGGAGCTAGGTTCCCCATCTTCGATGTCTAGCTCCCACTTGGCGCTTGATAATTATTGCATACAGACAGGATACAAAGCATTTCTGCACAACAGTTAAATGCACCTGAGATGCAGAATTTTTCCGGGCCAACGTCTGTTTTTTTCTGACATGCCATAGAAGCTATGAACACTTCCAAACAGCAAATGTCTCTCCCCTTCATTTTGCCAATGCTCCAGACCTGCACGGCCACAGTTGGTAGCCACTAGTCACATGTATCTCTTTACATTTTAATTGTAATTAATATTAGATGGAATTTAAAATTCAGTTTCTTAGTTGCACCTGCCACATATCAAGGATCCAATAGCCACATACGACCAGTGGAAACCAGAGGGGACAGTGCAGGTCTAGACCATTTCCAGCATCACAGAAAGATACACGGACAGTGCTATTCCAGACTGAGCATTCTTAACACCGTGTAAGTCCCTTTGGGTTTGACTTGGAGTACACAACCAACATTGACACATTCTTTGTGAGTTACCAACATGATAAGAACTCCACTGGGTGTCATCTGGAGGCTGGGAAGATGGGACTTAATTCATGGTATAGTTGAGTGATTTCTCTCTCATTTGTCTTTGGAAAAATACCAAGTGCTGTCACCAGAACAGCTCTAAGAGTACCTACCATTGGGAAATCTCAGGTCAGAGTAAGAAATGTTAAAGAAAAAAAAAAAATCAAATGAAGAACCTGTGCTCTTTTCATTAATTCATAACTTAAAACGTCATGCTTAATTTCGTGTTTCATATACTTACATTTATATCCTTTATACGAGTAGGTTTGTAAATTGTGCAGAGGTATCATCTAGAGGAAGAATACTCTAAAACTATTCCACTACTTAGGCTCTACCTTCTTGGTATTTCCCTTTTTTTTCTTATTTCACTGTCTTATATACAGCATCTTTTTCTTTTATTTGATCTAATTAAAATGTGGGCTTTTATTGGCCTTTATAGACTTCTCATTGTGGAGATTATTTTTTCCTTTTGACTCCTCTTTCTTGAAAAGGTTAATTCATAAGGAAAAAGAATGAGCTGATGATCATTCCTCTGTGGCCACTAATACTTTTTATTTATTTATTTTTCATCTTAAGTAAAGTCTACATCCAATGTGGGGCTTGAACTCATGACCCCAAGATCAAGAGTTGCATGCTTTACCAACTGCACCAGCCAGGTGCTACCTATGGCCACTCATGCTTTATCTGCTTTTTTTTCTTCCTTTGAAAGATGCCCTTCCGCTCCTTCATTTGAGGTATTCTACTCGAAGCATAAAATAGCACACCTTAGTAACCTACATTATGTGTAGGAGGAATTGCTTCATATTTCTACAAATGCTTCCTTTTCCAAAAAATGGAATTAGAGACTACTGATTTATATCAGAAATTATTCAACACTGGCGAGGCTAGCATCCCTCTAGGGATAAATCATGGATATATATGGGGTTTACCATCAGCTTCTACCCCCCTTCCTCTAGTTCCAGTTCCGTGGTTTTCTCCCAGGACCCCTGCCTCCTCTACTCTGGGCGGCTGGTCAAAACCTGGGCACAGGTGTTGGTACAAAGATGGCCTACCTGCTGATCAGGAACACCAACAGCTTCAGTGCATACCCTTCCACCTGCCCTGGAATTCAGACCTGACGTCCCCACTGTGTCCCTGATGGAGAACAGAACCAGCACAGGAGAGAGACACGGGAGGCGAAGTCAGAGAAACTGTAGACTGGGGACATCTCTGAGCCCTCCATTCTGCCAGCCTGGTGGTTGGACTTTTTACTCCAGGATCCTTTGCACTCCTAACTAATATGCATGGAATTTCTACACGTCTGACTTCCAATGGATCCTACAATTCTTCATAGTGTGTGGCTTAAATTGTGAAAGTCTTTTGAAAAACATCTTAATCTGGTGTTAATGCCAAGCAAATTATTTCTGAAAACTGACAAGGATTTTAACAGAGAAAAACTTTCCTCAAACTATCCAATTAGCAGCAGTGCAAGAAGATGGTGGTGAGATTCTCCCATAATTAATAGGTGCATTGTTAAGTGAATTATGTAATATTAAAATATCACCGAGGGGACAGAGCTAGAGACAAATGTCCTCATCGGGACTGGATGGAGCTCTTCTGGAGAACCATGTTATAAAGTTCTTTAATTTAAAAAATTACATTTCCAAGGCCTAATATTGTCAGAAAGACAAATCATCTGGCTCAGTAAGAAATATAGATTTAAAGGATTGTACTTAAGGGCCTAGCACGGTGGCTGTACATCATTGTCAAGTGTGAAGGAGTAGGAACACAGAAGCGGCATACCTTTTTTCACGGGCGAGTGTGGGTGGAAAAGGTATTCTTCAACATCTCTAAATCTGAGATGGCTGAGAGCCCAAACTCTTGCTGATACACTGCCAGACACATGTGCTGTTTTCTTATAGGTTTTATGATTATTGAGGGGTGGTGAGGCCAACAGATCAAGAGATGACTTCCATTAAAAAGATAGTTTGTGTTTCACAGATCCCAAGAGGAAGGAAGAAGCCACACCATCGGTGCTACTCCAGGGAAGCACCAGGGTTCATCAGGAGGCAGAAGGAGAGGGGAAAATGTGGATAAGATCCTTTATCATGGTTTCTGTAGGAAGGAACCGGGGAGGCAGGATGAGCAGCCTTAGGGTGGGCTACTTTGAGTAACATCAATGGGGTGTGGGGCACAGGGGCTGTCCCCAGTTGTCTGGTCCCTGGCCCTGGGGTGTTCAGGGCAGCAGAATAGTGTGAGAGCCCCATAGAGGAGGTGGGGGCATGTGGGCGTTGGATTGGTTGGTTTGCATATGAAAGGCCTGCCTCTCTAAGAATTGGCTTCCCCAGGAGGAGCCATAACTCCAAGGTCAGCGAAGCCCCAGATGTCCAAGCCTCAGATACAGAAAATAAAGGGAGCTGAGAAACAAAGCAGAGCCAGCCTGTTCTTTTTATTTAAAAAAAAAAAAATTATTTATTCATTTGAGAGAGAGAGAGCATGAGTAAAGGACAAGCAGACTCCCTATTGAGCAGGGAGCCCAACGTGGGACTGGATCCCAGGACCCCAGGATCATGACCTGAGCCAAAGGCAGACGCTTCACCGACTGACCCACCCAGGCGCCCCTAGAACCAGACTGTTCTTGTAAGGTGCCCCCGTGAAGAAGTTTTGCCGCTCACCACCAACACGTTTCATTTCCCCATTATCAGTATTTGCAATGCACCAAGGGTGTTCTCCAAACTGATAATGTTGTGTGCGTTCTAGAAGACACAGCCCCTCACTCTATCTCCCAAATCCCTCCCCGCTCCCCCTCAAGGGGTCTCCAGCACTTTGGAAACTCTAGGTTCTAGTGACGACTGTAGGCCCTGAAGGAAGCTCTCTCAGCAGGTCTAGGACCAGGCCCCGGGCTCCCTGAGCATCCCAGCAAAGAGCTGTCCCCTTCATCACACCTGCGGTGGCCCCTGCACTTCCCAATCAGAAAGCAAAAACTAAAGTCAAAAAACTGCAGCCTATGAGCCCATGAGAGCATGTCCCTTTTTCTCCAGCCTAGGAAGAAAACCAACAAACCGAAAATTAACTTTCTCTCACTTCGAACCCCCGTCTGCCCCAAAGGCCCAAGTAGCCTGAGCAAAGATGCAGAAGGAAGGAGAGAACCCAGATGGGGCCAGGGCTCCTTAACCTGAAGGGGAATGGAACACCAAAGAGAACAGAGCTGGGCATGGGGACTGTGCTGCAGGCAGGAGAAGCAGAGGGGCCTCCCCGTGAGGCAGTGCTTCTGCCCGCTCAGCTCCATACCCCGTCACCCGGCCAGGCTCCGAGAACAGTCTGCCGGGTGCCCCTTCCTTCTGGCTCACCTGGTACTGGCTGCAGCCTGGACAGTGGGGGGTTTAAAAGTTCCCCCAAGGGGCACCTGGGTGGCTCAGTTGGTTACGTGTCTGTCTTCGGCTCAGGTCATGATCCCAGGGTCTTGGGATCGAGTCCCGGTCCCGCTCCCTGCTCAGCAGAGAGCCTGCTTCTCCCTCTCTCTCTCTGCTCCCTCTCTCTCTCAAGTAAATAAATAAAATCTTAAAAAAAAAAAAAGTCTCCCCCAAGACTCTAATGTTTAGCCAAAGTTGAGAAGCACCTCTGTAAGGAGATATTGCAAAATATTACTTCTGATTTTTTTTAACGTAATAAAGGAACTGCAAAACAGAACCAAGGGTGGTGAGTCGTGAATCCGTAACCTGGAAGGTGAAAAGGAATACTCCCACACAACACAGCAAAGCGCATCGAGAACCTGAAATCATTTGCATTTATTTCCTAAATGTTTATCTAGTCCCTATGCGTAAGGCATTGTCATGAGTGCTTTGCAAATATTAACTTGATTACAGTCCTTGGGGGCCTATGGGATTGGTGCTCTTCTTACCTGCTTTTTATAGACCAGTAAACAGAGGCTGGGACAGAACATGTACATAATTCAACTTAACTCAAATGTCCCAGGGACACAAGCAAGAAGGTGAGATGCAGGCACAGACCGGGGAGATGCAGTCCTGGGGAGCCCTCAGGGTGCACCCTGGGGCCCTGATCCTGTTCAAATGCAGATTCTGATTCTGGAGGCTGGGCTGGCTCAATGGTGATGCTCCAAAGGTAGAAGGAGAAGAATTTATGCATAACCTTAGGTCCAAAAGAGAACAGAAGAGGGACAAAGAATAGTAAATGACATAACAGAAGAGGAGCTGAAGAAAGACTTGGAAAGAGCTTATTTTCAATTGATCCAAAGGTTAATGAAAATGAGACCCTTGGCGGCCATGAGGTCCACACCAGTGTCCAGAGTCACTCTATTGCTTACAAAGTAGGAGTGAGCCCTTCCCTCCCAAAGGAGTGTAGCCCATCCCTACAGAAGGGATGCTGACAGGCCACCAAGGCTGGGACATGGGGCAACAACATGGGGGGAGCACTCGGGGGGCAGCAAAGATGCTTCCATCTGTCCAAAGATCCTGCCTCTGCGTGGACGAAAGGCGTCTTAGCCTTGCGAGGACTCAGAAACAATTAGGCCAGGTCATTTTCTGAGAGAACTTCCTGGGGAAATGACCAGCCAGGGGAATAATATTCAGTCAGAACAATGGTATCAAAGCAAAAGAAACCAGAAAAAGCAGTGAGCTTTAAAACATAATGAATTTTAAACCAAAAAGCATAATGGCCCGGCGTATCGTAAACCGTCATAGGTATTGGTTTGAATGAAGAAAATTCAATTTTATCTTGCAGGGAGAGGGCAGAATGAGGTGGGCAGGTGGCGCTGTAAGGAGCTATCAGCTCTCTTGGTCAGCATCTTGAGGAGAGAGAAGCAGCAAGGATCACTTAGGAACAGAGAGAGCTTCAGTCAGGCCCAGGAAGCCAGTGGAAGCATGTTTCTTCAGGAGTTATGTATTGAATATTCCAGAGGCTCACTCAGGGCACAGCGTGGGAAGGGTGAGGGCCTCACTAGACTGTCCCTTCTCTAGGTTCATCTTCACATCTTGGGTTCACCTAAAATGGAAGGGGGAGGGACACCAAAGGCCTTTCCCATTATGGGCTTCGAACAGTCGTCACTTTGCTCTGGAGGAAAGCCATCTTAAGAAACATTCACTGCAGCAGAAGTGCGCAGACCCCACATCCACACGCACGTGGCCTGGACCACCACACTGGGCCCGCAACACTGACCGAGAACATGTAACAGGAAACATAATTATTTTAGCCCCAACCGACATTTTCTCAAACTTTTTCTCATCATAACATTACAGGTTCACCTCGAAATCCACCACTCTGGCACAACAAATTATTTTTCTGCTTGCCTTTGTGAGAGTATCCACGTACCTATCTGGGTTTTACATAGTCTGAACTCTGTGTGATACTTTTGTTTCATGCTATCCTTTCCCAGATCCTAGCCCAGTTGTTATGTTTAGCATTCTAACGACTATGCGATGTGCATTTGCCGTGCTATAATTTACTCATGCAAACCCTGGGCAATGGATACTTATACTATATTCCAAATGGATTTTTGCTAAGTTGAGAGATGCAGTGACAAAGACTGAAAGGTTTTAATTTGAGGATTTTGTTCGTCCTGAGAACAATGCCAGCGGAGAGTTGAGAAGCCAGTGTGAGAACACTGACTGTGAGGATCTGTCTGAGAGACAGGACACATCTGGACGTGGCCATCACATATTGAGGCCATCGTCAAAGAGGAGTAGGAGGATGGAATGGTCTGGACTCCATCTGGGAAAGTCTGAGCAGGACCCTGAGAGAGTCTGATGAACATCCTGGTTGGGGATCTGTGAAGATTAATGATCAGGGCAAGAAGCAGGTTAGGCTGGACGAAGAACGTCCCGTCCGCACCTCCCCTGGGCCTCTGGCAACTCTGCACCTGCCCCCCGTGCTCTGGGCAGCATGCTGTGCCCTGGACACAGGGACACTTGCGTGGACAGCATAGGTCAGGACCGGCAAGGAAGTGCCCACTCGGCAGCAGGAGCTAGGAAGCTATGGTGATCGTGACCAGCCCAGCCCCACAGCTCTTTACAACAAGCCTTAGGGGGTTTCCTAACACAGGATTTATGACAATGGAAGGGGGGGTTTGCTGAAAATTGCTAAACTCACCAAATTGAATAAGAAAACTAGGTGCTTTGGGGTATGTTAACTCACCCAAGACTCACGGTTCTTGGACATTCACAAAGGTTAGCTCCCAAGACTTTTAGAAATTCCCAAGTTTATGACGCCATACATGGTTGTATAGTCTTCTGGTTTTCTCTGAAAAACCTGTTTCCACTGACAGTCATTTCTTTCCAGGGAGTATCCTCACACTGCATGCTAACCAGCTTTCAACTTGGGTTGAGTTCTCTCTCTGCCTCGATGAGCGTGGGGCAGAATTGACCAGAGGGCTTCTTAGACAGTTCCACCCATCAGGGGGCTGTCACTGGTGGACAGAATGAGGCTGGATCTCTGAGCACTCACAGCCTCTGAGGCTGGGGCCCTGGGAAGCTTGGCTGCCCTGAGAAATGCTCATATTGTTGTCTCAATGAGATAACCACCCCCATCAGCCAGCCTGAACTCCAGAGAGCAGTCGCAGCGGGAAATACCGTGTTTGTGGGCAAACAAGCGCTGCCCTAGGGCTGCAAAGGAGAAAAACAAAGCAGAATTTACAAAAATGAAATCTAAGAAGCTGCTTTGATTCAATTACCAAATCCGCTCATGCTGTTGTTCTGCCCAAATAAGCAACAATTTGAGTATATAAAATCTATCAAGCCAGTTTGAACTACTTGTTTTTTTCACATTACTTGAGATGAAGAGGATGGGTAAAATTCAGAGAAACAATCCCTCACCCATGACCAGTGAATTCTTTCCTAAAACACATGGCTGCCCCCCAACAAAGCTATGTCCTTCCATGTGCATCTAACCATGCCCACTGACCAAATGCCTCACCTCAGCATGCTGCAGATACCACCAGTGCTCTTGGACAGAACATGAACCAAAAAGCATCAAAAGAGGTGAGCACCTCTCTGCTGAGGGCAGGGTACGTGGTCTCTAGCAGGTGGTACCTTAGCCTGGGGAAGACAGCACCCACTTAAAGCGCCAGGACTGACCCCAGGTGAGCAAAATGCCCAAAGTGCATTTTGTCCCTTAAGAAAGATTAGATGTCACTATCCTTTTCATTTTCTGGGAAGTCTTAGCTCTGCAACTTTCCAGTATGTCCTCACCACATGTTTTCTCAGACCCTGCACTGTTGCCCCTGTGTTGAGTCTGTTGGCTCATTGAGCACTCTGTAGGGGAACCTGAGCCACCGGCATTTTAGCAGAATAGGCAGCGTGTGCAGTGAGCCCATAATCACATGCCACCCAATCTCTTGGCTCTGCAAGTGAGCCTCCACTAAATAATAGTAGAGACGATGATAAAATACTTAATATTTATGAATTGTTTGCTTTGATGTAGTTACTGTTCTAAATATTTTCATATGTTAATTTAGACCTTAAGTATTTATTATTCCATTACAAACACAGTAAGAGTCAGATGGAGATTTCCAGAACAGAAGATGGGCCTAGGCTATTATTCACAGGGGTAGGAATGGGAGGCAAGCTCAAAGGGCCCAAAGGAGGAAAAGATACTGATTCCAGTGTTAGGCCATTGCGGCCAATGGTCCCAATTTTAGGAAGCTGAGGGCATGTTGCACTGATTCCAAAACAATATTATCTTACTAAATATGTATTTAAATAACAGCCATGATGTATACTCCAAAGGACTGGAAGCCAGAACACAGAACATCTGTTGAAAGTAAGAGATTCCAAACACCATAGTCACTGTTGCGGGATGTCGCAAGCTCCTGTAAGCCCATCCTGGACACTGATGGCTGGCACAACCCTGTATTGTGTGTGTTCTGTGCTGCACAGCCAGAGGGGAAGACAGAAAACGCTCTATTAATTGTGCTTTTTCAGGATCTTTCTTGCAGTTCTTTCTTCTGGCCTGTTTCAAATGCTGTTTTTCTCCCAAAGCTATCTTGTAGACACTCATCTTAATTTGGATGCTCTCCCTAGAGGAGCCCATTTCTTCTTTGGCTTCATATAGATAAATTTTATATGAAAATACACCCTAGGGGTGCCTGAGTGGCTCAGTCGGTTAAGCGTCTGACTCTTGGTTTCAGCTCAGGTCACGATCTCAGGGTTTTGACATTGAGCCCCACATTGGGCTCCACACTCAGTGGGGAGTCTGCTTGAGATTATTTCTTTCTCCCTCTTCCTGTGTTCCTCCCCCACTGGTGTTGTCTCTCTCTCCCCCAAATAAAAATAAATAAATCTTTAAAAAAAGAAAAGAAAAAAAGAAAATACACACTAAATAAACATACCCACTCCAGATTTATCTCCTGAGCTCCCAAACTTATGCAACAGCTTAGTGGGCATCTCTATTTGGATGCCCCTTAGCTCTGCAGTCTCATCACCTTCCCTTGAAAGGTGGTGGTCTTGTTTCCCTAGGCTCCACCTTATCAAATTGCATCCATTTATGAAAGGTGGAAATGCAGCACTGTTCTTCACCCACAACCACCAAAATCTTATAAAATACACTTCTCTGCATCTCTCAGAGCACCTCGTTTCTTTGGCTTACTTAAACTGCCCTAGTTCAATTTTTCACCATTTATCCCTTGTTTACTCCAACAGCCTTTTAACTGTTTCTGCTCTTTTCCAGCCTTGAACTCTCCACATTGCCAGAATGGTGCACTTACTGACTTGTAAATCTGCAATCACCCCCATATTTAAAATCTTCCTCTGGAGCCCCAGAGCCTTCAGAATAAAATCTGACATCTATGGTTGACATCCTATGTCCTTCAAGATCTTGTCCTGGCATTTTCTCACCCTCACACACTCACACCCCCCACCTCCTACTCTACCTTCCAGCTACTCTGATAGAAATGCACCAGCCTGAACACATTTTGTTCTGTCCTACTTTCATGCGTAAATTTCCCTTACTAAGGGGTTAAGCTCTGGCTAAGCTCTTTTCACCCTTCAAGACTCAGTTCCTCTTTCTCCACATCTGCATTTCCTATAACAAGATGTAGTTACATCTACTGATGAGCAATTGAAAGCAGGATGGAGCAGGGAAGCAAGTCTCCCCAAACTTGAGTTATGTTTGCTTCTCACTGCCTTAATGGGCTGCATAGGATAACAAGGTCAATCCATCAGTTAAATATAATCAGTTGGATACGATAATTTTAAACACATATGCACCTAACTACTTAACCTCACAGTAACATGAAGCAAAAACTAACAGAAAAAAAAAGGAGAAATAAACAATTCAACAGTGATTGGAGATCCCAGTATACAACTTTCAGTAATATATAAAACAGCTAAATACAAGACCAACAAGGAAACAGAAGATTTGAACAATACTACCAAGCAACTAGCCCTAACAGATATCTACAGAATCCTCCACTGAACAACATCAGAGCACATCTTCCTCTCACTCAAGTATACCTAGAATATATCCAGGATAGACAATAAGTTAGGATGTAAAGCAAGCCTTAATAAATTTCAAATGACTGAGATCATAAAATGTGCATTTTCTGACCACAGTTGTAATGAAATTATGAATCAATAACATAAAATAATATGACAAATTTTAAAATGTGAAAATCAATGAGTCAAAAAAGAAATCACAAGGAAAATTAGAAAATACTTTGAAAACAAAAATACAACATACCAAAATTCATGGGAAGCAACTGAAGCTGTGCTTCAAGGGAAATTTATGGCTGTAAACACCTACATTAAAAAAGAAGAAAGACCTCAAATCAGTAATCTAACTGTCCAACTTAAGCAAACTGAAAAAGAAAAAAACTAGTTAAATTCAAAGCAAGAGGAAGGAAAAAACAATAAAAGTTAGAATGGTAATAAATGAAATAGAGTATAAAAAACCAATAGAAAAAATTTTTGAGACCAAAAATTTGTTCTTTGAAAAGATCAACAAAATTGACAAACTTTCCATGAGACTGAGCAAAAGAAAGGAGACTTACATTACTAAGGACATGAATGAAAGAGGAGAGATCACTACTGACCATACACAAATAAAAAGGACTATGAGAGAATACTGTGAACAATTGTATGCCAACAAATTAGCAATCTAGATGAAATAGACAATTCCTTAAAAGACACAAACTACTGAAACAGACTCAAAAGGAAAAGGAAAATTTGAAGGGATCTATAATAAGTAAAGTGATTGAATTAGAAATCAGAAAAAGTACCCACAAAGAGGAGTCCAGAATAACATGACTTTACTGGTAAATTCTACGAAATGTTTTAAGACAACATCAATCTTTTACAAACTCTTCCAAAAAACAGAAAAGACAGAAACAATCCTCAATTCCGCCTATGAGGCCAGTATTAATGACACCACAACTAGGCAAAGACATCACAAGAAAAGTGCAGACCAATATCCTTTATGAATATAAACACAAAAATCCTCAACGGAATACTATCAAACTGCATCCAGCAGTATATCAAAAGGATTCTACAACATGACTAAGTGGGTTTTATTCCAGAAATCCAAGATTAGCTTAACATCCAAAAATCAACCAACATAATAACTAATAAGTAATATAAAAAAGACCAAAAACACATAACTATGTCAACTATCACAGAAATTTAAAAAAAAAAAAAAGCTGTGACAAATTCCAACATCCTTTCATGATAAAAACTCTCCACAAACTAAGGATATGAAGGAATTCCCTCAACCTGATAAAGGTCATCTGTTAAAAACTTACAGCTAATATTGCAGTTATTAATGAAAAACTGAATGTTATCCCCTAAGATTTCAGCACTTCTATTCAAGGTTTTACTAGCCAGGACAATTAGGCAAGGTAAAGAAATAAAAGGTATCCAGCCTAGAAAAAAACTCTATTTACAGATGCCATAATCTTAAACATAGAAAATCTTAAAGAATACACATGCACATGTACACAAAATTAATATAACTAATAATTGTGTTCAGCATGATTGTCAGATACAAGATCAATATTAAAAAATCAATTTTATTTCTATACACTATAGATTAATAATCTACAAAGGGAATTAAGAAAACAATTTAAAAAAAAAAAATTCTAACCAGCCTCAGAAAGAATACAATTAAAAATAAATATTTTAAGTACAAAACTATACACTGAAAATTATAAAATATTGTCAAAAAAAATTAAAGGAGATCTAAGTAAATGGGAATAATCCCATATTCACAGACTGTAAGGCTTAATATTGTTGAAATTAAAAGTACTAACTAAAGTGATCTATGGATTCAGTGCAGTCCCTATCAAAATCTTTGATTTCCTCTTTGTGGAGCTAATGCTGATATTCATATGGAAATGCAAGGGACCCAGAATGGCCAAAACAGTCTTGAAAAAGAACAACAGCCTTGGAGAACTCTCACTTCCCAACTTCAAAAACTACTATCAAGCTACAGTCATCAACACAGTGTGATATTGGCATCAGGATAGACATATAGGTCAAAGGTATAGAATAGCGAAGCTAGATAAAGCCCTTATATTTATGGTCAATTGATTTTTTTCAACAAGGATGGGAAGACAAATCAATGAGGAAAGAATGGGTTTTTCAACAAATGATGTGAAAATTGGATCACACATGAAAAAAACAAAAACAAAAACAAAAAAACAACAGAGTTAGACCCTGATCTCACACTGCACACAAAAGTAACTCAATTGAATCAAAAACCTAAATGTAAAAACTGAAACCATAAAAGTCCTAGAAGAAAACATACAAGTAAATCTTTATGACAATGATTTTTGTAGAGATGGCATCAAAAGCATGAGGAATTTTAACAAGTAGAAGATTAGACTTCATCAAAATTAAAAATTTTCCACTTCAAAGGACATTATCAAGAAAGCAAAAAGAAAACCCACAGAATGGGAGAAAGATTTGAAAAGCATTTATCTGATAAGGGTCTACTATCCAGAATATCCTAAAGAACTTAAAACTCAACAATAAAAATACAAATTACCTTATTTCTAAATGGACAAGTGATTCGAATACATATATCTCTAAAGGAGATACATACATAAATGACAAATAAAAAAAACATTTTTAAAAAAGCTTGACATCATTAGTGATTAGGAAAATGCACATCAAAATCAGGATACAATGAGATACCATGTCACGCACACTAAGATGGCTAAAACAAGATGATAGATGGTAACAAGTGTTGGTGAGGATATAAAGTAGACCCCCTCTACATTGTTGGTGGGGTTGAAATATGATGCATCACTTTGGAAAACAGTTGGGCAGCTCCTCAAAATGTTAAACATGGAGTTACCATGAGACACAGAAATTCTACTCCTTGGATTACACCCAGAGAATTAAAAACATCCATGAAAATATTTGTGCATGAATATTCAAAGCAGCATTATTCACCAAAAAGTATAAACAACCTCAATGTCTATCAACTTATGAATGGGTAAACACAACGTGTTATATTCATACAATGCATTATTATTTAGTCATAAAGAATGAAGTACTAATTCATGTCACCATGTGGATAAATCTATAAAACCTTTATTCTAACTACAGCTAGACGCGGAAGATCACATACTGTAGAATTCCATTATAAGAAATGTCCCGAAGAGGCAAATCCATAAAGACCTAGAGTAGATTAGGGGTTGCCAGAGGATAGAAAACCACAGGGTGCTGGTTTCCTGCAGGCAGTGATGGTTACACAACTCTGTGGATATGCCAAAAACCACTGATTTTTACACTTCAGGAGGGTGAGTTTTGGTACATAAATTATATCTCAGTAAAGCTGTGACAGAAAACAGAATTTGACCAGTGACATAGCAAGGGCATTAACATGGGGTCGTGTGAGCCCGGGAGGTAGTATCCACCATCTGACATTTTTATCTGACTACCTCTGCTTGTATTTATGCTCTACCTATGATTACTCATTTCACCATACCACCTCTCTTTCCTCCTCTTCTTCCACTTCCAGTTAAATCTGCATATCTCTGTAGTCTGATTGCCTCGGGGTTCTGTCTGTGATCGGCCACTGCCAAGATCAGCTCTACCTAGCTGTCTGAGCACACGCAGGTTGGCATCTTCCATCTGCACGTGGACAGCCCAGCTTTGAGCCTTTGACAGGAGACAGGGCCTTGGCCTTGTCCACCTCATTGTACAAGTGCTTCAACAAAATTTTAAGCAAGGCTATGTCACTTTTCCTTAGTATTTATCATTCAATCAACGAGCGGGTCTATTTCTTCCTTGTAAGAATGCCGATAGGTATCATAACGTGGCCGTGTTAGTTATGTGGGCATTTGTAGGCAAGAGAAATACTGCAGGAAAAGCAGGTCTATTATGTTGTGTCAGATGAGATTTGGCAGGTCTTCCTGGCTGGCCTCAGAATGAGATCATTATATTACCTGAGAAGGGCATATATGTACTCAGAGGTTCAGATAATACAGAAGCTGAGGATTTGTAAACAGAATGGTGCTTTTTGCAAAGAATCTAACATCCTACTAGGATCTAAAAAAAGGAATATAATATGTGAAACAAGAGCCCTGCTGATCCCAGCTCAGAAGCATCTCTCACATCCTGCTCTGCTTCTCTGAACCACTGTTATTTCTCAGCTGCTCTGTTCCCAGCCTTCACCCGGACCGTGGAGACGGCCCCCTAACTGTCCCTCTGCCTACAGTGGAATCTTCTGAAATTGGTCTTGAGCACGACCTCTAGATACATCTGTCTAAAAAGAACTGTGTCCATAATCCACAAGATTATAGTTACACCATAAGGGAAGCTCTGCTTCAGCACCCTTGCCTTGTCGCCCTTGGGATGCTGTCCTGAGGAGATCCCTCGAAGCTCTGGAGCATGTCATCCATGCCTTGAGCACCAGCAGGCACCACACTGAATGCCTTACTTCATACAACATACTTAATGCTCCTACCAGAAATGCCCCTCTTGACTGTCAAAGACATGAAATAAATCGTCAGGTTCACTCAGGCACAAAGAGTATGGTTGTCCCAGATCCTCTAGGGTGCAACCACACCCAACCCCCTGGGCACCTAGGGACCCGTACACCATCACCCATGATGCTCCTCTCCCAACACATCCGCATTCCTTCTCCGCCTGCCATGCTGCTCTCAGGGCCCAGGCCAAATGTCGTCTCCCCCGTGAAGCCTCCCAGATCCTCAAAAGTTGCCACTGCTCACATCCTAGCAGAATTAGGATTATTTCTATTACTTTGGGTATGTGGTCTCAAAGCCTGTGGGGTAGAAGCCATTTCTTTCTCAACAAGGGGTGATATGTAAGGGAAAGACATAGAAAAACATAATATCTCACTTATTTGGATCAAGGAATGCATGAGACTTAATATTGGAATGTACTCTACAGACCCTGTGTATACAGTCCTAGAGACAACATTTCAGTGAATCTCAGAATTTCCAAGGAGGGGCTACTCACCATCACATAGGGCAGCTCAGTCCTTTTTTTTTTTTTTTCAAATAACTTGTTTGTTTTGTTTTGTTTTGTTTTGTTTTTCAGTTCTTAGAATGAGAACCAAACCTTCCTGCTTTGCAGGAATACTCATTCCACCTGAGACATTCTTCTCCCCGGGACTCTTCAGAGATCTGCTCATGCACAGCTTGGCCAGGGAACCCTGTCCTGACCTTCCAGGCAGGTCAGGAGTCTCTGTCACCAACCCTCAGAGCTCTCTGTCCTCCTCCTTCACACATTTGTCACCACAGAAAACAAACAGAAGATGTAAATGTGGTTGTTTCTCGTCTGTGTCACTCTTAGAATGTGAGCTTGTCCCGCACTGTATCCCCAGGGCTGAACACCATACTTTGCATCCTGCGTTCACTTACTATCTATTAAATGAATTCAATGACTAGGTAAAATCATCCTTTGAGAGTTTATCCTGATATTGACCTGAAAACCATTTCCCTGTCATTTCTTACTATTAAGACCACATGGGGCGCCTGGGTGGCTCAGTCGTTAAGCGTCTGCCTTCGGCTCAGGTCATGATCCCAGGGTCCTGGGATCGAGCCCCGCATCGGGCTCCCTGCTCCGCGGGAAGCCTGCTTCTCCCTCTCCCACTCCCCCACTTGTGTTCCTGCTCTCACTAACTCTCTCTCTTTGTCAAATAAATAAATAAAATCTTAAAAAAAAAAAAAAAGACCACATGTTTGGGTGCCCTCCAAATACATAGATTGAAGCACTAACCCCTGAGATGATGATACTAGGAGGGGGTCCTTTGGGAGGTGATTAGGTTTACATGAGATCATGAAGGTGGGGCCCCCCAGTAGGGTTAGTGTCCCAATGAGATGAGAAGGCCTCTCCCTCCCTCTCTCTCCCTTCCCTTTCCTCTCCCTCCCTCGCCCCACCTCCATGTAAGGGCACAGCAAGAAGACTGCTGTCTGCAAACTGGGAAGAGTGCTCTCACCGGGGCTGTTGGCCAGCATCTTGATCTTGGACTGCCGCCAAGACTTCAGAACTGCAAGTTCTGTTGCTTAAACTTCCCAGTCTGTGGTCTCTTGTTAGAGCAGCCTCAACGGTCTGAGACACTTAGCATTGATCAAATTATCCTCCAGTGGCAAAGATGCTCTCACTGGGGAGGTGGCCCTGTTGGTGCAGATTTCCATAGGGCCAACATTGGAAGTGGAAACATACCTCCTTCTGATTGGTGGGTATTGCCCCATACTTGATGTGGTCTGAGCTCCACTTGCTTTAATCTGCTGATATAAGGGCTCCACCTCAGGATCTGAGCCAGCCTAAGCAGCCCAGAACACTCACCTGCCTCAAACCACCGGTTTCCCCATAGAACCAGAGCCCATGCCGATGTTCCTGGAGAAGCAGGCTCGAGGCTCGAGTTTCTTGAGTGCGGGATCTGTCTATGATACAATGGTTCTTGTTTTGGGATTAAAGTTTTTGTTTGGTCCAAAGCCAGTAAACGGGAGCTTTCTAGAATGTATGCAACTAAAAGCAGGCTTTTCCTGACCTCTTATTAGCCCCCCTCAGTGTTCTAAAAGGCATTGTAATCAGGCAAACGTTATGTGTGGTGTGGATATAAGCCTCTAAGCAATTATGACCTTCTACCTGGCCAACTTCATAAATTGATGTTAGCTGTGTGGCCCTGACGTATTTGAGATTTCTGCATGGGGTGTAGATAATTCGGGGGCCATCCTTGGGTCAGAGGGACCCAGAATGAAGGAGGCAAATAGGATTTTTTGCCCAACAGCTCTGAGTAGGGAGCCTGCAAACTCTCTCAAGCAGACTTGAGGAAAGATTACTGAAACCATCAGAGGTCTTTGCTCATCTTGGGGATCAACCAGTCGGAAGGTCAGGGGTTACAACTGCAGGCACAGGTTCAGGAATTCCACCCCGGCCCTCAGTGCACAGGTCCTGGGAAGCCTGAAGATGGTGTGATGGTGCGCCTCCAGGACTGCTTACACTGAGGGCTGATGGAAGGCTCAGACCCACGAGGGATAGCACAGCCAATAGTAGGTCCTCACAGAAGTTCTGCACTTGTGTTACATGGAAAAAATACAATGTCCGTCCACTGGCCCAATGTGCATACAAAAGATCATTTTCCTATCTTTGCTCTGATGAAGACAGGCAGAATTAGAGAATCTGTAAGATGTTCTATTTACCATGGGCTGTGTTTAACAGAATTGGTCCAAGTGGCTGGGAGCAAGGTTAGGGACCTCAATGGTGTCCTAGTCGGGGTTGTGCAGCCTGGCTTAGGCATAATCTGGGCTGTTTCCTTCACAGAGGAAAATGGAAGGAGCAGTGGGAAATGAGATACGGACATGCAGGTCCCTGTGGTGCAGGTCTGTGTCCTACCCACTTGACCTTTGCCGCAGATCGGCCAAGCACCCAGGGCTGGGCTTGGTCAGGAGACAGCTCAGCCCCTGGGTCAGTGTTACATCCACAAACCTGCTCACCCACCTTCTTCATCAAGTCCCAGCACTAAGATCACTGACAGTATTCGATTCCAGCACTCCATTCCCTGGCTGCTAAGGTCTGGATGTTTGTGTCCTCCCAAAATTCTACATCAAAATCCTAACCCCCCATGTGATGCTGTTAGGAGGTGGCGCTTTTGGGAAGTGATTAGGTCATGAGCCTGGAGACCTCATAAATGGGATGAGTGCCCCTACAAGAGGAGACACAGTGAGCTTCTATCCGGTGTCTCCGTCCACCATGTACACATGCAATTAGAAGGCGTCATCCACAAACCCAGATCTGTCAGCACCTTCATCTTGGACTTCCAGTCCCCAGAATTGTGAGAAGTTGATGGTGTTGTTGAAGCCCCTAGCCTGTGGTATTCTCATTACAGCAGCCCAAACTGACACAGACATGGGTGGAGTGACTTGGAAGCCATCCTACACCCCGTGGTTACTCACTTTCTCTGAGCAGCATGCCACCTGCCTCTCCCCAGACATTGCTCATGTGTTGTGAGGTGTTCGGGTTTTCTTAACAAGCTGCACCACATTATGAACTCTGAATGAACCTAAACCCCCATCTCTTTACCCATTCTTCTGTCTTGTTGCACCTCCTGGGCATAAATCACAGATCAAAGGCACCTCTCTTGGACAAGCCTGCCTTCCCATTATTAGCTGGGGGATCGTGGATGAATCTCTTAAGTCTGACTTGAGTGTTCTCATCTGTAAAATGGGAATTGTGATATCTCTGCTATCTCACTATCAGGATTCAGTATGAACATGGAAATTAGCCCATGCCTGACACATGGTAGACATGCACACCCCACTGGACACACTATCCCCCAGTTTGTTTCAAAATAGAAGTCAATCTATGGTCAACTCCCATCATGACATCAGTTACATACTCACGAGCCTCTCAAATGATTAAGCTGTTTAATTCCTAAAAGAATAAAAAGCTTTAAAAGTCTTGTTTTTATGATGTGAAAACCTAAGGACACTTGTGGATACTCATGTCACTGTCACCCCCTCCTGCAGGTTTAAGGAGGTTGTGGGACCCACCCGCACTGCCAGGCCTGGCCGGTGGGACCAGCAGGTGAGCACTGGGCTGAAGCTCTGAGAGATTCAAGACTGATGGTTATGGATTCCCCAGAACACAACCCACGCTCTGTTCGGCCCAGTGCCACCACCCCAGCTCATGTTCTCACCCCTTCCAGTGTCAGAGTCATCTCTCCATTTCCAGGGAGGAAGAGGAGTGTGGCTTATTGGTCCCTTCAGCACAGGGATTTGGACTGGAAGCTGACAAGCAGACATGTCCCCATAACCAGCTAGATGAGGGGTTGACATCACACGAACAGAGTTGAAGTCTTCTGTTGTGGCCCACTTGTTCTGTGGGGGATTGAGGGATTTGACGTTCCTCTTGGGGTCCCAGCAGGCTGCTGGGACCCGTGACCACAGGTCCCCATTTGTGCCTTTAAGAGGCCCCTGGCTGTTTTAAAGGTGTAAACTTGAGTCAACCCCAGACAAGCACCTCCTGTCGCAGGCGTTGCCCCGAGCCCGTGAGGTGAGACAGAAATTAGATGAAAGCTTGCCTCAAAACAGACATCAGGCTTTGAGCCACTGGCCTGGGAACTATTTTTGCTCCCTTTAAAGTGTTTTCAGCCAGAAGTGAGGGCTGGGGTTTTCACAGCAAAGGTGGCTCCTTTCCAGCAGGTCTGCAGGGCCCAGCTCCCGAAGGCGAGAGCCTTCAAGTCCTCAGTGCTGTTTGCCCAGGATGCCGACTCCAGAGGTGTGGACTCAACACCTAAGTCATGCTGCAAACATCTTTGCGGCTACAGGGGGGATGTGGGACCCACAGCTACCCTGGTCCTTGGGGTTTGTACACAGAACCCAAAGTCACACTGACCGACCAGGGCTCAGTGGAATCGCATGGTTTGTTGTTTGTTTGTTTTGTTTTTTTTTAATAAGTAAATAATAAACCTAGACCTGTCTTTGGGTTTCGGAACTCACACAGTGAGGTCAGCCCTGAAGGAAGGATAAATGTGATAGGGGAGTAGATAACAAACAACACCCGTGGGCCCGGATAATGCCAGAAAATGCTTCCCTTACAGGGTGAGGCGAATCACCAATCCCAACAGCAGAAGGGCTCTGTAACGGCCTGTTGCCTTGGGAAATCAACCAGAGGCTTGGATTGCGGTGAAACTAGATTTTGTCATTAGGATCAGGAAATAAGCAGTTCTGGCCGAAAGGAGAAGTTCTGATTAAACTGGAGAAAAAAGAGAGAGCGTCCCCTCAAGAGAAAGGGCCTGTGTTCAGGGCGGGCTCCAGACAGGCAGGGAAGGAGGAGGGGCCTCTTCATCCCTCAGCCCTGCTGGTTAAGGACCAGAAGGGACAGGGTTCAGCTGCCCTCACATCAGCTGCATGACTGCTGACCACAAAACCCAACAGATTAGAGACTGGATGCCAGGGATGAACAGGAATTGTGCCCCGAACAGGCCGCCCGAGGGCGAAGTAACTGCCCTCCAGGCATCTTCACGGCAGGAAGGTCAAGGCGGAGAAGACTGGATTGGTTGGGACCACGAATGTTTTTAGGAGACCCCTGAAATGATTGATTTCATAGTTTTCACCTTGGGAGCTCCACGGCATAAAATCTAGAAGGAAACAAGTATCTAAGCCTGAAAGCAAAGGCAAGTTTAAGGGAAGAACAGTACCGCCGCAAATCCGCCAGGCGCCCTGCGGGGCTCTCTGCAGGGGGCGGGGCTCTCTGCGGGGGCGGGGCTCTCTGCGGGGGCGGGGCTCTGCAGGGGGCGGGGCTCTCTGCAGGGGGCGGGGCTTTCTGCAGGCGGGGGCGGAGCTGGTGCAGAAGGGAGAAGAGAGACGCACATGACCTTGTGGTTTGGCTCAGCTAACAGTTTGCATCCCTAACAGCAGGCTGAGATGTCCACACGCCCACCAGAACAGCTGCTTTCCAGGGAGGGGAGCCAGAGGCTCCGGGATCACTGGCAGGGGCGAATACAGTGTGCAGGGAAGACCTCTGCTGTCGTGAAGACCTCAGACGTGCCACAGCCTCTCCCTGCACCAGGGCCTGCAGGCTTCGACCAATATGGGGAGGGAAGGAAGGAAAGTAGGACCATGTTGGATCTGTGACTCGAATTTTTAAATGAAAGAGATCAGACTGGGCATTTACTGAGGGTGCACAGAAAGCAGTGGACCTGCCCGGGATGAGAAGGAGCTCAGGGGGCCGGTGGATGGCCACTCTGCCTGGGAAGACACACAGTTTTCTTTTTATCCCACCAGCTTCTGATCGTTCGGTTTGTGCATGATTTTGGAGCAAGAGCTTGAAAGGGTTTTTAAGACTCTACCAGGACCTCTTTGGCTGAATACAAAAGGGAAAGAGGTTGAGAAGGGCAAGGAAGGAATGTGCCAGAAGTCAGGAACAGTAGCTCCGGGAGGTGGAAAAGGGAGCCCTTAAACATTTTGTGCTCAGATAGAATTCATAATAACATCGATCTGTAAAATGATAGACGTCAATGTGGGCAGGAGCAGAGAAAGACAGAGGCACAGGTGGGACCTTTGAGGAGACTTGTAACCATGGCCTATGGACCAGGCTGGCTGCCTAGAGTGGACAGCAGCGGGGGGGGAGCAGCTCCATGAGGTCACAGTGTTGCTTGAAAACTCTTTGAGATCAAATTTGTTCAAGTGGAGTCACTCTGGATTATGAGCTAGTGGCAGATAACCATGATCCTGAAAGAAGTAAAATGGAGATAAAATTCCATTTGAGAAAGTGAAGAATGTGAGTGCCTGTAGACAGTAACAGCATGTGGCAAGAAGATTGAGGAAATTTCCAGACTCCTAATAAATGCAAGGGAGTGATCCTAAGGGTGTTTGGTGGCAGGGATGAGAAAAGGATGCCAGAATCTGTAAAATGGGAAGAAGATGTCGTTGCATAAGCAGAGATGCATCCTGGAGTTTGCAAAGGAGAAACAAGGAAGCCACCATGATTTCCACTGGGCTGTGAGTACATGGGGTGTATGCAAATGGTTAGACATCTCAAAAGGACCATCAGGGAAAGGTGTGCCTGAAAGTGATCTGGTTTCCAGTCAGGCAAGCATCTGGGAGAAGTGTGCTGGGAACAAGAGGAAAAGAGAAGACAGTTGTTTGCAATGCTCGGTAGGAAGGTCAGCTGTGCCAGCCTGAATCACATGGAGGAAGTCTGGCAATGTATGGAAATAAAGGGACAAAGGAAGGTTGAAGAGCAACCAAAGCAATTATATTTGGGGAATCCTCCAAAAATTCCAGGGCTGAAGGGCTTACGTATTGTCCATGGGCTCTGAGCTCTACCCGGACATGTCGGTTGGGATCAGCCATAGGGAATTCTAACCATGGTGCCCTGTCCATTGGTATGGCAGCGGGGGCGGGGGGAGATGTTCAGTGTGTATTTCAAGTTTACTTAACAATCAAATGATAGAGATGTCTTTGGTTGGGATAGTTGCCACATTTTACCACTCAGTCTCAAAGCTCCTTTCTCTCTGAGCATCTCATCCCAGCAGGAAGACTGAGTGATATCCTACTGCAGAGTCCAGTGGTTGATGAATGACAATTCATGTCACCAGGGAACCTTCAGTAGGATGTAATCTGCAGAGTTCAAACTTACTCATGGAAAGAAATTATAATAACAACATTTTGTTGCCTTTATCATAGAGCTACAAATACAATCAACTTACACACAGCTTATGAATCCAAAAACCTTTATATGTTATTTTGTATGACAGTCTGCCTTTCTGAATTGCTAAACTTAACAAGATATTTACATAAATAGCACAGTGACAGCCCCCATTTGCCGAACCGTAAGATTATGTTCCAACACTTCACTGTTCAGATAAGCCCACAATAACCCCATATGAGGTAGGTATGAGTCTCCCCATTTTACAGGTAAGAAAATATCCTATTGTCCAAAACCATATAGCTGACGAGTGTTTCCTGAATTGAAACTCTATTACTACTCTGTTATTTCTTATATATATTTCTAAAATGTATTGCCAAAGGAACTCTTCCAACTGTAATTTGAAATGAGATGGGAAAAAGTAGTTTTCATTTGAAATATAGCCAAAGCCCTTGAATGGGTTACGAACGACATTAACCCTAGGGGGAAAAAATTAATATTTCCCATCTGCTGAATCACCACTGTGATCCCGAGTGCACGTTGCCTCCCCAACCTCTGCACTGAGTCTGAGCACAGAGTCCTGCTTTCAGAGAATATGAGCTAGCTGTTCCCCTCCACCTCCACAAGAAGACCTTCATAGTCCCTGGAAAGTGGTAACATTTTCTGCAGATCCTCTTATTTGTAAACAACGTCCTTTCAAATCATTACAGATATAAATATCAGAGTGTCTCTCAAAGCCAAGCAATAAAGCCAGATGACATATTTGGGGAAGGCTTTTCATTTAAAAGAGAAGCAAAGACATTCAGAGAGCCCTCATGCAAGAGGCTCCTTTCTAGAGCATCTAACGTTGTGTGTTTATCCTTCAGCAGTTTATGTGGTGTGGAGAATCACAGAGGCAGAATAACCACTACAGAGAAATGTTCTTTGCATTCTTCTGCGCCTTGTGTCTGGCCAGATGACCAGAGTCGGGGCTTGCTTTCAGCCTCCTTACTCCCAAGTTTTCTAGGATTCCATCCTAATTCTCAAACACTTTCATTATATAACTACCTAGCCTGTCTCGTTCACCATCACACGTCCTGCTTAGCACCTATCCCTCAGGTCCCGGACATGGCAGACCCACCACGAAAGTTCCTGAATGAAAGCAGGAGCCAAAGCAGAGGCAAATAGATAATACGAAGCCAAAAGAATGTGCATTGCTGTGAGATTATCTATTCAACCTCCCGTTTTTATTATGAATAATTCGATTTGGGGGATTCGTCTTCATGGTCCCTAGTGGAGCTATTAATGTGCTGGGCACACATTGGACTCTCATTAAATATGAAGTAATGATGAATAATGAACAAAACGTTCACAGTTAATAAAAGAGAGAGCTTCTTGTCTCTAAGTCAGTTGTGTGTGGCCT
The DNA here is from genome assembly GCF_004348235.1 of Phoca vitulina. Lineage (NCBI taxonomy): Eukaryota > Metazoa > Chordata > Mammalia > Carnivora > Phocidae > Phoca > Phoca vitulina. The sequence goes on along the minus strand of NW_022589747.1, from coordinate 5,158,131 downwards.
GCATTAGGCTGCCACAGGCAGAGCTGGGAAGGGGGCCTTTTCACTCTTGATCCCCTCCACCCCAGGCCTGGGGACCCGCAAATACCCTGGCTCCAGCCAATTCTTGGTGGATGTCCTGTCCCTGTGTTTTGGCCACCACTGACAAGTCCTATCCAGCCTTTGCCAGACTACATGTGAATCTAGTGAGCAGACAGGTTTCCATTTCTGCAGGGCCTGGCTCTCTGAGACATAAAATAAGATCTTGAAGCTAACTCCTGGCAGTCTGTCCGGCTCTTCATTAAAATAATCCCAATAAAAGATAAAGTTTTTCCCTAATATACATGAGTATTTCTATCTTTAAAAGTGCAGTATAAGGTCCCAGGGGATGGGAAAGAGGCAAGTCTACACTGTGGGCTGTCCTATTCAACGAATAGGACACTTGTCTTCTGGAATGCTGTACTCCTCTATTCCTAGCAGGAACTTTCAGCAGAACTACAATCTCATCTCTGAACTCAGGATTGCCTACTTCACCCACAGAAACTTGAAAATCTGTCTTTGGCTTCAATCGTCCACTACGTGCATCTCTCATTCCTATCAGCCTTGTTCTTAGTTACTCCTCGGTACTATTATCTTAGGTCCTAATCGCAAGAATATTCCTGGGTTCAGTGGCCAGCCCTGTCCAGACTAAACCCAAGGCATTGCTGCTACTCTGCCCAAGAGTATGGTGCGGCCAGGTCACCCTGTTCTGTTCTCTGTGTTCTCCGCAGAGCTTCCTGGGCACCATGGAGAGATTCTGGAGCAGCCCCTGACTTCTTCTCTGAGATCATTCTTCTCTTCTTCCTTTTTTTTTTTTTTTTTCCCTCGTGCATCCTTTGTAGCCCAACCTTTGGTTTTGCTCCTTCCTTTCCCAAGTTTTCCAAAAGCAGTTCCTTCAACGACTACCTTCTACCCACCCTCTTCTTCGCTCAGCACTTTGGATCTGCACCGCTGGCTAGTTCTGGAGGTCTGGTGTTGCCCAGTTCTTAGTGAGAACTGCCCTGGAATGGGACTGAATGTGATGCCCATTAGATTGCTCTCCATTGGTGAATTGAATGCCATCATGTTTGTATTCTCAGTGCCTACTGTAATGTCTGACACACAAGCGCCACGGAAATTGTTGGATTGAAGGAAGTTGAATCACATCGAGTTTGAATTGGATTAAATTATAGTGTATTCTTTTGTGACAGAATGGGAGAGCAAGGGGGAAGATAAATAAAAAGGGGACCAGGAGACAGCCTCTTACAAGATCATAGAGAAAAATACTGCCTATATCCTCAGTGAGAGCTCACCGAAAATAAACCATATGCTGTAAGTCCTACAGTTTTAGAATCAAAGTAGTTTGAGAGGATCTGGGAGCTGCTAAGACGGGTCAGGTGCAAGTCTGCCTTTAGGAAGCAGACACTCTGAAAGATGAGAAAATTGACCGTGGTTCTAACTAGTGAGCAGTAAAATAATAGTACTAAGGAAAAAGAATAACTTCTCTGCAGTCTACACCCACCCACTGAAAATGATTCACAAGCACTTGCACAAAAAAAGAGAGAGGAGAGAAGCCAAAGTAAGAAAGAACTCACAATTCATTAGCGTCAATTGATGAAGCCCTCCGTGTGCTTTCAGGCCACCCCTCTTACTCCACTGCCCACTGCCTTTTTACCTAAATATTTTCTAATTGATCTCCAATCCTTGAATCAGCTGAAACTCGTGGAATTCCCAAGCTAGATGTACGATTTAATTTTAGATGCTCTCGTTAAGCGTCTACCATGAAGGACAGCAGGGCAGAGGATGTGGGTGGTGCCTCGGTGAACAGCCCGGGTCCCTGTCCCTCCAGGCTTCCAGCTGAAGCATGGAGTGGCCCCACCCCTGCAAGTGAGGGCTGTCACAGCTCGCTCTGCAGACTCTTAGAAACAGACCCTCCTCCGTCTATGTCACACCTTAAAGACATTCATTTCAGATTCATAGAGTGGAGGGCGGGGTTAAATTTGTTCTTTCCAGCCATCTTCCCACTCCAAGTGTAGATCACCCTGGAGAGATGGCAAGAAACGTATTCCTCTGATTAGGGTACTGTCAAACTACTGTCTGAGAGGAAATGGTATTTTCCAGCAGGTGAGCAGTAAATGAAGCGTGCCTGACAGAAGGTCAGGAAACATGCTGAGCACGAGGTGCCTCCAGGTGGGCTGGAGTGGGCTGTGGTGTGGGGACAGCTGTGGCATGGGGATGGACCAAGAGTCCAATGCAGGAAGAGGACACGGGGTGCCACCAGAGCAATGAGCATCACCCCCAAGGATAATGCTACTTCTCCAGGGCCATTCTTACCACGTCTACCAAAAAGGATCCAGGGGATGTTGGTTAGCTCTGGAAGAAACATAAAGACTGCTTGTCTATTCCCCTGCTTCACAAACTGGAGAAGTGACTTGTAGAGAACTCAGTGAGCTGACAGCAGAAGTCGACTAAAATCCAAGTTCATGCATTTCCAGCCCGTGCTCCTTCCACAAAACCAAGCAAAGATATGCTGGGACACACCTCTGCTCGGCTTCCCAGCCCGCTTCTCTGGGGATCTGCACAGCAGTGGTAGACTCGCCCCTCCAAAGGCGTCAGAAAACTGATATGGAATCACCCATGAATAACAGGAAAGCTTGTTTTGATAAATAACTCTTAAAAACAAGAGGAAGGGCTTGGGGATAGGGAAATAGTGTGACATTTAAGCAAGGCAGTAAAGTTAGTATGGAACCACGACATGTTTATTAATTGGGGAGAAAATGATGATGATGATATTTAGCCAACAACTTTGAAAGTGTTAGAAACCAAAACAGCCACAGATTGGCCCTTCCACTGTATGCATGGGGCTGTCAGATACATCAAGTCCTCTGTGAAATTAATGTGTCCCCAACAAGCTTGGTGCCTCCTCCTGTCCAGGTGGTCCCAGTGAATCTTTGACCCTGCGTATCAACAAACATGTCTCAAATGCCATTCAGGTTTCTGAGTTGCACAGAGAAAATAATCCCGAGCCCCCAGAGCATCAGAAGCAACATTGCATGAACTGTCTTCTTATTTATTTCCTTGTTTTTTAAATAAGCTTCTCGCAGAAATTCATGTGTGTCAGTCAGGGTTCTCCAGAGAAACAGAAATAACGGGACACACACACACACACACATACACACACACACAGAGGAAGAGACAGAGACAGAGAGGAAGAGACAGAGAGATTTATTATAAGAATTGTCTCACATGAATGTATGGGGATTAACATAACAATAAAAAAATTAAAAAAAAAAAAAAAAAAGAATTGTCTCACATGGTTATGGAGACCGGGCACTCCCAGTCTGCCACCTGCAAGTGGGAGAATCAGGGAAGTGTTGGTATCATTTACTCCAAGTCCAAAGACCCAAGAACCAGGACCTCCCGTGTCCAAGGGCAGGAGAAGGTAGATGTCCCAGCTCAGGAAGAGAGAGGGCATGCTCTTGTCCTTCACCCTCTTGTTCCATTCGGGACCTCCGAGGGATCAGCCGATGCAGCCCACACGGGGGAGGGCAGATCTCTTGACTCGGTCTTCCGAATCCAATGCTTATCTCCTCTACAAACATTCTCACAGACACACCCAGAAGTGTTTTACCAGCTTGTAGGCATCCCTTAGGCCTGTCGAGTTGACACATGAAATTAACCATCACACCACATAAGAAAATAGCAATTATTAATTGCTAATTATTAAGTAAAATCTCAGGGCCTGAGAAAGTGCCATAGGAAGACTAGAGCCGAGGGAAATAATGGATTGCAGAAATAAAGACCACTTAGGCCCACACAGTTGGTCTAGGTGAGCCACCAAATGGGCTTTGATGTTCCTGGTGGTCAAAGGGAAGACAGAGACGGCTCTTGGAATGAATTGGGTACTCTATATAAGGATGTTTGTTTTAATTTTTTCAGCAACTGTATGAAGGAGGGATTATTACCTCCTTTATTGCAGATAAGGGAGTTGAGGGTCAGAGAAAGCCTAATGGGTACTGGAAACTTGGATTCCAGCCGGGGCCAGCCTAACCCCAGAACCAACAATCGCATCACCTGGGGGCAGGAAACAGCTACCTGCTCATTCTGTTAGGTCACACTCATACGTAAAGCTTTTCTCCTTGTAGTGCTCAGAGCTTCATCTAAAGCATGCAGGTGCTGCAGCTGCACACATTTCTGTCACACCCCAGCATTGTGTTCTAGCATAGGGTCCTATGTGGACGAACCCCCGGGGTGGTACGGCTGGAGACAAAGTGGTGTGAATGAGCACAGGCTTTGGAGACTTGCAGCCTCAGGTTGGAACTCTAATCCCCAGCCCCTGGGTACCTCAGTCAGTTAATCGTCCAACTCATTTTTTAAAAATATAATTTATTTATTTGACACGGAGAGAGAGAGAAAGAGAGAGCATGAGCAGGGGGAGGGGCAAAGGGAGAAGCAGACTCCCCAGTGAGCAGGGAGCCCAACTCAGGACTCAATCCCAGGACCTGGGATCATGACTTGAACTGAAGGCAGATGCCCAACAGACTGAACCACCCAGACGCCCCTAATCACCCAACTCTTAAGCAATGGTATCAGCTCTGCTGACTGGCCTTTGCAATATCTGACACGGGAGAAGTGTTCGGTAAGTGCTGTTTTCAATATAACATCACCAGCTCTGTCACACACCATTGGAAAATTGTTTCAAAAACAAACTTGAACAGAGTTGCTAGAGGGAAATTATAAAATGTCTCCATAGGGTTTTCAAGCTATTCTTTCACTAAATTAAATTTTAACTTCTCAATCAAATCATAACCCAGACTCTTCTAACTTTTGCTTGGAGAAGAAAGAGGGAGTCTAGCTCTCTGGAGCCAGTCATTCTCTGTCTTGCTTTCTTTAGACAGTGTGAACGGGAGTGAAAGGGGCAGAGGGAGAGGGAGAGAGAGAATCTCAAGCAGACTCGCCGATGAGCCCAGAGCCCGATGTGGGGCTGGATCTCATGACCCTGAGATCATGACCTGAGCCAGTCAGACACTTAACCACTCTCCAGTGAACTCACACCCACCACATCAAACTGCTGTGAAGGCTATAGGGCTTGGCTCACTGCAATTATCCCCCTTCTGATGGTCACATGAGGGGAAACAGCCTCCTAGCAAGAGAGAGTCAGAGTCCAGGCACTCTGGCCTGTAGGTTGCAGCCAAGTTAACTCTGGCCCCAAAGGGGATGGAAGCAAGTAAGGAAGTCACAGTGAGAAGGAGCAGTGACCGGAGGTGGTATGGAACCCCGTGTAAGAGGAGCCTCGCATTATGGAGGCTGATGGCTGGTTTATATGCCAGTTAATGTCCCAAGGATTTGGTGTTCCAAGGAAAACACTTTGGGAAAAAAACCACAACCTAAGGAAGTGGGGGTAGGATATAAAAATCATTTTCCTCTACTCGGTCTTAGAAACTAAAGGTCAAAATAGAGACACAAATGGTAGCCCTCATATTCCCTCCTCACACTTTCTTTTTTTCCCCCCAGAAGAAAGGGAAGTGATTAGTTCATCTGTACCAGTTACAAGGCCAGTGGAATTTCCAGCCTTTGACAACGTCCCATTTCCAGTGGAAAGCCAGGACTGCCCTCAAAACCTTGGCCTCTCACACCTGGCTCTGGTGTGATGCATCCTCACTCGGGCCTCCAGCTCTCAGCCCCACAGAACACTGAGATCCAGCCACTCAAACACCATGTTAGGGGCCTCAGTCCCAGGTCAGCGAGCCTTCAGTGACTACTCCATGCTTCAGACCAGCTATCTCCTCCTGTCTGATTTCCTTTCCATTTGGGTCCCTCTTGATACAACCGCAAAGATCTCAATTACCTCCACTCTCAGACGGCTAAGTTTCTGCCACATGAGAACAAATAGGCAAATAAACAAACAAACACAAGTCCTTCTTCTCTCAACAAGCAGAAGACAAGCTCCCCATAAACTGACCCCACAAGAAGCCCCCCAAAAGCAGCCAGGCAGGGACACACAGCAGTGGTAGAGAGCTCATGTGTAGCCTGGGCTTTGGCCAAAAACCCTAGTCCAATTTTGAAACAGGACTTTTCCAGAGCTCAAATTTAATCTGTTACACATTTGTGGGACTTTAGCTTGTACATTTTTTTCTACGAGGCTACATTCAAAGAAAGAAGGTTGACTTCAAGCCAGTGTTGACCTACTTATTAATTTGTGCAACAAATACTTATTGCCAATATAGACCTGCCCTCAGGGAGCATACAGTCAAAAGGAATGGTAAGTGGGTGCACATCGCAAGAGGCAAAGCTAAGCTCTGTGGTGGTCCACCTGGTGACAACTTACTGGATAAATAAGGCTACAGCCAAAGATTAAAATGAAGTGTCACTGTCATAACTATTACAAATAAGCTCTATAGAGGAAAAGATACAGCTTGTTTTAGTGAGAAGTCCTAAATTTAAAGCCTGGCTTCACCGCGAAGAGTTGTGACTATCAGGTTATGTATCAAAAATGGACTTAATGACTCTTAATTCATGAAGCTGCTATAAACAGTCAACAAGTCCTCACAAGAGATTATCAATCACCGTATTTTAATCATCATGGTAATAATTGATTTAGGCAAATAACCGAAATCAAAACCGAAATAGAATTAGTGGGTGAAAGTTCAGAGGAATGGGATATTTACATGGCCTCAAAATATTTTTAACAAGTTAGGCATTCATTTTTAAAAATAGTAACTGTAGAATGGAGAAATAAGATCAAAGTTAACATCACCAAATTTGGGACAAACCCACTTCATGGGCCTCCTGATACGATGTTGAGAAGGACACAGCATCACTCACGATGCAATCCTGCCCAAACATGCATTATCTGAAACATCAGGCAAACCCAAGCCGAGAGGATGTTCTAGAAATAACTGGTCTGTACTTCAACAAGGTCAGTGACATAAAAGACAAAGGCTGAGGTTACAGAAGTCTAAAAGACACCTGACAACTCACTGCAACATGTGCACCTGGATTAGACCCTGGACCTGAAATTAAATTGCCATAAAATAATTTTCTGTGGTGCCTGGGTGGCTCAGTTGGTTAAGCGTCTGCCTTCGGCTCAGGTCATGATCCCAGGGTCCTGGGATCGAGTCCTGCGTTGTGCTCCCTGCTCAGTGGAGAGCCTGCTTCTCCCTCTCCCTCTGTTTCTCCCCCTGCTTGCTCTCTCTCTCTCTCTTTCTCTGTCAAATAAATAAATAAAATCTTTAAAAAAATTTCAACTAGGAAACTGGCCTATGGGCTATAGCTTTGGTGATAGTATTGTGTCAATGTTAAATTTCCTGAATTCAATAACTGGAGTATAGTTATGTTAGAAAAGGTCCTTGTGGGCTGCCTGGGTGGCTCAGTCAGTTATGCATCTGACTCTTGATTTCGGCTCAGGTCAGGATCTCAGGGTCCTGGGATCCAGCCCCACATCAGGCTCTGAGCTGGGCATGGAGCCTGCTTGGGGTTCTCTCTCCCTTTCCCTCGACCATGCAGTCGAAGTGCATTATGTCCCCTTGGTTAGCACATATTCTATCCTTGCTCAGTGTTATCCTCAGTACAAATGTGCTTTTGTGCCTAATGCCGACTTTAAAAGATTTTCAACAGGTGAGTAGCCTCTAAATTAAAATAACAATAATAGACCAACATATACTGCATTAGGTTTGACATGTAATCACACCTGAACTGAATCCCAGGAGCAAACACCAGTGTGCCCACTGGAAATGGGTACCAGTGTTCAGAAAATATTTGTCTGCCCAGGAAGTTTTAGAAAACCAAATAGAAGATGAAACATATCTTCAAATGTAAAAGAGGATAAAGTGCCACAAATACTAGCATTACTGTGAGCCAATACAGGCAGAAAGAATAAGTGGAAGTAAAACTTACTTCAGAGATGCTTTAATCCAATGCTCTGAAAACAACAACCATTTACTGAGTGTCTCATATATGTGAGATACACTGCAAACCCGCCTTGCAAACTAACCCTCCATTACTCTCATTTTCTAGATGAGGAAATTACTCTCAAAGTTACATAGTTGCTCAGGTCTCACTATTCACTTGAATAGAGGTCTCCTAAACCCTAGGGCAGTTTTCTTTCTCTGGTCTCCAGAGGAGGTTCACTCAAATCGACGTGTCGTCTCTTGCACCCCGTGCGTTCGCACAGACCCTCCTCTCCTGGTGTGCCCCCTGCTTCCTCCATAATGACATAGTATCCGTAAGTCCCTGCTCCAGAGGAAAGGTGCAGGCTAGGAAGAAGGAGGGATCTATCCCAGGCAGGCTGCTTTCTTTGCCTCCAGCAGGTGTCCCTACATTTTCCTGGCAGTGAGGACCGAATGTAATGAAAGTAAGACTTCAGTGGCATTGGAAGATTTGAGTTATTAGCCCCCGCCCATCACCATATTGACTTTGTTCCCCTACAAGCATTGAGGAATTTTTCCATTTGATCTTTAAGGCTTCTGGTTCAGAACTGCTAAGAGGTAGACGGGACAGATGATGTCATGCCACGGTCCCCCAAATACTTGGTTCTGAGAAATCCTCTGCCAGCTGAGAAAAAGAAGACCAAAAAAAATGGCTCTGGACATGTGACAGACTGAAATTCTAGAGCCCAAAGTTGAGACACTGAAGATAATCAATCAATCATCTGAATGACATTGTTTCTCATGAGACGGTAATGTTCTCAATAGTGAACCACAAAGGCTGGTGAATAAAACAGATGGAGAATGGGAAGCTGTCTCATTGGAAATATTGCTTTGAGTATTTTTTTTTTTTTACTTTTCTAACGTGTAATTTTAACCATCTTTAGAGTTGCAAAGGAATCTTCAAAAAGATTCAGGAAGGTAGTGAACATGGTCAACACATCTATCTTATTGCAAGTCATAATCCACGTGGTATCTTGCAGGATTCCAAGAGATTACTTAAACACTGGCTCACTTGGTGCTCCCAACAGAGAGAAATAATTTCCTTTCCTGAGAACCTCAGGTTAGCAGATCATGCTCAAAGCCACTCAGCCCACAAGCTGAAGCTAATTTCCTGAGTGCATTTCTCTTTCCTGGATTCCAAACTCCTTCGTTCTCTTGAAAGCAGCTTTAACCAAGTTGAACTCCAATATTATCCCAAGATAATTCGCCACCCATCTTGCCCTCATATTAAAGCATAACCCACTTGGGGCTGCCTTGTATGTCCTTGGGGCAGGAGAAACCTCAATTGACTTCCATCCCTTGGCAGGCTTATGTGGAAAACCTGATTCCTCCTGTCCTCCTATTCACGTAAATCCCCTGTGCATCAAAGAAAAACCCTTGTTTTTAAAAGAAAAAAAAAACTGACAATAATTGCCCTTTTCATAATAATGTAGCGGCCAGTGATGGCAAGGAGTGAGGGAGCTGTACATTCATCGTGACTAATTAGCCGCAAGCAGGAGAAAACAGTCCCACTCAGATGACTGATTTTAATGCGTTTCTCAAATTTGATTGAATGCAGGAGCACATCATTGAAAAATGTCCATCTTGCTGTCAGAATGATAATCACGACCCAGGGCTGCTTTGTGACCCAGAGGAGGGGCGGGGCAGCCACAGGGCTTGCATATGATGGACTCTATTAAGGCTCTCTACAAATAAAAAGTAAAAAGTCCACCTGCCAGCACCACTGAAAGTCTGTTTCCAAAGGTTCTTACAGTCTCCTCAAGACAGGTGGCATGAACTTTCTGAAGCAGTTAGATGACCCCGATTCTCAAACACACCTGCCAAATTCCATGTGCAGGGGTAAAGCACTGAAGCTAACATCACCCCTACTACCAACGTGAAACATAAAGGAGTAACTATTCAAGAGTTTTCATCAAACAGGACCTAGTATTTCCCAATAGATGGAGAAAAAGAAGCTTTGGGTCAAAAGAACTTTCATGTCAGTGGAAGTCAATCAAGCAGTGGGCGTGCCCTAGTGTTTGCCTGTCAAGTTCAGGCTCCTTCCTCTGGGCTCCCCTAGCACTGAAAACAGCATCTCCCCTGTGGGCTGAAGTGGTCTAGCTGTGTGTCAGGACCCCAGCTGTGAGGGACCAGCATGGCAAGCCCTTGGTACAGAGCCTTACACAAAGTGCCCAGTGCCTGTTGGCTGAGACTGGCAGAGGGGAATTGACAGGCTCACCAATGCAACAGAACAGGCAGAGTACATTATAACTCCTTTGGGGGTGAGATTTGGTCCAAGGGAAGGAATACTCCTTAGTCACCTACCACAACCATATAATGGTTCCAAGGGAACCCACAAGTTCGAGGTGGGCCTCAAATGGAAAGGATGGAAAACAGGAAGGGAGACGACAAAGGAGGTAGTTGATGATGCTTTACTGGAAGGCGAGGCAGAATCAACTTGGAGTTTGTAGGGTCCATAACCAGATGTTCCATTCTGTGTACAAGAGAGCTACTCCCAGGAGAACTTGCTCTGCCTGAGGTGGATGCCAGCCAGCCTCCTACCAAGCCCCAGTGGTCTCCTCCCACAAAGAGAGTATGCAAACATGATTGTACGTTAGTTATAAGAGACCAGCAGCTTCCGTCTTGGGTGCTCCCTTTTCTGCCCCGACTTGCTCACATGCTCTCTCTCTCTCTCTCTGTCACCATTCGCTCTCGGGAAGCCATGCTGTGAGCAGCCTATGAAGACACCCACAGGGGGCCTCAAATCCTGCCTGCAGCCACATGGGTGAACTTGGGGCCAGGTCCTGCAGCCCCATCAGACTTCTGAGATTTCCATGCCAACCAACAGTTGGCCTCTCTGTGAAAGACCCTCAGCCAGAACCATGAAGCTAATTCTGTGAGGTAATACCTGTTTTCAGCTAAGGTTTGGGCCAACGTGTTGCAGAGTGATAGATAACCAAGACCTCTGACAAGGTAGGCCGACTCTGTCAGTGAAGACAACGCACCTGAGTGTGGGTGAGCATGGGCCAGGAGGGGCGTGTGTGTAGGAGCCTCCTACAGTGCATCCTGAAAGGGTGTCATCAAACAGGCCTGTGGCCCTGTGGCCACCCTCACAAAGCACTGTAGACCGGGCAGCTTGAACCACAGACATTTACTGTCTCATAGTTCTGGAGGCTGGAAGTTCATGATCAGTGCATCAGCAGGGTTGGTCTCCTCCCAGACTGTGAGGAAAGGACCTGTTCCAGGCCTCCATCCTGGCCATATAGACAGCCTTCTCCCTATATGTTCATATCATCTCTCAGCAACATCCGGTCCAAATGCCTCTTCTTATAAGTCATATTCAATCAGCGCCCACCTAATGACCTCATTTTAACTTATTTGTCTCTGTTAAGATGCCGTCTCCAAATACAGTCACATTCTGAGGCCCTGGGGGTGGGACTTTGACACATGAATTTGGGAGCGGGGGGCGGGGTACAATAAACCCCATAGCACTCCCGTACTCTGTATGCTCTGGCACCTGCCTCATTATCAGGTGAGGAAGGGGTGGCCCAGCGAGCAGGTACATTTTTCAGGAAGGGACCCCCTGCCCAGAGTTCTAACACCCCAGCTTGAAGTCACCATGAGGAAAAGGGCTGCGCCATTGTCTTTGTGACTTTGCCCAAGGAAGAGTAAGAATCTAGATGGTCGTCCATCTCCCTTCTTCCATGCTTGCTTTTGAAACCATGCCAGTCACATAGAGGTGACATTCAGATGGAAGTCAGAGCTGGTGGGTGATCTATATGTATATGAAGCCCTTTTCCTGTGGTTGGGTTAGATTGAAATCTGTATTATCTTTTATTCCATCACTACTGTTCTTCTAAATGTGTACCAGAGGCTATTTTCTGTGATGGCCACCTACAAAATTTAGAAAAAAACGTGTTTCTGTGGCTGTCTACATTATTCAAATGTATGAGAAATATACACTTGGCTGAAAGATTAAACTTTGAAGTACATCTTTTTATTTTTTTAGTATTTGAAATTCGCCTTCAAATGGCTATAAAAGATACCAGTCTTCCGCTAATGTTTAAGGGAAGTGAGACGCTCTTTAATGTCTGTCATGATTAGATTGCTCTGTAGCTTGCCAGCGCACCTGGAGAGTATGCGTTGTTCTGTTGGTGGTAGGTGACCATATCCACCGACACTCAAGATGTAATATCCTGAGCTGGAGGTGACGTAAGAAAAAGAAATCCGGGGCACCTGGGTGGCTCAGTGGGTTAAGCGTCTGCCTTCAGCTCAGGTCATGATCCCAGGGTCCTGGGACTGAGCCCCGCATAGGGCTCCCTGCTCCGCCAGAAGCCTGCTTCTCCCTCCCCCACCCCCCCTGCTTGTGTTCCCTCTCTGGCTGTGTCTCTCTTGGTCAAATAAATACATAAAATCTTAAAAAAAAAAAAAAGAAAAAAGAAATCCTCCCACCACTCCCCACCAGCAGCCTTCCCACTGATGTGACTGGTGGTGTGGAATGGGAGCTGGAGGAAAGATTAGTTTCTCCAGCACACCTAGGCAGTATGTGATCAGTTTCTTTACAAGAGAATATGGTAATGAACATAAGCTTCAGAGAAAATATTGCAGACCCTTGAAACAACGTAGGATTTTAAATAAGAGTTAAGGAAACTTTAGTGCAAATCAGGAAACATATTAGTAAGGAAAGTGACAGATTGGGAACATGGCTTCTCCTAGTTGGGTCTCCAAAATGCTGGATGGAAATTTGGAGGAAGTGAGAAACTTCTAGTGCCTTCCAGTTCTGGTATCTAGAGGAGGAAGCTGGTGCCTCACTCTGGCGTCCCTGAGCCCTGGCTTCCTCCTCTGTCACACCAGACGTGGCATTTCCAATGTGACAGCCACGTGCTGGAAACTAAAAATCTAACTTCAAAGAAATCAGAGATCAGAGAGGGGAAGCTAGTCTTCACCCATACGTTCAACAAGCAGTATGGAGTCAAAGACTGTTCTGGGCATTGGAATACCTGAAGGCACAAAATAAAGACCTTGTGAATCTTTATAATCCAGGGGTTAAGGTTATGGAGACCACAATATGGGTCCTTAGAGGAGGCCAGGAGCTGGAGACCGCTGGGGTCCTCCATTCATTCCCATTTCTGAGGGCCTGAGAACCCCACACTGATCAATGCTCAGCCTGTCCCAGCGACACCGTGATGGGGAGAAAGGCCTTGCTTTCTGCCTCCGGGGACTTAGCTTTAACTGGGAGGATAGACAATTAAACAAGCAATTAAAACAAAGCACTCCTCACAGTTAAGCTAAGTTTTGATGTAAGAAATCATGGTAATTAAATTACATGACAAGGTGGGGGGCACAGAGTAGGCACTCGAAAAATGCTTGTTGTTTTTAACAAACTGAACAGCTTCACTTGTGTGTAGAGAGAACTTATAAACAAAAGTAAATTGTAATGATTTCAGGAGCAAAGAAGGTTAACACAGGAAGTCTTAATGGATCCTATAACCTTGAGTTAAGTACAAGATCCTTGCTCCCCATCTCTGTGGACTCCTATTTGTCCAGCCAGACTAATTTTTCTCCCCTAATTTCACTGTCTGGGAGAGCTCATTAAGAGATTTACCTGATCAGACTAAATGTTTCCTTCCTTAATCCATCTCATTACGCTTCCAACACCCCCGGATACTGCCCCAAACATTTGAATTTCATAGCTTCCATTAATGCAAATAGAATCTCATCAAGGTCTAAAGATTCCTAGGAGAGCTGAGATTGAATGTCTTCATTTGAATGCATAAGATAACAGCCTCCCCTTGGATAGTTCCCTTGTTTACAATGTTTCCTTTGGTCAGAGGTGAGATCATCTGAGCTGGAGAAAGGAAGGAATACATTTCAGATTCACTAAGTGCCTGAATGAACCCAGGTCCTTTATTCAACCTCAGACTCGTCCAATAAGATGTTCCTGATGAGGTGAGGGAGGCATGGAGTAGGGAACAACCAGCAAAGAATTTGTAACATTCAAAAGGGTGGTTGATAATCAAGCCAAAATGAAGGAAAATAGTGAAAGAGAAACAAAGTAATAAAGAGGAAGGGGTCCCTATCAAAAGTGTGGGACCAGTAAGAAAGCTCTGCTCCTGCATAGGAGGGCTGGAGAAGACTAGATCAGAAACACCAATGCTCATCTGAATCCTCATTTCAGTCTTCACCAGCTGGAGACCTCGATGGCAAGAGTTAGCATGTATTTGCCTCTGTTCTTCATGTGAAAACAGGGCTAACTATCCAGACCTCAGAGATGTAGGAGGACTGAGAACAACAAAAAATGAATACTTTACTTGCAGAATAAAGTACAAAGAAACAGATACAACGGGGATTAAATTTCTGTGAGAATATTTGAAAAACCCTACTGCTAACAAATTCAAAAAAACTCAAGTGTAGTGGTCAATTTGTATACTAATAGAAATTAATACAGTTAACCCAAGAAAAAGCAGACAGGAAATAAGCTTATTACTGGGGCGCCTGGCTAGCTCAGTTGGTTAAGCGTCAGTCTCTTGATCTCAGCTCAGGTCTTGATCCCAGGGTCATGAGTTCCAGCCCCATGTTGGGCTCCATGCTGGGCATAGAGCCCACTTTAAAAAAAAAAAAAAAAAAAGTTTATTATTAAAGAAATTGAACAGTCTATATATACACACGCAAACACTTATACAGATATAAGGAATTAGGAAAGAGTTGATTCCCTTCTTATACAAACTAAAATAAGAGAATTTTAAAAAGCTGAAAAATCCCCGATTCATTCTTCAGCTATTATGAGCTTAATACAAGAACTGAAAAAAAGATAGTGCGGGAGAACATAATTACAAGTCAGTCTCAGTTGGAACAAATAGGCCAAAACTCTAAATGAAAATTCCCACACATTATTTTCTGCAATGAATTAAAAGCACATAATGATCAAGTAGGGTCTCAAGAACACAAAGGTGCTACAACATCTAAAATCTTAATAATATTCCCTATTTGCAGGATAGAAAAGAAAAATCTATGATCATTTCAAATGATGCAAAAAATAGGTGAAATTTAATGTATATTTGTAATTAAGAATGCACTTAACAAGCAAGCTGGAAATAAAAGAGATTTCCTTAGCCTGGCAAATAATAGTTGACAGAAACCTAGAACAAACACCCTAACTAATAATAAAATATTAGATGCATTCTATTTAGAGGCAAAACAAGAAAAAGATGCAAATTCTCAACACTTCTGGTCAACACTGTACTGAAGATCCAGGCCAAGGCAATGAGAAAAATTTCTTTTAAACATAAGAAGAATAAGAATGAGAAATCAATCAAACTATCTTTATTTGCAAACAATATCCTTACTTGCAAATATGTCATCTCCAACAGAGTCAACAAGGAATTTATTAAAAACTGCTTTAAAATAAAATAGCAAGAGACCTGGATGTAACAGAGATTCTCTCCCTGACCAAAATCTTCACGAGATCCCCGAACTTTTCAACTTGGTTCACATCCATGTTGGTCTCTGCACTATCCAGGTGTACTAAGAATCTTGATAAGTCAGTTTAAACAGCATCCCCCACTTTCTGTAGCTGATCACCATCCTCATCTGATGGGATTCCTCACCCTCCACCCTCCCGCAGGGTCTGATCATCCTGGCCTGTCTTCAACAAGGATCTTACTAGGTTAGTTTAGCCAGAATCCCCCCCCCCCTGGTGTTTCCTCTTATGTTTTCCCTCCCCCCCCCCCCCCCCCCCCCCCCCCGCTCTTTGGCTATAAATCCCCACGTGCCCACACTGCATTTGGAGTTAAGTTCACTTTCTCTCGCCTACTGCAGATCGCCTTATACTGGTTTATACACCCATCATGATAGTGCCCCTTTAAATAAAGTCTGCCTTGCCTTGCATTTACAAGTATCGTGGAATAGTTTTTTCTTTAACAGTTATAAAATAGGCACGCAAACATCAGCAGTGTTCCTGTATAGCAAGCAAAAATTAAAATGTAATAAAATTTTAAAATATGGTTCTATTCACAACAGCAACAGGAACCATAAGGCTTATAGAATAAAAAAACTTTTTTTCTTTTTTGAGAGACAGTGTGGGGCAGGGGGAGCAGAAGGAGAGGGAGACGGAGAATCTCAGGCAGGCTCCATGCATAGTGCAGAGTCTGACACAGGGCTTGATCTCACAATCCTGAGATCACGACCTGAGCCAAAATCAAGAATCAGATATTTAACCGACTGCTCAGCCATCCAGGTGCCCCTAGAATAAATTTTTATAAAGATATTTAGAAACTCAATGAGATAAACTGCAAATAGTTTCTGAATAAAAAAATGAAAACCTGTGAAAACGTAGTTTATCTTTATAGCTATTGATATAGTTCTAGAAGTAGATACAGACAGAGACAGACATAGAGGAGAGGTAGAAACAAATACGGATGCATATGGATATGGATACAGATGCAGGGACAGATGGAACAAAGATGGAGATGGAGATATAGACAGATATGATGAAAGGGAACACTGAATACAATGAATATATCAATTCTTACCCCCCAATTTATTTACAGATTAATTGCAATTCTAGTCAAAATGCAATCAGCTGATTTGTGGAACTTGGCAAGCCAAAATTTATATTGAGCAGAGAGCCAGGATTAGCTAAGACAATTTTGAAGGAAAAGCATAAGGAAATAGACTTTCTTTATATTGTTTTATCATTAAAGTAAAAAAAAAAAAGTATGAATATAAATCAATAGGAAAAAAGAAACCCAAACAGAAGCACCACAGATATAATATACCAATATATGGCAAAGGCAGCATTACAAGTAAATAGGATAAGGATGAATTATTCAAAAAATAATGCTAGAAATTGACTATCCAAATAAGAAAAAATATACAGTAAGTCACAACATAGAGGAAAAACAATTCCATAAAGAATAAAGTCCTACACATGATAACAAAGCCTTCACACTGTAAGGAGAAAAAAAAATACCATTATGATTTCAAGCAGAGAAAGATTGCTTTAAAAAGACACAAAAAGCACAAATGATGAAGAAAATATTGGTAAAAATTACTATATTGAATTTTACTTTTTTAACTTTTTATACTGCTTTATTGAGGTATGACCAATATTTTTTAAAAGTTTTATCTATTTATTTAAGGGAGAGAGAGAGAGAGAGATTGGAGAGTGCAAGAGGGAGGAGGGGCAGTGGGAGAAGCAGACTCCCCGCTGAGCAGGGAGCCCGATGTGGGACTCGATCCCGGGACCCTGCGACCATGACCTGAGCCAAAGGCAGATGCTTAACAGACTGAGCCACCCAGGCGCCCAGTATGACTGATATTTTAAAGACTGGTTGAATACTTCTTAATATTTTTATTCGAGTATGGTTGACACACAATGTTATATTCATTTCAGGTGCACAACGTAGTGATTCAACTTCTCTATACCTTACGCTGTGCTCACCACAGGGGAACTTCCAGTTGTCATCACACAGCACCATTACAGTGTCATTGACTGTATTTGCTGCACTATGCCTCTTATTCCTGTGACTTATTCATTCCCTACTTGGAAGCCTGTATCTCTCATTCCCCATCACTGTCACCCATTTTGCCCATCCCCCCCACCATGTTAAATTTTCAATCTTTTGTTCATCAAAAGACAAAGATCAAAAAACATTAAAAAATAAGTCACAAACAGGCTTTAAAAATGTTTCAGAAGTATGCATATGTAAAAGAACTAGCATGAAAAATATGTAAATAGCTATATATTATATACAAATTATATCCAATAGACAAGCAACCCAATAAAAAATTGAACAAATGATATTAACAGTTACCTAACAGAAGAGGAAATCCAGAGAGCCAAGACACATAAAAGGATGCAACTAACATAAATAATAAATAAAATAATAATGTACCATTTAATATCCATGAATTTGGCAAAAATTTAAAAAAGTACAGTAGCATGCCTGAAAGAATGCAGAGAAAGAATATTGATGGGAGAATAAATCAGTCTGAGCATTTTTGAGCCAATTTGCAGTGATCTAACAAAGTTGAATATGTATATGCCTTTTACTTTGTAAGTTCACTTCTAGTATTTATCCCCAAATAACTTTGGCCTATATGCTCAAGGTAATATGAAGAAGAATGTCATTTTAGCAACAACAACAATGACAAAAAAGAATCCAAATAGCCCTCAACAGGACAGTATAAATAAATTCTGATCTATCTGGACAATAAAATACTATATAGAAATTAAACTGAATGAAAGACAGTTGTGTGCGCTGACAAGTGTGAAGTGAAAACTATAATGAGTAAACAAGAGCATGTTGCAGAAGCAAATGTGGAATATCCTATCATTCAACAACAAAATAAGCAAAGCCATACTGTATATTGTTTATAGATTATACAACATGATATGCAGAGAACAGCCCTCTTTCTGGTATGGCCAACTGGCTCCTATCAAAAAAAAAAAAAACCTTCTGATGATAGTAATGATATAGTCTTAGAAAAAAATAGAAAAGATAACAGATGTAAAGCACCAGATATTAAATAAAAGCAGGCTGAAGTTAGAGAGGAGTTGACACTTGGAAAAAGGTAAAGGAAAAGTGTGAATTTTCTGTTTTAGGACATTTAGCCTGAAGGTGGGCCCAGGTCTGTGCCAGGAAGTTTCTAAGACTCCAAAGGAAAAGTCATAATCTTGCTAGACCAAATAATAATAATAATATAAATGGACATGGTTTGGGAATATTATAGCTGATCAAGAAATGAAGAAAATGTCAGAAAGGAGTAAGTCAGAAAAAGAGTCCTATATTCTATGTATAAACTGCCCAAATCCCTGGCTGACCATCTATGTAATGTGCGTGGGGTAAATACCAAGTAGCCCAAGTAACATAAAATAATTAAACTGAAATTTGACCTGCCACCACCTCAAGGAAAAACAATTATAGTTTCAGCCAATGATCTGCCTGCTTAAAAGAGAGTAATTATATTTCCAGAAGAACTTAAGAGAAATCAGGATTTCTACAATGTATCAATCACAAGTTCTCAGATAAAATCCAAATTTACCTCACTGATGCAGAAGAAAAACATAATTATTCTCAGAAGGAAAGGCAACAGAAACCAATCCCAAGATGAATCAGATGTGAAATTAGCCAATGAAGAGTTTTAGGGATTTTAAAACTATGCCCAGGGGCGTCTGGGTGGCTCAGTTGTTAAGCATCTGCCTTCGGCTCGGGTCATGATCCCCGGGTCCTGGGATCGAGCCCCACATCGGGCTCCCTGCTCCGCGGGAAGCCTGCTTCTCCCTCTCCCACTCCCCCTGCTTGTGTTCCCTCTCTCGCTGTGTCTCTCTCTGTCAAATAAATAAAAATCTTTAAAAAAATAAAAAAATAAAAATAAATAAATAAAACTATGCCCAAAGACAAAAAGAAAAGCATGATCACAATGAATACAAAGATGGGATCTCAGCAGAGCAAAAGAGACAATAAGAGACAACAACTGGAAATTAGAGAACTGAAACCATAACATCTGAATTTTTTTTTTAATCCCCAGAAGGGCTTAGCAGCAGAATGAAGATGACAGAGGAAAGTGTCAGTGTCCTTGATACCCTCTGATCCACCACACCAATCATCCAATCTGAAGAACAAAGACCTGAAGAAGTGAACAGAGCCACTGGGACCAGTGTGAACAACACCGAAATGTCTGAAATACACATAATTGGAATCCCGTGAAGGAGAGGAGAAAAGGGAAGGAGAAGACGGGAGAAAGAGTCTGTAGCAGAAAATGTAATTGAAGAAAGACTGACTAAAAACTGCCTAAAGTGAGTGAAAGACATAAATTCATAGGTTGAAAAAGCTCCTGGACTTTAAGCAGGATTAACACACAGGAAACTACACCTGGGCCCATTATAGTCATACATGGGCATATTGCATATAGGAATGATGATTGGAATGACTACAGACTTCTCCTCAGGATAAAATAAAAACGAAAAGACCAGGTCAACTTCTTTACAGATCTGGCATTAGCAACAGAAGGGTATAATGAGGGATTCAATCACACTTGGAAGGAAATCCAGAGCAAATCTGACCCTACAGGTGGTTTCGATAGAGAATAGAGTAGTGAGGGTCTCTTAATGCTTCTGCTAGTACTTATAGTAATGAAAAATTAATAAAAAAAAAAAAAATAAGGTGCAATGTAGGAAGTCACAAATACAAGGGGAAAAACAGGGATCAAAAGGACAGTCTACACCATAGGAGGAGGGAAATGCACCATGATTCATAATGGACGCAAATGAGTTATTAGTACATGGGTGAGGGGAGGAAGGTATGTATCAGCCCTGCCTATCTGTAGTGAAAGGAAGGAAAACAAGCCAACAAGCAAGGAGGCTAATGGGTCAATAGGGAGCTGGATGTGGGATAAAGCCAGCACGTACAATGTCAATTGAAGAAAACAAATCCTAGAAATGTGAGCATGTACTGTGTGATTCTCTAGAGGTAGTCTAGAATGTTTATACTCTCCTGGCAACAAAAATGAGGACAGAAAAAAAAAAATGGTTGACAATGACGTTGAGGTTGTCTGGAGAGCTCCCCAGCCCTCCTTGCCAGAGTGGCATTATCCTCACCCCCAATAAATAAGATCTCATGCAGCTGCATACAGCGTGTTTCCCCAGAGTATGTTTTAATCATGATGTTCATCTTGGTGTGGTTACATTTTCTCAGTGGGGAAAAGGACCTGTAGCAGAGGACAGTACTGAAAAAGAATGAGTGTGTGAGACAGTGAGAGAGGAAGATGAAGGGCTTTCTGCTCTGCTGAACCAGGAGCTGGGGAATTGACTACAGCACAAAGCACACAGATCTACAGGAAGCCAGCCTCTCTGTTGGCTATAGACCTCAGTAATTTTAGGTTCTCTACTAGGGAGAGGGGCATTTCACGAACCTGAAAACTACAGTCACTTCTTTAGATTGAAATTATTTGTCTTCTTTTTGGTTTCTTTTTCTTTTTCCTTCCTTTCTTCCTTCCTTCCTTCCTGCCTTTTTCCAGTAGTTATATGCCCAACATGGGGCTCGAACTCATGACCCTGAGATCAAGAGTGACATGCTCCACCCACTGAGCCAACCAGGTGCCCCTCTTTTTGTTTCCTTGTTACTTCCACACCTTGTCTCCTGACTGCTGTCTTCTCCCTACAGGTTCCTGAGTCTTCCTTGGACACTCATTCTCCTGTCTCTCTGCCCCCTCCTTTCTCCTCTGCCCGCACCCCATCCTTCTCATGGCCTCTCCTTTTCATCTTGCTCCTGGAATAACAATGAGAACAACAAACTGAAAATATTGAAGGTCTCCAAAGTATTCAGTTCACCCGTCTGCACAAATATGCTGGCAGGATTGAAACACTGATGGCAGAATCCTCCATGTTAGTTTGGTAGAAACCTCCTATTAACCAAAACAAAGGAAAGGGCAGGAACCCACAGGATAATTCTTAATATGAGGAACTTTATCTAACTGCTCTTTTGAGATGGCTCATCGTAAGCTGGAGGGATTTCCATGATCGGGGAGGCAAAGCACAGTCACATGGGGGCCCTCGTTTTCTTTCAGATAAGGGGTCAGAGTTCTGCATTTATAATATGCAGGTGCCATTCTAGCCATCAGAGGGTGGTTGTCCAGCCTCTGGGGCCCAGAATAAACAGAGTCAGGATCCACTAATTAGGAAGCCTTCTGGGAGCCTGGTGGACAATGTGATGTCCATTGGGTGTGTTTTATGGTGTACTCGGGGATCTGCAGTGGAGGGGACATCAACTACAGACCTCAACCACGGGCTTCCCCAATGTAAAACGCCATGATTTTGTGAATAGTTTGGCATCTACAATCATTTCTATTCCAGCAAATGTGAACTAACAGTTGCTACTTTGGGAGGATAGTTAGATATTAAAGGGTAGATGAGTTTGAGGCTTGATACTTGCCCCCTCTCCCTGCACTCCTGCCCACTGAATGGGGAGGTGAAAATGTGGAAGGGACTATAGGAAAGTGTTGAGAGCAAGGACAGGGAGACAGAGAAAGGCCGGCTTCAGTCAGAGTCCCTTGGCCTTTACTGGCAGATGCCCCAGGCCACTTGCTTCACTTTGTGTTTGCTTATTCATTAATTTATTTTTAGCAAAGTTGCATGTGTATGTCTATCTTCATATACACACATACATATGCATATATGTATATGTATGTGCATGTGTGCATGTACGTATGTGTATACACATATATTTTGTATGTCAAACAGACACCCGCCCCTATTGTTAAAGTACAAAGGTAATCACTTATATTTCTGGTATTGTTACAATCATATTTCCGGGTTTTGGGTTTTTTTAAATGGAGACACTGCTATTTTTGACATTTTTGTTTTAGATGTTATTCTACTGTAAGCATGAGGATTTTAATCTCTAATATTCCACCCTGGAAACACTCACAGAGCACCCCAGGACAGTCATAGCAAAAAGTTTGGTTATCTCTGTGTCTGTTCACTGTTTCATGAATGTGTCATGAGTCACAGCTGAGCCATGGAGTACGATTACATTTCGTTTCTGGTACAATTTTGTGTTTTCCCTGGAATAGATAATTTCTCTCTCTCTCTCTTTCGGGTCCTACTCTGAGTTTCTCCCTCTCCTTTTCTCTTAGTGGACAGAGGGAAGCTTCTCATTCTTCTTTGTCTTCATTAAGGCAGACCCAAAATCTTGCACATAAGGCTAAGTCCCAGTTCAATACATCCAAGCATATGAGATCCTTCTCTGTGCAACAAGCTACTGTCCTTGAACCTTCCTTCACCATCCTGTTGAGGACCTTCCTCACCTCTCCCAAGTAGGAGCCCTATCTATTTCATAGAGCCTATGCCTTCCTCATTATTGCTTACGTCCTCAAAATGTGGTGGGACACATTCTCCAGGAGCCCTCTGAGAAGATGTGAAAGTTAAAATTCTGAGATTTGTATGCCTGGATATATCCTTGATCTATGCGCACAACTGGCTGGACATCAGACTAGGTACAAAATTCTAACTTGGAAGACATTTTCCCTCAGGATTTCTAGGGCATTTCTTACTCCTTCCAGTGCACGTTTCCACTAGTGTCCAGCCTTTGTTGATGACTCTGGTCCCATATTGATCTTGATTCTGTAAAAGTAAACCATTTGAGTAACTGAGGGCATGAATGTGTGTGTCTGGGACTTTTCACAGCCTTTTGTCTCCAGAGTTCTGAAAGGTCACCATCTCGTTACCTGGCACACTCTTATTTTCACCCATTTTTCACCCTGTATTCAGGCAAAGTACTCAAACTGGAGACCCATGTCTTTAAGCCTAAGAAATTATTTCTTAAAAATGAGTTGCTTTGGGGGCACCTGGGTGGCAGTTTAGCGCTAATCTGACTCTTGATTTTGGCTCAGGTCATGATCTCAGGGTCATGAGATCGAGCCCTGAGTTAGGCTCTGTGCTTGGCATGGAGTCTCCTTGAGATTCTCTCCCTCCCTCTCCCTCTGTGCCTCCCCCACTCATGCACACACTCTCTCTAAATAAATAAATAAATTTAAAAAGATCCTCAGCATGATAAGAGAAAATATGATACCCATGACATAGGAATGGGAGCTTATTAAAAAATTCAGAGAAAAATAATGGAAAAATTATCTGGAAATAAAGACAAGTATGAGTAGTAAAAAATTAAGTAGAACAGATGGTAGATAAAGTTGAAGATAGATTTTTGTCTTCAAAAGTAGAACTAAAAGACAAGAAAACAAGAATATTGGATCAAAAGCCCTAGAGGTCCAACATCCATGTAATAGATGCTCCAAAGCAACTCATTTAAAAAAAAAAAAAGAAACTCACAAATACATTGTTGGAAATGTGGATGGGAGTCCTGATGCTTTGAGTGACCAAGGGTTAACAACTGGAAGTCAATGGTGCAACATCCATAGCCAAGACTGCTTCTTTAGTACTGTTTTTGTGTCATTTCTGGTGTCTTTTTTGGTAGCACAACGTGAAGTTCAAGTTCAAGAGCATGATTTCAATGGCTCACAACCTGGGTTCAGATCCTGGCCCAGCCATTTACCAGCTCAGTGAATTTTGGTGAATTACTTGCCCGTCCACACCCCCACGTCTGCATGTGAGACAGAGAACACAACAGCCCCTGCCTCACAGAGTCCTTGCCAGGACTACAGGATACAATCTGTAAAGTACTTAGGAAACTCCCAGTCGCAATTAAGCTGTGGTGTCTTTTTATTTCAGTGGCCATAAACATATTTCTAAATGCTTGTTATAATTGTCACTCAAAATCTTAGCTTTCTTAAATTCATCTGTTCTAGAAAGTTCACAAGGTTCAGGAAGACAATTCAGGTGGTTGGAAGGAAACGCAGCATGTTCAGTAGGCAGATATTTGTTCTCGAAGGCTGCAAACCTGGCGAGCAGACATTAAAGATGGCGGTGGCCAGAGGCTGATGGTGATAAATATAACGAATGATCCCACTGCAAACATTGGACCCAATGAGATTTTGACAGGTCTGGTGACACTTTGGGATTGCTACCAGGTTTTTTCTTTATCACATGAGTAAGTTTAGTAAGTTGGACAAGTAGGTAGACAACTGCATGAATAAGTAAGTTGCCAAAAGATCCCTGGACTCAGAGACACAAAGAGGAGGCCGTGAGTATAATTGTGAAAAATGAGACAAAAAGATTTAGGGAGAATAGATGGGAAACACATGGCGCAATAATTTAAAAATTTAGAAAACAGCTAGTTACAAAAGTGGTTGTCAAACTGCATTCCCAGCAGCGTAGTGTTTGATGAGCTGCTCACAAGTGTCCTGTCCCAGGGATGCCGCAGTCACAGTCTTAGCACCAAACACCATCACTCCGTTTGACCAAATCGTCCCCGCCTTAATCTGTTTTTCATCCACTAATATATAAAAACTTCCAGTTCCTATTCCTGTTTC
Organism: Phoca vitulina; assembly: GCF_004348235.1. Lineage (NCBI taxonomy): Eukaryota > Metazoa > Chordata > Mammalia > Carnivora > Phocidae > Phoca > Phoca vitulina. The sequence goes on along the minus strand of NW_022589747.1, from coordinate 5,133,301 downwards.
TGGACTCCAGCCCTCCTGAAAATACCTCCAGAGCAAAAATAAAGCGAAATGCCTCTGAGCACCTGACACCTTTGGGGGCCTGGCTCAAGGCCATTGCTTTCTCCTGCCACCCCGGCCAGAATCCTGTTAACCCTTGTGTTTCAGGTCACCTTCACTTTCACTGCACCAGGCTGGGAAGCCAGCCTGACTCAGATTATCTCTTAGCTGATTGGTCATACTTTAAGCTGGTGCTTTCCACTCCAACATTCTTGCTGGTTAGTATTATAAAAGGAATGCATTGTTATATTGAAAATATGAAAGTATAGAGAAGTACAAAGCAGAATTCAAATCACCTCCAGAGATAGCCACGGTTAATAATATCTAACTTTCCAGTAATCATTGTACATATTTTTATAAAAATGGGGTCGTGCTTTTTTTAAAAGAGGGGTTACTTACTGGAGAATGAACATTTTCCTGTTTTTATTCTTCTTCTATCACATAGCTTACATGGACCACTGTGGGTTTTATCTTTTACATATGCCGGAATGTAGTGAATGAATCTCTCTATGCGGGAATTCAGTATGTTTCAAATATCTTATCATTACCAATAATGCTGAAAATATTTCAATGTCCCCTTTCACATCAGTAATGTCTCCTAAGGTTCATCCAACATTCTATGACACAGGAATTAAAAAAAAAAAAAAGCAGTCAATAAGCTGTTCACTGGAAGGGAGAGAACTATATCTTTAGGAAGATTTTATGAAAGGATTTAGGAAGGTTATTATTTTAAATGGTTAATATTTTTATAGATGTTTAAAGTGGGGTAAGCTTTATTCATTTACATGGAAATGTCATTTCAATGCACTACCTCATTCCCCCAAAATGTCAAGGAATATTAAGAACCTTTCACTGGATAAAATCCAATATAGATGAAATTGGTAACAGCTAACAGATAACTGTTCTTTCCCTCTGTATTGACTATGTCTTCTACTCTCCAGAAAAAGCTTGGGAACAAGAGGATCGACACAGATGTAAGTACATAGGGACGGTGGTAGCACCAACCTTGCTCATTATTCATATGATAAAATTGAGGTTCAAGCCAATGACTTGCCCAAGGTCACAAGCAAGGCCACAGCAGAGGTTAGAGCTCCAGACTCCAGTGTCCTGAACAAAATTTTCACTCCCTATAACATTGGATTTGTCAAAGCCACAGGTACTGCTGCCCTACCCCCAAAAAAATTTGAGTAGTTCTTTCATCAAAAAAAGTCAAGGTCACTAGTCTTCCTGCGATGTGGGAGAGCACCACCTTGCCAGAGTCTTAAAGGTGTCTCTGAGGGAAGTGATCAGGAGAGGATATATTTCTGGGTGTTTGGGGTCTTTCCTCAAGTGGCTTGGGTGGGTCTTTAAGGTGGGGAGCTGATTGGATAAGGTCAGGAGGTGATTTGGGATTGGTGAACACAGTGAAGGGAGCACATTCAGCCCATCTTGATAAGTAAATTACTATGTGATAAGTAAACTGTTTGCTAAATAGTTCTTGAGAGAAGAGGTATCCACCCATAGAAATTGGTTTACAGGAAATTCCTAAAGCAACCATTGAATTATTGGTTGGCTTACAGCCTTATCTTTCCAGGAATTCCAAGAATATCCTGGTACAGAGTTGAGTCATGTGGTCACAGATGATGGTTTTAGTTCTCCACCCTGAGAGTTCAATTACATGAATGCAGGTGACTTCAATTCTCAGTCACTTCAGGAAAGAGCCTGTAGTGAAGGCATAAGTGGTTGCTTGGCCATCGTAAGAGGTCACTAAGGAGTCTGTCCCATACCTGATGAGTAAAAAAGATGCACAGTGTCATAAGACCCTCATACATTTCCTGTCACCACCAGCAATTCCTATTGCATCATAGATTTTGAAGAATACAAGGCAGGGGAAGACCCCTGCTTACAGCTGAGTTGCCCTAAAATGATTATTCTGATCTGGAGGTCAGGGTTGGGGCTGAGCCTGTCAGGGCCAGTCAGGACCAGTCAGGATCAGTCAAGACCAGTCAGGACCAGGCAGGACCAGTCAGGATCAGTCAATACCAGTCAGGACCAGTCAGGACCAGTAAAGACCAGTCAGGATCAGTCAGGACCAGTCAGAATCAGTCACTACCAGTCAGGACCAGTCAAGACCAGTCAGGACTAGTCAGGACCTTCTTTAATCCAACTTCCATTATTTTTTTTTTTAATTGTTATTAAGTCCCCCCTGAATGTCAAGCACTGAGTTAAGCATCAAGGTGCATCTGAAGAGGTTTGTGATGCAGTGAAGAATACAGATGAATATATAAATATCTCCATTTTATGGAGCAAAATGGTTAGGAAAATCTCACAAAGAAGATGACATTTGTTGTGGGCTATATGTGTCCTCCCCAAATTCCTATGTGGAAGCCCTAATCCTCAAGTGATGGTATTTTGATGTGGGGACTTTGGGAGGTGATTAGGGTTGGATGAGGTCATATGAGGTCATGAGGGATGGGATTAGTGCCCTTATAAGAAGAGGAAGAGCTCACTCTCTCTCTCTCTCTCTCCCTCTCTCCCTCCCCCCCCCCCCCCCCCCCCCCCTTTCTTGACGTATGCTGAGGAAAGGTGATATGAATACACAGCAAGGCCATGGAGTATCAGATAGGAATCAGGTCCTCACTGACACCAAATCTGATGGTATCTTAATTTTGGACTTCCCAGTTTCTAGAACTATGAGAAATAAATTTCTGTTCTTTAAGCCATCTGGTCTGTTGTATTTTATTATAACAGCCTGAGTAGACTAAGACAGTATTCAAACTGGGTCATAAAGAACAATGGATCTTGCCAGGTGAAGATGGGAGGGAAGGTCATTTCACAAAGAGCGTGTCAAGAGACCTCCAGAAATGATGTATTCTGAAAACACTGGAGGACACAGGCTACATGACAACAATCGAGTAAGATGAGGTAGGAAAGGTAGGTGTGGGTCATGTCTTTGAGGGACTTTAATGGCCTTCTAAGGAACTTATTCCTTCAGCAGATGTGAGATAAAGAAGATTTTTTAAATCAAGATTTGATACGAGTTTTATTCAGATATGCCTTGCACCTTGTTGGAGGGTTGATCGAATTGGGAGACAGAGGAAAGAGAAATTGACCAGAGAGCCTTTGACCAGAGGACAAAGATGCTCCACACGTTAAGACTGGAAGGGACTTGCAATGAACAGTAGAAGCAGGGGAATGTCCCAGTCCCCCAACTCACAGTTGTGTGGCTACATTTTCCTGGCACCACACGTGAAGGTAGCGGAAACACTGGCTTTTTTCAAATGTTCCCTCAGGATGGTAAATGAGAAAATTAAGAGTGAAAGAAAATTTTTTCTTATGCAAAATGCTTTTAAACTCAGCAAACTGGTGAATAGTTCATCATTCCTTACAGAATGACTCACCAAATTACTGCATAGGTCAATCTGACCTTGGGCAAGAATGTTTCAAAAGTGGATTCTCATCTTGGTAATAAGCAGACATTCTCGCATGTAGAGCTGGGCACTATTTTTAGCCATTGAGCATTGGCTCTGGGAATGGGCTAGGCTCTCCCAAACCCTAAATTCAAGAATGGAATTAACCACTCACAAACCTGCAGGACAATGCAGGCAGTGGGAAATAATGGGAAATTTCAAGCAAGGGACTCATAATTAAGGGCAGCTGACCTAAGGGAAAGAATGCTCAGTTGACCTACTCAGCTGAGAGCCCTCCTTGTTGACCTACATTGTTGCCTTTGGGTCTCCTGGCTCCTTTAATTTTGCTTCTGAAAGAAGAGTGCACATATTCTTCCCATTTTCTTTTGTGATTGGGTTCTAGTAAGTCCCCAGTAATACGCTTGAGCCTGATGTCATCTTTTTTTTTTCCCCCAGTGGGGTGTTAGTTTTATTTTTCTGCATATAGCGAGCCAGTTTCTCAACCTTCACTTGCCAAACAATCTGTTCTTTTCCCTCTGATTTTTTTTATTATGTTATGTTAGTCACCATACAGTACATCATTAGTTTTTGATGTTGTGTTCCATGATTCATTGTTTGCATATTAACACCCAGTGCTCCATGCAATACGTGCCCTCCTTAATACCCATTACTGGGCTAACCCATCCCCCCACCTACCTCCCCAGACTATGGACTATGAGCCTGATGTCATCTTAAAATGTGCCAGATATTCTTAAGATGCATTTATAGAAGAGGCTCTTCAGAAATCTCCCTAAACGAGTCCACTATAGACTAGTGATAAAAAGTCTGATCTACTCAGTAGTCTTCATACGAAGCCTTATGGGATGCCCAAGGTGTCAGGTGTTCCCAACGCTGACGGGCAGTTGCTATGTACCAAAGATGTCAAGGACCCACAAAAAGACAACCAGCTAAGATTTCTGAGGACATACAAATTCAGTGAAAGCAAGGTCACATTTTTAGTCTTAGACATCTCATTTCTCATAAAGTTGCCCAGCTGTTCATGATGGGGCATTGTTAAAGTATGAGAGAATTGCTCAGCTGTACCCAAGAGTTACAATCCTGGGGTGCAGAGGATGAGCTGTATACACTGTTGTACAAGGTTAGCTCTTCTAGAATGGCTTTAGATGTTTATAACATCACTGCTACTTCTGAGCATAATAAGGTCAGTGAATTCTCCTGTTGTCCATCTTCCCTACAGTACTGGAGGCCTCAGGGAGATAATGATGCTAAGCGGGGAGGTGGGGGTGGGTTGCTGGGAAGTCCTGGACTGACATGTGACTGAGTGCAGACAGGCCTGGAATTCCTCCTAAAAGATGAACTAATTCTAACTTTGGACATTTTCCTTGGTGCATGTCAGTCTCAGTTTCCCCACCTATAAAAAGGGGAAGTCTTATGAAGTCATATGAAAATTACCTATAATATATGTCCAGCACTTCAAAAAATACCAAGAATTACCATTTATTATATTAGTCCTGGGCCAAAGACCTGAGCTGAACGATCTGGAGAAATCAATTCATAGAGATGAAGATAATTTCTGTTTTAGGAGATGACTTTTTAAAAATGTCTTTCAACTCTCAATCTGGCACTCTCAAAATCAATGCAGCTAATTTCAATATATGTAAAAGGTTTATTCACAGACCACATTGTGGTCATTGCCCCACCAAGATGACTAATTTTTTTCCTTTGGCAAGCATGTGGTACAAATCCAAGTGAAATGGGCAGATGTGCCTGGCATGAGGGTGGTCGCTGCAACTTCCAGGATGCACCATGCTATAAATACTCTGAACAACCGTGCTAGAATTGCTATCAAGTGTCGGTCTGAATATGTGAGTTTATGACTTCCATGAGTCAGGAAAAAAATGCAACTATAAATTGAAGTCCCTGGGGTAAAATCATTGGACTTTCTGTGCCCTCAGCACATGGGGGATGGTCAGCCATTGTGGTAATAAATGGAGCCACCTGCAATCCCAAGTAGGAGGTTTTACTTCAAAGGAAATATGTTCACTTCTGCCTCCTGCCTTTCCAAATAGCATTCTATTGGAAATGTGCAAATAATCTTTTAGAAATTAGGCACTTGGTGACTGAATTTAAAATGAGACGTAGCTGTAAGGTTCACATCCATTAGCTTCAATGCATCTTGAGAAATCTGAATTTAGAAACCCGTAGCTGCAGCCTTCTCTGGCATACAAATAATTTAAATTATAGCTTTTTCTCACTACTATCACTGTATGTATTTTCTATCACCGAGGAGAAGACAGAGCTATGAAGGAAGGACAGTTGCCTCTATTCATGGCCCTGGATAGAGGTCAGATCTCCCCACAGCCACAGCTGACTCAGTGTTTTAAAATTCACAAAGCAGGTGTGTGAGTTAGTGTGTGGAGTCATGGAGATTCCCATTGCACAGATGGACAAACTGTGTCTCTAGGGAGTTAAACAGCCTGTCCAAGGTCCCCAGAAGTGGTGAACAAAGAAATACAGGCAAGATGAGTCCTGTTTTTGAAACAAGAGCTAGTTGATGCTAAAGGTCAGGATGCGAATAAAAGATCTGACGGCATAGCTCTTTGTAACTGAGGTTGAATTCAACAGCCTGGCTCCACATTGAGGCTGGTTGCATGCCAGAAACCTCCCCAGATGGATCTCAAGTCCGGGACTGGAAGAGCGTTCCAGAGCACACCCACACTCCCCAAAGCAGTACCTCCTGAAGCTCCGGGGAGAACGTGTCCTCCAACACACTCAACTTCCAATTTTGATGGAGAAACAGGAAGGAAAACAGTGCTGTCCTTTCAACTGTCTCAATATTGAGCTATCCTAGGAGCCATTTTAGAAATGACTGCATTAATTCGGCTTAATTAATCCCCCTCTGGGTTATCTGCAGATGGGAGGAAGAGCTTCTCTCTGAGGTCAGAGGGTATCAGACATTTAGAGGTTTTGCCAAGAAAAAAAAAAATCAGAATATTTTTCCTAATTACCAAAATTACTGTAATTCACAGAATAATCTGAAACAGCTGGTCATCTGTTTAGGAGACAATTTCACATCATCACATGAAATAAATGTGTGCCAGGATCCCTGCATTTTCCTATTTGTGCCTGCATTAACTCACAGTTGGAACAAATGATATTAATCATAGATTTCCATGTACTTATGAGCCACAGACTTCTTCTGCCATCCTGGGTATCTCACAGCAGGAAATTTCCACAAACTTGAGTCAGTAAAACAGCAAAGTCATTTCAAGACTTCAAGTATGAAAAGATCCACTTCTTCCTATAACTATGAAAGAAGACAATCGACAATTCCTCTCAATTTCTTTGTATTAAGGCATGAGTGATTTAAAAATCTTGAATCAAGAGGGATTGTGAGTTTTTGCAAAAGCAACCCGGATCCTACATGTCTGAGGCTCTCAGATGCTCCTCATACCTGCATGAAAGCTGAGTCTGTTGAGCAAGGAGACCTTTGTTTTAGCGTTCTGCAAATTTAGCTGGGAACTATAAAATCATGTCTGGACAAACATCTCCATTATAGTCAAAAGCTGTGTTCATAACACCAATTAAAAATGTCAAGAAACACAGCAGAAACTTCTGCCAGGATCACACAAGCAGTGAGCATGAGCTCAGCCTAGCGGAGATGACACAGTAGAATTACAATTGCAAATATCCCATCAGAAAGGTGAGACTTGAACGTACAGACATGAAGCATAAGAGCCTCGGGAGAGATTGCAGGTTGCAGGGGGAGGAAGAGGACAGGGTTTGAAACCCAAGGGAATCTTGGAGAGCCCAGCTGTGATCACAAGATAATGAACGCAGGATCACACACTGTGGTCACAAGTCACCAAAGGCCTGAGAAGTGAAACTCAGAACCACCAGTGCATTCACCTTCTCCCTCCAGATATGTCAACCTCATCCTGGTCCCAGGCCTGGTCACTTCCTACATATCATCTGAAGACCAAAAGCTCATGTGATTGTTTGTTTTAAATCCCTCTCTTGCACAGATACCATCTGAGTGGCTATAGTGATCACTATGTGTTTATTCTTGGCCCCATTAAACAAGAGAGAAATAAATTTATGTTGCAAACACTAATTCATTGAAAGTGCACTCTTCCTTCTGATTTAGTTGGTCAATCCACTGAGGACCCAGCCGAGCTGCTGCATAATGCAGTCATTGCCAACTGCCATGAATCGGGCAGCGCCTAACTTAATTGTAGAGAGAATTCACAAGATCCATTAATTCCCCGAAATCTAAGCTTCTAGAGTAATGAAAATGGTCCATGGGGTTCCCAGAGAATCAATAAGAATGGCTCCAAGGTAGAAATGTCAGACTTAGCGAATAAAAATGGATGGCCAGATAAACTGTAATTTCAGTGCACCCAAATAATGTACTAGTATAAGTATGCCCCAAATACTCATGGAGCAAAGTATAAACATACAGAGATCAGCAGAGCCATGGCATGCTGGTGTTTGATCTGGCAAGCCAACTCCAAGGTGAAGAGTTTGGAACTCAGAAGAACATGCATCCCCTACCACCCCCAAGACATGACTGCTTCCATGCTAACCTGTGTGTGGGCAGCTCTGCCATGAGTGTGTCATGGGCCACAGCAGTGTATCTGCAAATGCGGATAGCCCATGGACAGCAGTTTCAATACGTGTGATTTGGTGATTGAGAGGACCCTCACCAACCATTGTAGACTTGACACCCAATTGGAGGGTCCCAAACGGTTCATGTTGATGGTTGCCAGCCTCACTGGCCCAATGCATCAGCATAATGCCTAAAAGGCTTAAAAAAAAAAAAAAACTCAAGCACACACATATCTATCTTTTTATTCCCTCCAGATTCAAGTCAAGAAGCTCCATTTCAGATATCAAGTCTTGGGCCCCTGGTGGCTCAGTGGGTTAAGCATCTGCCTTCCGGCTCAGGTCATGATCCTGGGGTCCCGGGATGGAGCCCCACATCGGGCTCCCTGCTCAGCGGGGGAGTCTGCTTCTCCCTCTGCCCCTCAATCTGCTCATGCTCTCTCTCTCTCTCTCTGTCGTGTGTGCTCTCTTTCTCTCTCGAATAAATAAATAAAATCTTTAAAAACAAATAAATATCAAATCTTAAATTCTATTTTTTAAAAAAGGAAAAAATGCCTAGTAAAGACAGCTGATTCTGAGAAGGAGAGGCTAAGCTAACCAATCATTCCATTCTGAAAACCCTCCATATTTTGTGCCTTAGTCATCAAGGGCAACAGAAAGCTGTAAACTCTAGGAGCACTGGCTCATTCTCCTCCAAGCGCAAACACGCTCACACACGCACACGTGATTATCCTGGTAGGCTCATGACGTAGGTAACATACATAGGTAACATAATATCTCTTCTTTTGCTTAAGTAATTTTTGGAACAGTTTTAGATTCACAGCAAAATTGAGTGTAAAGTACAGAGAGTTCTCATATAAGCCCTGTCTCCGCACATGCAGAGCCTCCCGCATTATCATCAACATCCTCCAGGAGAGTGGCAACACTTAAACCTACACCGAGGGGCGCCTGGGTGGCTCCGTCATTAAGCGTCTGCCTTTGGTTCAGGTCATGATCTCCAGGTCCTGGGATCGAGCCCCGCATCGGGCTCCCTGCTCAGCGGGAAGCCTGCTTCTCCCTCTCCCACTCCCCCTGCTTATGTTCCCTCTCTCACCGTCTCTCTCTCTGTCAAATAAATAAAATCTTAATCTAATTCCTTCTGTCTAAAAAGCTTCTTTTAACACTTCATGTAAGACAAGTCTACTGGCAACAAATTCCCTTGATTTTTGTATGTCAGAGAAAGTCCTTAATTCTCCTTAAGATTTGAAAGATAATTTTAAAAGGCCGGTGACTATTTTTCTCCTAGCACTTAAAATATTTCACTCCACTCTCTTTGCTTGCATAATTTCTGAGGAGACAACAGCTGTAATTCCTGTTTTTGCTCCTCTAGAAGTAAGGTGTATTTTGCCTCTAGCTTCTTCCAAAGTTTTTTTCTTTATCATTGGTTTTCTGAAGCTTGAATATGATATGCTTAAATGTGGTGTTTTTTTGGCTTTTATCCCGGTTGGTGTTTCTTGAGCTTCCTGGATCTGTGGCTTGGCGTCTAACATTAATTTGGGGAAATTCTCAATCATTATTGTTTCAAATATTGCTTCTGTTTCCCTGTCTTTCTCCTCCTCCTGGCATTCCTATTCTAATCATCCCACAGTTCTTGCATCTATTCTGATTTATTTACTTATTTATTTATTTTTTACTAGTCTTTTGCCCTGTTTTTAGTTTGGAAAGTTTCTATTGTCATAGCTTCAAGCTCAGAGATTCTTTCTTTAGCCATGTCCAGTCTATTGATGAACCCATCAAAGACATTCTTCATTTCTATTGCAGTGTTTGGGTTTTTTTGTTTTGTTTTGTTTTGTTTTCTCTGGCATTTCTCTTTAATTCTTTCTTAAAGTTTCTCTCTGCTTACATTGCTCACTTACTCTTGTATGTTGTCTAATTTTTTCATTAAATTATTATATGATTAGTGTACTAATCATAGCATTTAAAAATTCCTGATCTGATCATTTCAACATTCTCGCCATAACTGTCTCTGGTTCTGTTTGCCTCACACCATGAGGTGTGAAAGGTGGACGCGATGTATCTCATAAAAGGAACTTCAGTAAATAGGCCTTTAGTAATCTAGTGGGAGGACGTGGCGGGGGGAGGGAAGCATCCTACAGTCTGATGATTAGGTCTGTCTTTTGGTGAGCCTGAGCCCCTGAACTGTGAACTTCCCCAGTGCTTCTCACTTTTTGTTTTCTCCCTTCATGTGGAACAAAATGGCTACAGGGACCTGGAGTTGGGTATTTCCCTATCCCCAAGCAGCTTAGGCTCTGATAAAACCCCACTAGGTTAAGTTCTGATAAGATCATGTGTTCTAAGAACAAGCCTTTTTTAAAAGAACAAAATGTTGGGACGCCTGGGTGGCTCAGTTGGTTAAGCGACTGCCTTCGGCTCAGGTCATGATCCTGGAGTCCCGGGATCGAGTCCCGCATCGGGCTCCCTGCTCGGCGGGGAGTCTGCTTCTCCCTCTGACCCTCCTCCCTCTCATTCTCTCTCTCTCAAATAAATAAATAAAATCTTTAAAAAAATAAAAAAAAATAAAAGAACAAAATGCTCTGACGTATTTCAAAATTGTCCTTTTATCCTGCCCACTGCTGGAAACACAAAGGGGTTTTTCTGTAAAAATCACTATAAGGACCTGGTAGAGCTCCTGGAAGTGAAATTCACAAAATCGTGGGAACCTCTCCTATGACTGGGTCCCCTTGGAGTTTTCAACTTTCAGACTTGTCCACAGTGAGCCTCCAGCAAGTCACCAGTCACGGTTCAGGTCCGCCTGCCCTGGCCTGGATTCTCTGGGGGTTTCTGCTCTGGTGAGTTATGATTCCCTGTCTCAGCCTGTCTGTCTCTCCAGTTTTGGGGTTACCCATTTTCCCTGCAACCTCTCTTCTCTGGCAGATCTAAGAGGAGTTGTTGGTTTTTCAGTTTGTTCAGCTTTTTACTCGTTAGGACGGAGTGGTGATTTTAAGCTCCTTACATGCCAGACCAGAAAACTAAAGTCCTCTGCCCGATTCTTTTTAAGGCAAAGAGCTATATGGGAAAAAAAACCTTGTGTATTTTTTTAAATTTCTGTTAAAATATTGATTGTGGCTCAGTGCTCAGTGAGGCTTATCTAGTCTTAAAAAAATAAAAACTCTTCTGAGCTTGAGCTGAGAGGTGACTTCTGAGCTTGAGCTTGAGGTGACTCTTCTAACAATCCTTTACAGCTTCTTTTATTTTATTTTGTTTATATATTTATTTTGGAGAGAGAGTGAGCATGCCCTTGCAGGCTGGGGGGGGGGCGGGGGGGAGGAGGGAGAGGGAGAGAGAGAATCTCAGACTCCCTGCTGTATCGTGGAGTCTGATGCAAGCCTGATCCCTGGACCCCGAGACCATAACCTGAGCCGAAATCAAGAGTCTGACGCTTAACCGATTGAGCCACCCAGGTGCCCCTGCAGCTTCTTTTAATAAAACACAAGGGTTGCCACCTGCTTTATGCCTGTCCCTTTATACAAACTGCCAGGGAATGAAGGGTTAAGTGACCACAGCACTCCAGTGGGATTTCTGCTAGAGCTCCCTTGCTCAGCCTCTCTTTTCAAATGCACTTTTTACTTCCTTCCCTCCTGAGGGAATGAGTTCTTTATTATAATCTGCCTCAAGTCCTTTGTTCTAATGGCTAAGGTATAAATACTCATGATCTTTTCCAAAGCTGGTTCTCCTTTTAAAATATTCTCCTGATGAGTTAAGAGTTCTTCAAGGAAATACTTAAATAAGCCAGTGACTATGGTGGTACCAACAGAGTCCTCTTCTCTGCTGGTAGGAACCGTCGTAAGGCTGAGGGTCCCAACCCAGAAGTCAGGGCCAGCCTGGCTGAGGTAAGGGCATGAATGAGGATATACAGAAAGGAGGGCAAACTTTGCAGCTGAAGCACTAAACTGAAAAGTTTTATTGACTGACCTTTAAAGAAGAACCTAGTTAACTAAGGATACTTTTCCCTGAAAGCCTCTGTGCCAGAACCACTGAATTCCATGATCTGATTTAATCCCCAGCAGGAGTGCTAGGGCCTGAGCGCTAATGGACCTAGACAGCGATGTGAATGTCAATTCTGGCTCCTGGGAGAGCACTTTAAAAAGGGTCTGTCACCAGTCAGGGCTTAAAATAAGCACAGAGGAAATCAGAGAGCCCCTGTGCTTCTAGGTGGAGTGGGGAGGTGGTCCTCTGGAAGGACATGCATGGAGGTTCTAGGACCCTATGGAGAAGAACAGCCACTGGAACTGACCCCAAATGTTGGTTTCCAGTTCCAGAGAGAGGCCAGTAGATGACGCATGTCCCCAGTACTGTCTGTCACATTCATCCTCAACCCACCTTGAACCAGGATTCTCCCCAAGATGTGGCCTCTGGTCTGGTCGAGAAACATATGGTCTTTGGAGTTGTAAAGAATAACACATAGGATGAATGAGAAAGAAAATCCAAAGATATCCAGCTATAGGCGTATTTACATGAATATACCTGGATTTGAATGAATCACTAAGTTAAATTTCCACATAATCTTCCTCTTTATCCTCATGTCTCCACCACTCTCTTATTCTTCTCCTCCAGGGGGATGGTTCTCAAAGAGCAAGCCCCCGACCACAACCTGCAAGAAACAGCAACTCTGTGGCCTCATCCCAGACTTACTGAGTCAGGAACTCTGGGTGTTGGGCTCAGAAATTAGTGCTCTAATGTCCTCCAGGAGGTTCAGAGGCACTACCCTGTGAGAACTTCTGCTCCTGGAAAACCTGTTCTTACCCTCCCATTCCTGGAGAACATCCACAGGGTCTGGGCCCTTTACCTGCTCCCACCAAGGTGTTCCTCCTCTAGAATGTGGCCTGTGAGGGGCAGGTTTCTGGGGACACAGCTCTGTGAGCACTTCTCTAGCTGGCAGCCCCCACTTCCAGCTCAGGGACTTGGGGCAAGTATCTCCCATGCCTGACAGTCAGTTCCTCAGAGGTATAGTGGCAATAACAAGGCTTTCCTCGTAGGGTTGACATGAAGTGCCATCAAACTAATATACACAAAACCCAATGCATAGAGTAGAGAGGCTCCGTACATGACAATAATTCTTTCCACCTAAAAGACCTATTCATCCCCTGTTCTATCTTCATTGTACTCTGAATCATTCAACATGTATCACAGATACTGGGGAGGAGGGGGGCAGTTTCCAGGAAGATTTCCTAATGCCCAAAGGCAGATTTTTAACTACTAAATCCTGCTTTATTTTATTGTCACGAAGGAGATTCTCTTATTCCACAACTCAATCGAAGCACTTCAGAAGCAGGGGACACATGCTCGGCTCTGTGTTGACCCTAACGCCTTGCACAGAGCATGAGGCACGGAGGCCATGTGCGCAGTACAATGCACAGAGACACCTGACTTCCCCCTCCTTCCAGTCTCTGATGCTTCCGTACAACTCCTCCAATGGGAATATTCTCCATGCCCTCCTCAGACATGGACTTGAGAATGTTGTCTAGTGGACCCACATCACTCTACCGAGTCCAGCACCACTGGGGGCTCCGTGGTGCCCCCCCAAATTCATACATTGGGGTCTGACCCCCAGTTCCTCAGATCATGACTGTGAACGTAGGGCCTTAAAGAGGTGATTAAGTTAAACTGAGGTCTTTGCAGCAGGCTGTCATCCAAAATGACTGGGGTCTTTATAAGAAGAGGAGCTTAGGACACATATGCACGGAGGGAAGACCATGTGAAAACAGTGGGAGAAGACTGCTGTCTACACACCAAGGAGAGAGGACTCTTCCACCATCTGGATCTCAGACTTCAGCCCCCAGCAGTTTGAGGAAATGTAAGTCTGCTGTTTAGGTCCCCAGCCTGTGGTAATTTGTCATGGTGGCTCCAGGACACTCATGCCGTTCTGACCAGGGCTCAGTGATACACCTTCTTCCACCCTGACCCAACACACAGAGTGGGACACAGAGACCATGAAACAGCCTCAGTTCTCTGAGAGAGAGAGAGCGGAAGTGAAGGAGGTAGGTCCTTCCAATCTGATAGGAAGGAGGAGGCTGAGAGCAAAACCACCTCTGGGAGGGCTGGCAACTGGCCAGCAGGACTCAGACTGTAGGATAAAGTAGTGGTGGCGCTGGAGGTTGCTCCCACCAGCCCCCAACTGGCCTCCTAACCTTTCAGCATGGATATTTCTGCTTCTCCACATATGCACACACATGCATCCATGTGCACGTGCACACACACACACACACACACACACACACACTTCAACAGAAGCTCCGTAGGTTCATGACACCAAGAGGTAAGCCTCAAGTGCTGTGGTGCTCCCTGAGGTCCCAGAAAAATTAAGGTCCCAGGACATATTTTGCATGTGCTGGCAGCCCAGCATCCCCTTCTCTCATCCCTGAAACTCTGAGTGAATGTTCTCTGCCCATCTGCTTTTGGAAAGCCTGGGGCAGCCCCATCTTATACTTCAGAAGCAGCACAGCTGGTGTGATGCTGAGGCCCCATGGGGTAATTCATCTTCCAATAGTGGTCTGAGGGGAAGGAAGGGACCTTCACCCAACCCACACTCACTCCTCATTATGGGCTGCATGTGCCCCAAAATTCATATATCGGAACCCTAGCCCCAGTGGGATGGCATTTGGAGGTGCAGACCTTGGGAAGTAATGATATTTAGATTATATCAAGAGGGTGGGGCCCCAGGCTGGGATTAGTGGCCTTAGAGGGAGAGGAAGGGACCAGCCCCCCTCCCCACCCGCCATGTGAAGACACAGCGCAGAGATGGCATCTATGAACCAGGAAGCAGAGCCTCTCAGACCTTGACCTTGATCTTAAACTTCTAGCCTCCAGAACCATGAGAAGTGTGTCTGTTGCTCACATCCCCACCTGTGGTGGCCCGTTACAGCAGCCTGAGCTGACTGAGACACCTCGCAGACAGGCCATATTGCAGCATTGTCTTGTTCTCTCTCGCAGGTGTTACAAAAACATCTCTTTACCATTGTGTCCATCCTCATTCACCTGCTCCAGGCTCAGGCATGTGCGTGTGGTGCTGGGAAGGAGGGATGTTCTATGCTCAGATTCACCCCTTCTCTGGTCCTTAAAACAAAGCTCCTCTCCACCCCATCTGACCAGGAGTCTCTTTCCTCCCTCACGGGCCGGCCACCCACACCCCCTGCCTTTTGGACTAATCTCAGCGTATGTGATGACAGCATGAAGGAACCTGAAGCCCCTTCTTTCTGTAGTTAATATGCTTTCCTGCAGGCCTGTGACTAAGTTGTTTTTGTTGGGGGGGGGGGGGGCGCGGTAGATTTAACAAATTCTAAGGGAGAAAACTTCTTAAATAGCCTTGCCAGTGAGACCTAGCATTGTCATTCTGTATTACCCGAGAGGAAAAACGTTGTTAAGAAACCAGAAGGAACCAGAAGGTCCTATTTCCAGAATCAAATTGCCCAAAATTTGGCAATATTTTAATCCATATTATTTCTGTTATCAGAATGGAAGAAAAAAAATTCAAGCCAAACGTGCCTCCCATCTCCATCTTTTTTTTTTTTTTTTTAAGATTTTATTTATTTATTTGACAGAGAGAGACACAGTGAGAGAGGGAACGCAAGCAGGGGGAGTGGGAGAGGGAGAAGCAGGCTTCCCGCCGAGCAGGGAGCCTGATGCGGGGCTCGATCCCAGGACCCTGAGATCATGACCCAAGCCGAAGGCAGATGCTTAATGACTGAGCCACCCAGGCGCCCCTCCCATCTCCATCTTTATGCTTGTGATCTTAAAAAGGCACCTACCAAATAAGGTACCAGTCATCTCGTTCCCAACACAATGGCCTCCCTTCCCAGCATAAGGAATGTTTCTACCTACAGTTTACCTGTCATGTTCCTGGGTGTCCCCATTCATGACAACAAGCATCACTAATTCTCAGGTGAAGCTGACATCAGCCTCATTAGGATTCAGATGGTCGGGGCTCCTCCAGACCTCAGTCCCACTGGCTTCCTGCCACATCCTCCACGCTGCATTGCTGGCTTGGTTGATCCTTGGTGGATGTTTGCCCTCTCTGGGTCCTTTGTTGATCCTTGGTTGATGTTTGCCCTCTCTAGGTCCAGTGTAAACTTGAGCTCTTTTCTTGAGGCCCCTCTGGGTTCCCACATAGCTTCGGACTCAACAGTAGAAACTCCCAGGTTTTGTAGTTACTGATTTCTGCACCAGTGTCTGGCTGGTAGACGCAGGTGCACTTTCGAAGGGGCTCTATCTTCTTCCCCCTCGTATGGGACACCAGCCGACCTGCTGTGGTGCTCAGTTTGGATGAATGCAACGTTACTGCAGTCCTCCACACGGCATGTGGCCAGAACTGCCCCAAACAGATCCTCATCCCTGTTGCTCTCTACAGAGATCAAATAAACTTTGTTCATTCATAGTCCTTAGTTTCTAGCTAAAATAAAAGGATTGTTTTGGAGAACTCCAAGTTTGGTGAGGTACATATAGAAACTTCTAGGTTATATCACCTTCGGTTGTGAAACAGGCAGTTCTCCTGACGAACCCAGCCTGAGCCTGTGTGCCCCGGGGGACAGACCCACTGTCCTAGGACAGAGAGAAGTCCAGGATAGCAATGCGACTGTCACTTCCCCACGGGGAGGGCGCCCTGGGTGGCTGGCCCTGAGCTGGGTGTGCAAGAGAGCCCCACTCCTGCCCTGTCAGTGGGGCTGAAGCAACATCAAAGGCAGAGGATGCTGTGCACAAACGGCACTCAGTCCTGTGGGTGCACCTCCAACCTAGGACCCAGGGGCCCTCGCTCCATCTCCGTCCTCCCCCTGTGCCGGAGAAGGAGGCCAACCTGGGCTGCAGTCGGGGGTTGGAGAGACAAGGGACTTCTCCAGGAGCCACAGTTCTGCTGCCACGTCACTGCTGGCCTGGTCTCTGTGTGGCCAGGAGGCTGTATTCCAGCTTCCACACCCAGCTATTCTCCCCAAATAAGGGAAGGAAGGAAGGTTTCTACAAGGTTGCACTCTCATATTCTGGAGCCTCCGCACTTCAGAAAACAGGTGTGGCTGGCTTTTCAGTTGTGCCCAAGTCTGTCTCCTTATGATTCAGACATATGTGAACATGGACATGACCCTGGGCTGCTCATGGACATGACCCTGGGCTGCTCACGGAAGATTCTGTACACACAGAAACAGTATAACAGAGAGACATGCATGTATGTGTATGTGCGGGGAGGCAGGTGACCTGACTAGTGTGCTCAGGGCATTCCTGATTGCTTGGTTGGAGACTGATTTCTGTAAGTCTGGGTTTGGTGACATGGGGCTTAGCGTAAGCAACTCGGTGTGGGGCCCATTGTCTGGTTTTTACAAGGCGGCATTCAGGAGAGAAGTCGGGGCTAGGGGTGGCGTGTGGAGGGCTGTTGAGGAAGGAAAGGGGTTGACACTGGAGAAGGTGATGTAGGGGTGGCTGAAGGGTAAGACGAGAGGTGAGGAGCAGGCCCAAGATGTGCAACTTTCTCAGCATTTAAATAGTTCAGGGAGCAGAAGGAACGTTCTAGAGTCTGAGATGGGCTCTGTGGCCGAGCCACAAGAAGAAAGCTCTCTGGAAGCCGAGCCAGGAGAATGAGAGGTCCTGAGCAGTTGAGGGAGACCATGAACAAATCGTTGGATTTGGGTGTACTGGTGGCCTTGGCAATAGGGTGACAGGGACAAGGCAGGAGTACAGTGGATTCAAGAGAGAATGGGAGTTCAGGAAAATCCAGAAAAGTGGTTCTGGGAATCTCAGAAAAGGCAGGAGAATTTACAGCTCACGTGCACCCATGTGAAAGGGGGAATTTGTGCTGACGCAGGAGCGAGAATGTGGGGGATCAGCAGAGGCCACTTCTCTCTTAAGCCAGAGGATTAGGGAGCCAGTGTGTCCAGGCATGGGGAGGGACCCCAGTGGTCACTGTAGCCCAGTGAAGAGGGGCCAGAAGCAAGGGGAATGGACCTGATGGTATGGAAACATAGTGCACGCCTTCTAGTTGATTCCATTTTCTCCGTGAATTAAGGGCATTGAGTGAGGAGCAGGAGGGCTGGGGGGTTGACAAGAGGAGAAGCATGAAGCAGTGTCCTCAGAGCTGGAGGGACCATCAACTGCAGGGGGGAATGGAGGAGGGTGGCCGGGCAGTGCTGGGCCTGCTGACCCTTCCGGAAGAGATGGAAGAGGGCACGTGTCTCCCCCATGATCTCGCAAGCATTTTTACCTTAAAGACACAAAAAGCAGCCAGGAAAGATCTTAATGACAAAACATTGGCATCAGTGACAGTGAATATAAACTCTCTCCTGGCACATCTCCAGTAGGTGCCGACAGAGGAAACAGACAGAAAACAAGAACAGCAAATATTTGACCTATGGAAAGATAGCCTAATCCTCTTTCTGTCTTAATAGCCACCCATCCGTTCTGCATTCCTTTTTCTTTTTCAGACGCTTTGCAGTAGAAGCCTCAAAGTGAGGCACCCTGGCGTGCAGACTACAGCTATTCGGAGGTGAGCGCCGAGAGCCAGGCGTCACAAACATTTAAAAAAAAACATGGATCTGTACCGAATGGAAAGATTCCCTTGGTTAAAAGGGCCATCCGATTGCCAAGGAAACAGTAGCCTCAGATTTTCAGAACATTTCTGTTCCTGTGCTGGTGCATGCGTCCCCTGCCACCTACCCAGGGGCTAACCACTCACCCACACAGGCTGGTGCGTCAGCCCAAAAAGGCAGGACTGGGTGTCTCCAGCCTGATTTGCAGATGGTAGAGGCATCAGGTAAAAGGGCTGGTGTAATTCAAGGGCAAATAACTCCCCAGCCGCCTGGCACCAACTCGACAGAAACGTCTGCAATCGCGAGATTTCAAAGGAAAAACAAACACACAGTGAAAGGATCCTTTAGCTGGAATCCAATCTCTCACCAGCCCTTTAGAACACACATTTCTGGGTTTTTGCCTACCCAGGTAAGTATTTATATTTATAAAGTAATTTTATTTACTTATTTATTTATTTATTTCCTTACCCATTACAGCTCTGGTATGCTTTTCAGAATTTCCTTGAAGTGATATTCTAGCACCATAGAGAAAAAATTGATTGTGATATGTTGGAAAGAATTAGGTCCCCAGTCTAAAAAGCAATTATTCTCATTGACATCTTATTTGGCAGGAAGCCAGGAGATGGGGTCCTGGGCTATGGTGACAGAATCCCAGGAATGACAGGGCAGAGTAGGGAAGAGGAAGGTCTCTTTGCCCAGAGGCAGCCATGACCTCAACTTGGAGCTCTGGCCCAGCTGGGGACAGCCAGCCGTGACTTCAGACAAGCCTGGAGGGTCTAAGTCCAGGGCTCCTGACTGTAGAATGCACCTGTGCTAACTCTGATCAGATCTGCCGATTCTGTAAGAGAAAAGTTTTTGTTGCTATGTGGAAAATCTCCAAATGTGCAAATACCACCAACTATTTCAATTCCTTTCAGGTCCCCGTGTGGACCAAACTGAACACGTCTGCACACCAAACTGCCTGGGGCCTCCAGTTTGCAAACTCTGTATTAGATCAATTCTCAACTGTAAAAAACTCTGTATTATATCAATCCCCATCCATAATGCTCTTTGGTTTTTGCTGGTGGTGGCACTTTGTTCTGTCAGATGTCTGTGAAGGGGGCTGACGGCCACCCTCCTGTGGTACGAGGGGGCTGGAGGGCACCAGTTGTTGCCTTCATTGGTGAAGCTGGGCCACTGGCATTACCTGTCACACTATCCCTGGGATTTCAGTCAGCTTTATAACTCCTGGGTTGGCTCTGCCCTTGGTGCTGGGAGCAAGAGAACCATGCTAACAAGGAACTTTCCCTTTCCCTATGTTTTGTTTGGCTCCTATAGCCAAGGACAAGCTACATCCAGCTCACGGGTGGACCACAAACTTCCAGTCAACTCTGTTGCACTTTCCTGTCCTTCAAACTCAAAGGCCATGGAACTCCCAGGAAAGCAAAAGGGTCCAAAGCCAGAAGACAGGACCATGGCAGACCCAACCTACAAGAACATCCCACCTGACATTGTCAAGCAGATGACAGGAACCACAGACTCATCTTTTCAACTTAGATTCAGAACAGTCCCACCTTCTTGAGTTAAGTTTGCAGCTGCCCACTGGGCATGGCTCCAGCTACATGGGAGGGCTCATTATGCCTCCTTCATTCACACAGAAAGCCAGTGCCAGTCTCACAGGTCTGCACTCAGAAGAGCCCACAGTGTTTACTGCCTTGCTGGCACTGTCTAGAAATTCTTAATAATTTTATCTTTGAATTTGATTTTTTGTAAGTGAAATATGCTGGGAGGATGGAAGATGCTTATGAGCAGAGGAGATATTAAATTTATACCACACCGTAGTATAGTATAATACCTTAATATTATAATTCAGTACCTTTCACAGCATTTTTCCCCTTCCTGGGAACAGGAGGGCCCACATTTCCCTTTTGCACTGGCTAAAAATTAGGTCCCAAGTCCCGCCTGCCAAAACTGCCTCATGACCTCGGGTTGCAGCAGGAGGAGGCTATGGAAGGAGGACCCGCTCCTTCATAAACACAGACTACAGCCTTGGGGCAGTGCCTGCTGCCATCTGGAATGCGCATCCTCCTAGATGGAGAGTTATGTCTTTCTGAAGGCAGTTCTATACCCAGGCTCCCTTAAGCTTTATTCGGTCTAAGCTCAGGAGGTCCTGGCGAGCCTGGGCAGTGGGCCTCCATCCCTGCCTCCTCCCTCACCCTGATCAGCAGAGAGAGTGAGGAGGGAGAGGGACCCCTGGAAAGCCTCAGGAAGAGCAGGGGCTTTGCCTCGGGCAGGATTCAGCAAGTGCCAAGCCAGCTCATGTGGACACCTTTCAAAGTGAATCACAGCAAACCTTTGTTCTGTATGAAACTCTTGAGGGCCTCTTATGGCACCCTCCTGTGGATTTCATGGTGGTAACTTTTATCTCTTCCAGTGCCCCCTGCACTGCATCCCCTGCGTTCAGCATGGCCTAAGTTAGCTCTCTTTCCTTTGTGTCTCCCCTGAGCTCTGTCTACAGAGCCCAACATAAGCAGACACCATGCTGGGCTATCTTGACTTTCACGATGGGTTGGTTGAGAGGGACGCAACATTGGTGAAGAGCCCAACTCAACTACTGCATTAATTAATTAGTTTTTTAAAGAAATGTTATTATTGAAGTATAGTTGTCATGCAATATTATATTAGTTTCAGGTATACAGCGTAGTGATTGGACCGTTCCCTGCGTTACTTAGTGCTCACCACAAAGGTATAGTCAGTCACCTTTTGTCACCACACAATGTTTTGTATTCTTATTGTGGGGCTTTATTTAGGTTTTAAATTTTTATTTCTTCCTGGTTTTAGGAAGCAGGAAGAATGCCTAAAATCTTTAAAATACAGTTGTTTGATCTTTTTCAAAATGCACTCCTTCATCCCCATCGCCTATTTCCCCATCCCACCCCCCACACACACACCTCCCCTCTGGTGACCATCAGTGTGTTCTCTAGAGTTAAGAGTCTGTTTCTTGGTTTGCTTCTCTCTCTCTCTCCCTTTGTCCATTTGTTTTGTTTCTTAAATTCCACATATGAGTGAAATCATATGGTATTTGTCTTTCTCTGACTTATTTTCACTTAGCATTATACTCTATAGCTCCATCCATATCATTGCAAATGGGAGGATTTCATTGTTCTTTATGGCTGAGTAATATTGCATTCTTTATCTATTCACCTTTCGATGGACACTTGCACTATTTCCAAAGTTTGGCCATTGTAGATAATGCTGCAATAAACATTAGGGTGTATGTATCCCTTTGAATTAAATACCTAGTAGTGCACTTGCTGGATTGTAGGTTAGTTCTATTTTTAACTTTTTCAGGAACCGCCATACTGTTTTCCACAGTGGCTCACCAATTTGCATTTCTACCAAGAGTGTACCAGGATTCCCCTTTCTCCAAATCCTCACCAGCACCTGTTGTTTCTCATGTTGTTGATTTTAGCCATTCTGACAGGTGTGAGGTGATATCTTATTGTAGTTTTGATTTGCATTTCCCTGATGATGAGTGATGTTGAGCATCTTTTCATGTGTCTCTTGGCCATCTGTATGTCTTCTGTGGAGAAATGTCTGTTCATGTCTTCTGCCCATTTTTAATTGGATTATTTGTGTTTTGAGTGTTGAGTTGTATAAGTTCTTTATATATTTTGGATACTAACCCTTTATCAGTTATGTCGTTTGCAAATATCTTCTCCCATTCCATTGGTTGCCTTTTAGTTTTGTTGACTGTTTCCTTCACTGTACAGAAGCTTTTTATTTTGATGTAGTTCCAATAGTTTATTTTTGCTTTTGTTTCCCTTGCCTCAGGAAACATATTTAGAAAAATGTTGCTATGGCCAATGTCAGAGAAATTACTCCCTGTGCTCTCTTCTAGGATTTTTATGATTTCAGTCTCATATTTAGGTCTTTAATCCATTTTTAGTTTATTTTTTATGTATGGTGTAAGAAAGCAATCCAGTTTCATTCTTCTGCCTGCTGCTGTCCAGTTTTCCCAACACCATTTGTTGAAAGATACTTTTTCCCACTGAATATTCATTCCTCCTTTGTCAAAGATTAATTGACCCTATAATTATGGGTTTACTTCTGGGTTTTCTGCTCTATTCTATTGATCTGTGTGTCTATTTTTATGCCAGTACCATACTGTTTTAATAACTACCACTTTGTCATATAACTTGAAATCTGGAATTGTGATGCCTCCAGTTTTGTTTTTCTTTCCCAAGATTGCTTTGGCTATTCGAGGTCTTCTGTAGTTCCATACAAATTTAAGGATTGTTTGTTCTAGTTCTGTGAAAAATGCTCTTGGTATTTTGACAGGGATTATATTAAATCTGTAGATTGCTTTGGGTAGTATAGACCTTTAAACAGTATTTATTCTCCAACCCATGATCATAGACTGTCTATTTCTTTGCATCATCTTGAATTTCTTTCATCAGTGTTTTATCTCTGAAAGAGGTTTTTCACCTCTTTGGTTAAGTTTATTCCTAGATATTTTATTATTTTGGTGCAATTGTAAGTGGGATTGATTTCTTAATTTCACTTCCTGCTGCTTAATTATTAGTGTATAGGAATGCAACAGATTTCTCTACATTGATTTTGTATCCTGTGACTTTCATTTATCAATTCTAATAGTTTTTTGGTGGAGTCTTTAGTGTTTACTATATATAGTATCATGTCCTCTGCAAATAGTGAGAATTTTACTTCTTCCTTACCAATTTGGATGTCTGTTATTTGTTTATGTTGTCTAATTGCTATGGCTAGGACTTCCAGTACTATGTTGAATAAAAGTGGTGAGAATGGACATACTTGCCTTGTTTCTACCTTAGAGAAAAAATTTTCTTTTCTTTTTATTTTTTAAAGATTTTTATTTGTTTATTTAACAGAGATAGAGAGAGAACACAGGTAGGCAGAGCGGCAGGCAGAGGGAGAGGGAGAAGCAGGCTCTCCGCTGAGCAGGGAGCCCGACGTGGGGCTTGATCCCAGGACCCTGGGATCATGACCTGAGCCGAAGGCAGCTGCTTAACCGACTGAGCCACCCAGGTGTCCCAAAAAATTTTCAGTATTTCACCATTTGATATGATGCTGGCTGTGGGTTTGTCATATGTGGACTTTATAATGTTGAGGTGTGTTCCTTCTAGACCTACTATGCATATGGTTTTTGTCATGTTTGGATGTTGTACTTTGTCAAATGTTTTTTCTGCATCTATTGAAAGGATCGTATGGTTCTTACCCTTTCTCTTGTTGATGTGATATATCACATTGTTTTGCAAATATTGAACCACCCTTGAGTCCTGGGAATAAATTCCACTGGATCCTGATGAATGATTTTTTTTTTTTAATATGTTGATTTGGTTTGTATTTTGTTGAGGATTTTTGCATCTATATTCATGAGAGATATTGGCCTGTAGTTCTTTTTTGGTGTGGTCTCTTTATCTGGTTTTGGTATCAGGGTTATAGTGACCTCATAGAATGAATTTGAAAGTTTTCTTTCCTCTTTGTTTTTTGGAACAGTTTGAGAAGAATAGGTGTTAACTCTTCTTTATGTTTGGTAGAATTCCTCTGTGAAGCCATCTGGTCCTGGACTTTTGTTTTTGGGAGTTTCTAAATTACTAATTAAATTTTACTGTTGACAATTAGTCTATTCAAATTTTCTATTTCTTCTTGCTTCAGTTTTGGTTGGTTATATGTTTCTAGGACTTTATCCATTTCTTCCAGGTTGTCTAATTTGTTGGCATATAGATTTTCATAATATTCTGTTACAATTGTATTTCTGTGTTGTCGGTTGTTATTTCTCCTCTTTCATTAGTGATTCTGTTTATTTGGGTTCTCTCTATCTCTATCTCTCTCTCTCTTTTGATGAGTCAGTCTAGAGGTTTACCAATTTTGTTGATCTTTTCAAAGAACCAGCTCCTGGTTTCATTGATCTCTTCTATTATTTTTTTTTTAGTTTCTATATCATTTATTTCTGCTCTAATCTTTATTATTTCCCTTATTCTGCTGGATTTAGGGTTCATTTGTTGTTCTTTTTCTAGCTCCTTTAGTGTTAAGGTTAGGTTGTTTTTAAGATTTTTCTTGCTTCTTGAGGTAGGTGTCTATGACTATGAACTTCCCTCTTAGAATGACTTTTGCTGCAGCCCAGAGGTTTTGAATCCTTGTGTTGTCATTTGCATTTGTTTCCATGTAACTTTGATTTTGTCTTTGATTTCCTGGTTGATCCATTCATTGTTTAGTAGCATATCATTTAACCTCTATGTATTTGTGGACTTCTCAGTGTTTTTTGGGGGTTTTTTTGTTTGTTTGGTTGGTTGGTTTTGGTTTATTTGGGGTTTTTTTGTTTGTTCATTTGTTTTTATCATTGACTTCAAGTTTCATAGCATTCTGGTCAGAAAAGATGCATGGTATGACTTCGGTCGTTTTGAATTTGTTGAGACTTGTTTTGTGGCCTAAACTGTGATTCTGAAGAATGTTCCATGTGCCCTTGAAAAAGATATATATTCTGCTGTTTTAGGATGGGGGATGGCTTTTGGGGATGGCTCAGTTTTACAGGGGATTATTTTTAGGACACTAAAAGGAGGAACAGGTGGTCCCTGTTCTAAAGGATCTGGAGGTCTTGTGTGGGGAGCCCAAAGCCTGGGGCAGGGGTGGCAGGTGGGGCTTTGGGTCACTAAGTGGTTCCTCCAAGTGCTCCTTGGCCTGCTCCATCACATCCTCTCCGTCCTCTGATGGTGGACCCTTCTTTTCAGCCCTTGGCTTTTCAGTACCTGGAGGAATCGGCAGATGGTCACAAGAACAAAGAAAGTATTTGTAGGCGGATTATCTGCGAACACGGTGGTGGAAGATGTGAAGCAGTACTTTGAGCAGTTTGGCAAGGTGGAGGACGCAATGCTGATGTTTGATAAGATGACCAACAGGCACAGAGGGGCTGATGGCGAGGAAAGCCCAGGCTTTCGGGACAGATGGACCCGGGCTTGCATCCCAGCTCAGCTACTCATGGAGAAAGCACGGCAGGAGCAGAGTATGCTAGACCTCTCCAGCTGCATTTTCTATCCCTGCTCGGTTCTTCCCAGCTGCTGCCGCCTGGAGAAACGTGGACTTTTATGTAAGCCTTTGCAACTGCGCTTGTCAGAGGAGGAGGATGGCCTTGTTTGGCCGGGCCCAGGGTTCCTGGAATTGGCCTGCATCTCAAACCCTCGGTGGAGTAGGTTCCGTGCTCAGGGACAAGGCTCTGGGTGGAAACTGAAAGAGGAGGCCCTGGCGGGCTGAGGGAGAGGGTCTGAGAGTCCTTGTCCTAGCATTTCATCTGGTACTGACTGCATCTGATCGTAACTGACACCATCTTTGAAAAATAAAATCATTTGTATGTAAAAAAAAAAAAAGAATATGTCTGTACCATACAGTGTTATTACAATATTACTGACTACATTTTCTGTGCTGTATTTTTCATCTTTGTGACTTATTTGATTTATAATTGGAAGTTTGTACTCTTAATCTCCTTCACTTATTTTCCCCATCTCTCCAGTCTCCTCCCCTGTGGCAAGCTACAGTTTGTTCTCTGTATTTATTAATCTTTTTCTGGCTCTTGTTTGTTTCTTTATTTTTAAAAATTAAATGGAAGATGAGGAAAAAAAGAAAAAGACAAAAGTCCCAAAAATGACCCTTGTCCCCACAGGGGTAGCCATTAAATAGCCATTTAAGGCAGGGGTATTTATCCTACAGTACATGGAGTTTGAGAACCCCTGAATGCATTTGTATAATTTCTTTAGAATCTAACATTTACTGAACACTAGGAATGCTCCAGGCACTGGGCTGTGCATTTTCCAGAAAATAAAGGGTGAGTCTGAATAAGCACCCACTGGCTTGGCTGGGATGGGGGAGCTGGGAATAAGAAGGTGTACAGAGTTCAGAGCATGTGGCCTTCAGAAAGATCCTGGCTTCTCAGGATTTTTCAGGAGGACTCTTATCTGCTACCCTGTAGTTGTGGGGAAATTAGATTACCTGTCTTGGGCTGTTTCCCCATCCATAAAATGGGGATTTTAACACACCCCACAGGGGCTGCTGTGGGCATTCAAGGAGATAACATGTGCAAATCCCCCAACTCAGTGCTGGGGCCACCACAGCCTCCTTGCCATCTCTACAGCTGGCCTTTTCCTGGGTGAGCAATCCTCACTGCCTGTGTTCTCCACACCCTTGAGCTCTGTAATTTCCAGTAGCCTCAGAGCATGACCCTCCAGCCCAAGGATAAGATGTCACTGGAATGGCCTCTGCTACTCAAATCCTTAGTTTCCATTTGATGCCTTACCCACTTGCCAACATTAACATTTCTTACCCACACCCCTGCCTCATCCCACAACAACCTGGGGCTTTGCAGAGCTCTGTTCCCTCCTTGTCTGGCTGTGTGTCTGGTCTGCCCATGACGTGACGTGCCCTCACCCTAAGTACACGACTTGGACTTCTGGGCTCTGCAGGAGCTCTTGGCTCAGGCTGTTGTGGGTCCCCCCAACAAACTGCGGGGAAGTCTTTATGCCTGCTCATGCGGAACTGGGTGAGGAGTGAGGAATAAAGTTGTCAAATGAGACCTAGCCTCATTTCATCCCAGAGTTTAAGCTCCATTTAAGCAGGGCTGCTTCCTCAGAACCAGGTGCAAAGCCCCTCCCTCTGTGTAAGACCCTGGATTTTCCTGTGCCCTCCCCAGACCCCCAACATCAGTATCACCTGGAAATTTGTTGGAAATACAAATTCTAGGACCCCACCCCAAACTGACTGAATCAGAAGCCCCTGGGCTGGTTTGAATACATTCTCTCAGCAATACTGATGTCTGAGGCTCAAACTGCGGTTCTTCTCACCTGGAAACATTCTAATCTTCCTTCAGGGCTCAGTTCAACTGTTATCCGCATTTGAGGCTTTCTGGATCTCCGCATCTCTCTCCACAGTCAGGAAAATTAACCTTTCCTTGGTCAGGGCTCCATAACTTTTTAATACCTAATTTACAGCCCTTTTCACAGATTGAGGATATCTGACTTTAGGCATCCCACCCAAAATACAGAGCACAATGTTCCCGTTGCTGGGGATGAGACATGAAGGACACAGGTGGGCCCCACCTCTGTGATGCTCACCTGCCCATGGGGCCTCAGACTTGGGCTCCCACTGAGAGCCAGGAATGTTCCAGAGGGTAATTCATTCTTCAAATCAAGCTACATGGGAGCAAATGTTTGCAAACCCATTTTGCAAGCAAAGAATCAGAAGTGGTAGAGGTCCAACCCCAGGATCAGCCGATAGTAAGAGGTGGATCCAAGACCTATTCGATCTGGCCTCCTCCTGTAGGTTCTTCTAGGACAAGGACTTGATCTCTCTGCAGTATTCCCAGTGCCACCACACACCTAGAACAAGCACCTCTGTTAAGAGGATTGGATTATGCTCCATGATAAACCTATAGACAATCCACAGAATAGATCATGGCCTTTAAGTCACTGACAATAATTCTTATCATCACTGGCCACTGTGCATAGCTAGACTCCAGTCTCACCACCTTTAAGCTCTGCCTCTTGGTGGGCGCCTGGGTGGCTCAGACAGTTAAGCGTCTGCCTTCGGCTCAGGTCATGATCCCAGGGTCCTGGGATCGAGCCCTGCATTGGGCTCCCTGTTGGTGTTCTGCCTCTTGGTGTTTCCGGCACACTCCCCATCTCAGTGTTGTCTTTGCACCCATATGCACTGCTCAAACATGCTTGCAGGGGCACACACACTATGGAACACCCTCAGGAGCACAGTCTTCCAGTCCTTCCATAAAGAGCTCACCCCTTCCTTTCAATGGATAATTACTCTTAAGGGTCTTTGTCTTATCTCTCCAACAAAAGTTGGGCTCTCCGAAACCAGGACCCCTGTGGTCCCCACTTTCCCACTTTGTCGGTGCGGGCAGGGGTTTTGGCTTGTCTCAGGTATCATAACCTACGTGCAAGCCTCGATTAGATAATGCAACACTCTGTGGGATCCTGCAATGTAACATTACCGATCATGAATCTACCCACTTCATTCATTCATTCATTCATTCATTCAATAGCCATTGAGTATTTTCTGTATTACAGGCATATGATAGAATACTTCAGACTTCTCACTGTGTAACATCTCCTATTTGGACTAAATGAAATTAATCAGTCCATTGGATCAAATTGATTTCATTTATTTTTACTATAAAATCTTCTTGGATCAGGTCTTCATGTGGTTACTTCAATAAAGAAAAAAATAAAGAGATTGTTTGAGAATGGGTAAAATCAACTTTAAATCCAATCAGAGTTAACATTTCAAATAAGCACATGAAATCTGTAGGTGGTAACCAGGGTTAGTGGCCAATGAGGAGTGTCCACATGCAAGCGCCCCAAGTCACAATCTTGTCTCAAGTTCCGTGGGGTCGGCTAATGTCTACTTCTCTACCCTTCTGTATACTCGGGTGTTTTTTCCTTTTAACATGTCTTGCAATGGGCTTACAAAACCCTTCTGAATTTACTTAACATCTAGTCTTAATTTAGTAAGTGATCTGCCCCTGTGATTGCATAAGAGCCCTCTGAAGACCACTTAGGACTTTGCTGCCTACATTCTTGAATTTCCCTTCTCTTACCTGTTCTGGTACCTGAACTCATGTTCATTCCTAGGCTCTTTTGCACATTTGTGTCTGGTGTCATCCTCTCACTTTGTTTGTGGAGCATCGGACACCAGTAAACAGTGAAGAGCTTGAGGCTGATGCCCTGCTCATAATTCATTCCACCACTGAATACCTGGCTGAATTTGTTCAAGTTACTCATCTTCTTGGGGCCTGTGTACTTCCCTGGGTGTCGCGAGGACTCTGGGTGCTATGGTCATATAGCATCATCATACCTGGCCATGGGCTTCTCCCGGACAAATCTAAGCTCCACAAAAGCCAGTGGAGCCCCCTGCCACCCTTGCACCCCTGCCCCCTGCAGACACTCTCACACGGGGATGTTCACAGTTCACTCTGTGCCTGGTGGGATATACCATCATCCCCCTACCTCCAGCTTCAGGGCGAAGAGTGGTACCTCCCAGTCAGGGGGGGACAGTGTCTCCAGCACACAAACAGAATGCCCACATGCTTTGTTCTCTTCTCTATTCAAAATGCTTCTTTGCAGGAGTGCAGAAGACAGAGCTCCTTCCCACTCCTCGAATCTACCACTTGGTTCTTATGCCTGAGAACCAAGCATTGCAAAATATCCAGCGCTTTTAAACTGCAATATGCCCGTGGACTGGGGACTACAAGTGCACCTTCGTTCTCATGTATTATATTTCCTCTTACACACATCACCTCAATTCAGGAAGGATTTGACACAGCTTACAGCAATGTCTATAAGAAACAAGAAAATACAGGCTAAAACTTAGGCACAAAAAACAAGACTGATGGAAGAGTAGGACAGTAGATTAGCAGCGTCTAACTGTGGTGGCCACAAGGAGTGGCCACAAATGCTTAGTTCTCATCTTCCGGCAAACATCCAGTGCTCCTCTCGTATAAGGAGGGACACGGTGATAGGGTTCCCAGGGTCTGCCAGATGAAAAACCTGACTGATGCTGACATTTCAAGAGAATTTCTGCTGTGGGCTCTCGGGAGAGGATGTTGTGCAAAATAATTCATACCTCCTGCCTCTCCTCTGAATTCATTACATATTTATTGATTACAGCCTCTCAGTCTCTGATCTAAAAATATGAAAATCAGAATAATAAAGGGAGCGGATTTTTCCTCCGGTCTGTGCATAAGTCCCTGTATCTCTTTTTACAAAATTACCGGTTTTAACCTGAAAGTATATTTTTTCAAAATGTACTTCCTGGACCACATCTGTTCAGAGCAAGTCCATGTTCAAAGTCTAGATGACAAATGCATTTGGCTTTAGACAAGAAGGTTTTCAGGATTTACGCTACATAAGTAAGGTATCCTCTTATTTTTAATGTATGTGAGCACTTTTCTCAGACTAAGCTGTAAAGAGAAAAGAATGAAACCAAGGAGGTAAAATAGGCACTCTAAGAAGCTCGATATTCAATTTGTATTTATGCATGTTTGGATCTTTGTTTAAGTGGATTCTTTCAGAATTCTACATTTCCAAAGCATCAGTGCAATTTCCTCTCTCGAATCCCGCCTCCCTTCCTTTGAGGTAACCCCACCCAAGCACTGCAGAACATCTGCACAATCAAGTTTGCAGAAAAACAATAATAAATCATGGGAGGCAATCACTAGCAAAGGACTATTAATACATATCACTTAGAATCATTTCATTTTATTCGGGGCTGCTTAAATCCATTAATTCTTTAGCCCCCAGAGTTCAGTCTGTCCATCATCATATTTACAAAGAGAATAAACTTGAAAAAGAGAAAGGTGTAAATCACTCCAATTCTCAATCTGTTTACCCATTCCAAAAAATACAGAAAAGAAAAGACTAATCTTTTCTAAGGTTGTCAGAATACTGGCCTCCGCGTGAAGAGCCACAGCCCAGTGAGCTCTGTTGCCCATGACAGACACGCGTCCCCCAGAGCGCCCTTCCTACATTCAGACTTGCAATCCTTGTGGTTTAGGGGAAGATGTTTTTGTTGAACAAGCGATTAAGTATTTCCAAGTGAAACACTTTTTGAAAACATAATGGTGATGTTTTCAGTTTGGGGGGGGGGGGGGGAAGCCATTCTGGGAATTCTGTGATCCAGCAGTGACACCCAGTGGCCAGAAGCACTTGGAAGCTCCAGAAATCTCTCCTTTACCCGGGATTAGCGGAGGGAAATGTGAAGAGTCTTCAAGGACCAGGTGTTGAGAAAGAATCCAAGGAAGAGAAGGTAGATGGGCAACGTTTGTGGAGATGTGGGTAGGAGAGGACACAGGCTCAGGCCTCTTAAGTGCCAACCACCCCAGCAAGATCCAGAGAACACAGATGAGCCCAAAGAATGATGCTGTGAACCGGGTGTAGATGGGACGATGACAGGCTGTTAATGCCGGGCCAAACCACAGAGGTCACTGAGGCGAAGACAGGTCCCATGACACGCACATTACCTCAGCCAACGACTCTGCAGCTTGGACACAAACGTGGACGTCCCAGGCCCGCAATTTTTCTCCATGACATCAAAACACATGGCGTTGAGTTTGAGGGAATATCAAGAAGTGTGTGGGAAGAAGTAAGAAGATGCTTCTGATCTTCATTGAATTTTAAACTAATATTGAAATACTCGACACTGAGAATGAGCAGAGTGTTGTCAATCGCAGCAAGCTGGAGATAAAATCTAGTGCCAGGGATTGGTTTGTTCCTACTCTGAAGGAGGGTGGAGGTTTAAATATAGGGCAAAAGCTGCTGGTGCTCCAGAAATCCCCAAAGGCTGCAGCTGTCTGATGGTAGGCTGTTCTCCTGAAGGAAGACGGTCCCCCTGACCAGAGTCAGGCACTCGGAGCTACTTCTCCAATCATAGAACATAGTTGCCCCACGACACCTCCCCTCCACTCTCAAAAGATGGTTTGCTTTTCAATCTGTAGAAGACAAGGCACTGTGGTGGAAAAACCATCAAACTCAGATCCAGACAACGTGGGTGTGGATGGGTATTCGATTGCCCATTAATTATGTACATTTGGTCAACTTCCTTAGACTTCTGGAACCCAGTTTCCTAATGTATATTTAAATATAATAACAATACTTACCTTATAGCGTGGTGCTAAAACGGATGACACAGACATTTTAGAGTGCCCATCACTTAATAAAGAATTATTTTTATCCTGACAACTTATTGCAAAACTTTTCAAACACACAGAAAAGCTGGAAGCATGCCTCAGTGAACACCCATATACCCACCATCCAGATTCTGCAATTAATGTTTTACTGTACTTGCTTCATGACTTCACTCTCCACCTTTTGTTCCTCTACCCAATCATCAATCCATCTTATTTTTGGTGCATTTGAAAGAAGCAGACATCTGTTCGTTTCCACACGTCATTAGCTAGAATGCAGTATTTGCTTGTGATCCTATGCTATTTTTTGGAAGTAAAGTTCACATACAATGAAATGCACAAGCCCTAAGTATGCCATCGATGGGTCCTAATAAACACTCACACCCTGAACCTAAGACTCCAGTCATGATAGGGAACATTACCATCAGCCCCCAAAATCCCTCATGACTCATTCCAGCAAATTCCCGACCCGCCCCCAAAATGCAACCGCCCTTTTTCTCATGTACTCTTGCTCCCATCTACAACTGACCCAAAAGGACCCAGAATCTATGTCACATGACTAGAGCTCTTGCCTCAAGTAGACTTTCCCAACTGACCAGCAGTCCTAACCCCAGGGCTATGCATTCTTCATTATTATTAGCATCTTGGTTTCTAAGAAGAGCTGCAGCAATGAGATGACAAGCACATGCGCGTGTGCATCCCAAGCCACTCTCCAGAGGCTGAGTTTCCCATTCGCCCGAGAAGCACCTGCACCGGCCCTAAGAGCCATCAGCAATGAGAATCACCGCCACCAGATGGCAGCAGTCCCCCACCATGATGCTCAACAGACCAGTCTTCCTGGCATATTCACGAAGTTCACATTTCCTTAGGAACAAGATGCTAACAAGAGAAGAACACCTATATTTAGGGGCAGAGTTTGTAAGCGGGTAAACTAGCTGGCAACAAGAAATTTGCAAGCAGAAAGAGATAGGGGTTCCCAGAAAAAGACAGACATAGCTTTCTGGATATAAGGAAAGTCCCGGGGGTCTTATGGAAGAGTGGGGGCCCCAGGGGTCTTATGAAAGAGTATAAGGACGACAGCCTGTACCAAGCCAGGAGACAGCCTAATCATATCAGAGGCGGTAGATCAGCGACAAAACTCCCAGTGTTGATTCAAAAGTGAGGTCTGGAATGACGCACACTCTTGAGTTACCTTCACAGTCTAAACCCCTCTGAGCACTCAGAAGCTAGACCTACCAGAGTCAGAGACCTGATGATGCCCGCCCCTGCAGGCCCTCAGGACCTTGATTGGGACTCAGTCACCTTGAGATGGCCTTTGCCCCAATTCCATGCTGTAGTCCCCATTGTGCTAGCCCCTTTGTGAATATGGATGCACCTTTATAGTTTAAACCTTGCCCAATTTTGTTCCAGGACACACTGCTTTGGGAAAGATGCCCAGTGTTCTCCTTACTTGTTGCAAGTAAAACCCTTCCTTTTCTTATTCTTTGGCTCGATTGTGTCTTTTGTCTCCACATCCACCAAGAGGGGAACCCAATTTCCCGTGACAATTTCCACAAAGGAGGCTGATGAACACGAGAGATACGGCTGAGACCCAGGTCTCTGGTTATCCTTGTGGTTCTCTGTTCTTGCTCCAGACAAGGTGTAGGGTGTGCTGACCAGAGCTGCGGGTGACACAACCCACGGGCTGGTTATAGAGAGTATAGAGTATAGAGTATAGAGTTATAGAGAGTATAGAGTATAGAGTTATAGAGAGTATAGAGTATATAGAGTTATAGAGAGTATAGAGTATAGAGTTATAGAGAGTATAGAGTATAGAGTTATAGAGAGTATAGAGTATAGAGTATAGAGTTATAGAGAGTATAGAGTATAGAGTTATAGAGAGTATAGAGTATATAGAGTTATAGAGAGTATAGAGTATAGAGTATAGAGTTATAGAGAGTATAGAGTATAGAGTATAGTGTACTGGTCACAGATGCAGTTCCCAAACACTCGTGATATTTAACAGCGATGAAAGAAAATGCTTTCACTGGATCTTCCAAAAGTAACCACCAGCATCGTGGGGAGAGGGTAGCTGGGGACACCTCTCCATCCTGGCCCTCCAATTCTCATGCTAAGTGACAAAGGGATATGAAGGGTGGAGAAACCTGGAGTGGAGTGCCGGGAATGGGAGGACCCACATGCAAGAAACACTGGAGAATATTTTAGAACAGCCAGGAGAGCAGTTAGAGGAAGGTCCTAAGGGCCAATTCAATACTAGCTAAGTTTTTTTAAAAAGGTTTATTTATTTATCTTAGATAGGAGGAAGGAGCAGAGGGAGAGAGAGAATCTCAAGCCAACTCCCTGCTGAGCCCAGAGCCCGGTATGGGGCTCGATCCCACAGCCCTGAGATCATGACATGAGCCGAAATCAAGAGTCCCATGCTTAACCAACTGAGCCACGCAGGTGCCCCAATACTCGCTAGTTTTTTAAAGAAAGTTTGCAATGTTCTGAAACCAAGAACAGGTCACCAGCTGTATGACCACAGAGGAAAGAACCAGAACAACCTGAACACACAGAAGCTACAGAGCAGTGAATGCTGGTGTGGTTTAAGACCTTCTGATGACTAGAGATACTCCACGGGGCAAGAACATCGTTTTCATTTTTATCTCTTGCATCCCTTTCATGAGATTTTCAAGGCAAAGACAACACCATTCAGGAGATATTGAGAAGGAAAATCCACCTGCCTGACTTCGGCTAGAACAGATCGGTGCTTTGCAGAGCACAGGGTTTGTGCCACAATCCAGGAGTGAGAAGAGATGATTTTAGGAGGTGCTTCGATGTACATTACAGAACAATAACACACAGTAACGCATTCGTTCTCAGAAACCGGGTGATGAGCCGCGTGAGACCCTGGCTCACAAGCCACAGTTCCCACCCACGACCCAGGGGAAGCGACATAAACTGTTCTTCTAGTTCTGAAGGAGGTGCTTCCCATGGTCAGAGCGCGTCCTCCCTCCCCCGCCCTGCTGAGCGTTTCCCACCACACAAAGCCCACCTAATGGGCCCCCAAGCATAATGTCCTACAAAGGCTTCCTCACATGGAGATGCCCCTCGCTTGGCCCCCGGGTGTGCTCCCAGCCCAGCCACTGTGTGACGACAGGCCTGCCCTGGGGTGCTGTCTCTCCGGGACCTCCAGTCCCCCTGCTCCTCCTCACTCTCAGTCACAGCGCTGTTCCCAGCTTCAGACTCCGGGTCACATCCCAGAGAGCTCTTGGCTTCTGAAGTAGGTGTGCAGACTCTTCATATTTATGCCAGATAACGATGGATGTAGTCACAGCGGCGATACACATTTTTCTTATCAAATACATGTATTTAAGTAAAAAAGCATGACGCCTTAAAGGGTATCAGTAAAAATAAGCATAAGGGATAATCGGATTGGCAGAAACACGTAGAGAATATATGAACAACTGAAAGTCAGAGAAATCATGAATTAGATGAGCTTGCCAATCAGTTTTTGAAAACACATGGCCAATATTTAAAGCAATAAACAGGTAATTATAAGCCAGGACTCTTTACACCAGTGTAAATTCTAAATTAATTTTGTTACTATGTTTCTCATTTTTTACAACCTCAAATATATGCACGTTTTTAATATTTTCTTTACTTATAAAATCCGTCATAGGATGAAGTATTACCTGTTGGCGTGATCTTACCCAAGCTCTGTTCAAGAGATCAAGTCTATGGAAACTGAAATCCATTCAAAACACCTTATTCTTCCAAAGTTCTACCTCCGGGTCCTGGGTGATAGACATCCCAGCACACGACGTGCATCTTTCACTGATGCATAAAAATCCTAATCATTTGCAATGAGAGATGAGCTTACCTTAACGTATTCACCGGTGTTACGATGACTGATTCCATAGGCTGACAAGAAGCACATATTCAAGATCACCATAGTTCAATTTATGGCAAGACCTTAACTAATCGTTTGAACAAACAGAAAGCAGTACAGGACCTGTCTGCCCACATCAAACACTCAGGCCTCCAGCAACTCATTCAGAAAGACAATCAACAAACACGTTCAAGGGCAGACCCATTGACACATCAGGTTTAGATCAGACACCTGTGTTCTCATCTTACTCGGCTACTGTAAATATTGTGGAAAATATCTCTTGCAGTGATTTTAATTGCAGCACACGGCAGCGTTCATTACTCAGAAAAGTTGCAGGATTTACTGTTCTCTCCAGGGAAAGGGATTTAACGTGAGCCGAGTGCTCATTAACACGCACGGTGTCAATCTCATTTAATGTTGTGCTCAAAGCCCCAGGAGGAAAGGAGCTGGCTCCCTCCTTGCCCAGGAGGAAATTGACCTTTGGAAGGTTCCAGAATGCCCCCCCCCCCCCCCCGAGTGGCTCCTCTTACCAGTGGCCCTGAGCCCCCCACCTCCGGTGCCCCACACAGAGCTGGTGGCAACATCTGCAATCCTCTTCCCGCCTCACTGATAAGAAAGCCAGGCTGAGTGGGAACCAGACTTTGCTAAAATCACACGGCCGGCAGAAATGCACAGAGCAGAAATGGGACCCTCAGCTCCAGATCCCATCCTTATACGCTTTCCACCAGGTATTATCATCCTTAAATATACCTTTTACCACTTCTTCCTTTCGGTCCTATTTCTCATTTGCAAAATATTCTACTATTATAATAAGTGAACTTCATTTGTTAGAGGATTTGTCACAAACGCCCGTATTTCCTTCTGTCCTCCTACAGTTTCTTGGTAACTTCAGCTACTCTCCCTTTCCTTGAATCTTAGAAGTGGTGCTCCTTGTAAGCCTACCCCCTTCGCTTCCACTTGTGACAGCACAGGAGCCCAGCCCTTCGAGAAACATTGTCCATCAGCATGACTGCCCTGCAGTCTGTTGTCTCTCTGTTCCTCTGCCCCCACCCCATCCCGATGTCTGCACATTTCTGCCCTGCACAATGGCCCAGCGAACCTGATTCCTCCCACTGGGAGGAATTTTTCAGCCATGCTACATTTCTCATGCCCCTGGCATCGAGGTGGGGATCAGGGGC
This sequence comes from Phoca vitulina, assembly GCF_004348235.1. Classification (NCBI taxonomy): domain Eukaryota; kingdom Metazoa; phylum Chordata; class Mammalia; order Carnivora; family Phocidae; genus Phoca; species Phoca vitulina. Next base: position 5,095,982 of record NW_022589747.1, on the reverse strand, counting down.
CCTGTGCCCAGCTGGTCAGCAGCAGGATGTTTGACCCATCAGGACTTGGCAGTGAAGAGTGGCATGTCCTTCTTGGGCCCCCATTCTCTTCCGGACTGGGCACAGGGCAGGACTGGGAGCCCCATCACTAGGAGGGTGGAGTCTATACACTCACTCCTTAATCCTTAGCTATCTGGCCTCCAATCATCCCCTTGACAGAAACCCTACAGCTGTGAGTCTTTCGAGGGTCTTGAAGGAGCCGTGAGCATCACCCAGCCCTGACCTTCCCTGACCTGTCCATCACACTGAAGAACTGGAAAACCATTCCCCGAAACACATGATGTTTTCTTCTTCCTCTCTCTGGGACAGCTTTGTTTTCATCCCTCCTCCACCAGTTCCAGCTTTGACTTCAGACATTCAAGGTTCAAGATTTGTTTGACCTCAAGCAAATTACTTAAATTCTCTGAGCCTCTCTTTCCTTACCTTGTAATCAGGAAAAGATAAGGCAAGGACTATAGAGGCTTAAGTGGGAAAACAGGCAGAATGCATGGCAGAGGGGAGGTGTCATAAGAAAGTGATTTCCTGACCATCCCTTCCATTTTCACCTCTATATCCCATAGAGATCTGGCACGGGGAGCACTCAGTAAATATCTGTGAACCCACATAGGGTCCATAGTCATGCATGATGAGCAGCTTCTGCCAAGAGCAATAGTTTAGGAGAGGACAGAGGACCACGAGAGGAGTCAAGTTTCTTGCCAGGCAAATTCCTCGCAGATTTCTCATCTGTAACACTTCTTCCTTTGCAACACCCTCCCATACCCCCGGACAGTGTCTGCAAACCCACTTGTCAGCAGCCAGTGAAATCCACAGATGTGAGAGGCTAATTGAGCTCTTCAAAAATAGCACATAGCTCAGATGTGGATGCCAGGGGTAAAGAGGGAGCATATTTTTGTCCTGCAAAAAAAAAAAAAAAAAAAAAAAAAAAAACCCCAACTCCCTATTTTTCATGAACATTATGTTCTTGTATAAACAGTATACAATTGTGATAATATTATCATATTCGATCAAGAATTTGTTTCCCTTTGACACAAAGTTTATGCTCCTGTGTTTAAACCATTGAACCGCCTGGGTATTTTGTTCTGGCTCACAGTACATTTTTAGAATTAAGATGGCATCATAAATTCTTAGAAATCATGACTCCAGACCGTGCTTCACAGCAAACTCTGGAGGGAGAAACGACTTATTCCAAGATTCAACATTCACGTTTATCAAATTTCCAAACTGGTTTAGCATTGTTTTTAATACAATGAAAAACATGTTAATTTCCAATAAATGTCAATATTCTCCACTGAAATTGACACTCTTTAAAGTCCTTTATAAGTTTTATTACTTAACAGATGTAAAAACACCCTGGGGCACTAATGAAAACAATCGGTAACAGCTTTATTGAAATATAATTCACATATCATAAACTTCCTCATTTAAAGTGTATAGTTCAATGGTCTTTACTATCTTCCCAGATTTGTGCAACCATCAACACAGTCTAATTTTAGGACATCTCATTCACCCCCGAAAGAGACCCAATAGCATTCACTCCCAGAATGGGTTAATTGTGTCCCCCCAAAGATCATATGTGGAAGCCCTAACCCCCAGTACCTTAGAATGTGATCTTGTTTGGCAATAGGATCTTTGCAGTTGTAATTAATTAAACTAAAATAGAGGTCATTAGGGTGGGCTCTACTCCAATACAACTGGTGTCTTCATACAAGGGGAAAATGTGGACATAGCCATGCATGCACACACAGAGAACATCATCTGAGGATGAAGGCAGAGCTTGGGGTGATGCTTCTCCAAGTCAAGGAACACCAGAGATTGCCAGAAAATTACCAGGAGCTGGGGAAGAGGCATGGAATAGATTCTCAGAGCCCTCAGAAGGAACCAACCATGCTGACACCTTGATTTCAGACTCCCTGCCTCCAGAACTGGGAGAGCATACATTTCTTTCGTAAAAGTCACCCATTGAGCCTGCACCCCCATCCCCACCCCAGCCCCTGGCAACCACTAACCTGCTTTCTGTCCATAAGTTTGCCTTCTCTGGACATTTCCTTTAAATGGAATCATATAATATGGGGTCTTTGGGACTGGCTTCTTTAGCATATGATCCGTATTATTTATAGTACAATGTTTTCAATATTCATCCAGGCTGAAGCACTTCTTTCTTTTCATTGCCAACTTGTATTCCATTGTATGGATATACCCACTTTGTTTATGCATTTATCAGTTGATAGATAATTTGGATTGTTTTCACAGTTGGACTATTAGGAATATGCTCTGATCATTCATGTCCAAGTTTTGTGTGGACATATGTTTTCATTTCTCTTGAGTATACACCTAGGAGTGGAATTGCTGGGTCATATGCTAACTCTTAACATTTTAAGGAACTTCCAAATGTGGCTGCACGATTTTACATTCTCACCAACAAAGCATGAAGTTTCTAATTTCTTCACATCCTCATCAACACCTGTGACTGTCTGTCTTATATTTAGCCATCCTAGTGCATGTGAAGTGGTATCATTGTGTTCTTTATTTGCATTTCCCAAATGACTAATGTTGTTGATCATCTTTTCATGTGCTTATTGGCCATTTGAATACCGTCTTTGGAGAAATGTCTATTCAAATTCCCCACGCAAATGTTATCTGTGTAATTTGTCATTTTATTATTTAGTTTTAAGAACTCTTTATATATTCTGGACATTGATATCTTATCACATATATGCTTTACAATATTTTCTCCTAGTCCATGGGTTGTCTTTTTGCTTTCTGGATGTGTCTTGTGAAGCACAAAGGTTTTCAGAGTTTATGAAATTCAGTCTGTCTACTTTTTCTTTTGTTGCTTGCGCATTCTTCATGTTATATCTAAGAAACCACTGTCTAAATGAAGGCCATGAAGATGTACTCCTGTGTTTTTTTAGGAGTTTTATACTTCAAGGAGTTTTATTTTTTTGGATAATTGTTGAATATAATTGATAAATACATGGGAGCTTTAAATATAAGACAAAACTTCTTTCATTTTAGCCTATAAATCACTTAGAATTATTTTTGCACATAATGTAAAGGAGTTGAAATTCATTCTTTTGCATATGGACATCCAGTTGTCCCATCATTGTTTTTTGAAACAACCATCCTTTCTCCAGGGAATTCCTTGGTACCACGCAAAAATACAATTGACCATAAATGGTTACGAATGGTCTATTTGTGGACCCTCCACTCTGTCCTATTGAACTATATGCCTATATTTATGCCAGCACCACAGTCTTACTGTAGCTTCGTAATAAGTTTAGAGATTGGGAAGTGTGAGTCCTCTAACATTATTCTTCTTTTCAAGAGTGTTTTGGCTATTTTGGCTTCTCTGCATTTTGACATGAATTTTAAGATCAGTTTGCCATTTTCTGCATAAAAGCAGGTGAAATTTTGATACAGATTGCCTTGAATCTGTAGATGAATTTGGGAAGCATTGCCGTCTTACAAACAATTAAGTTCTGTTCATGTTTTGTAGTTTTGGCATACAAGTTTCATATGTCTTAGGTTCGATTTTTACGTGTTTTATTTTTTGATGTTATTGTAGATGGAATTGCTTTCTTAATTAATTTTCAGATTGTTCATCACTACTGTATAGAAATATAATTGATTTTGAGGCACCTGGATGGTGCAGTCAGTTAAGCATCTGGCTCTTGGTTTCAGGTCAGGTTGTGATCTCAGAGTTGTGAGATCGAGCCCCGCGTCAGGCTGCACACTCAGCACAGAGTCTGCTTAAGACCGTCTCTCCTGGGGCGCCTGGGTGGCTCAGTTGGTTAAGCGACTGCCTTCGGCTCAGGTCATGATCCTGGAGTCCCTGGATCGAGTCCTGCATCAGGCTCCCTGCTCGGCAGGGAGTCTGCTTCTCCCTCTGACCCTCCCCCCTCTCATGTGCTTGCTCTCTCTCATTCTCTCTCTCTCAAATAAATAAATAAAAAATCTTAAAAAAAAAAAAAAAAAAAGACTGTCTCTCCCTCTCCCTCTGCCCCTGCCCCCATTCCCAAAATAAATAAATAAATCTTTAAAAAAAAGAAATAGAATTGATTTTTATATTGATCTTGTATCCTGCCACCTTGCTCAACTCGTGTATGAGTTCTAATTATTTTATATTGGATTCCTGAGGATTTTCTATATACAAGATCATATCATCTGCAAATAAAGGTAACTTCACTTTTTCCTCTCCAATCTGAGTGGCTTTTATTTCTTTTGTTTGCCTAATTGGCTTGGCTGGAACCTCCAAGACAACGCTGAATCAAAGTGGTAAGAGTGGACATCTTTCTCATTTGGTTTTTTCACCATTAAGTATGATGTTAGCTGTGGGTTTGTCATAGATGCCTTTTATCAGGTTAGGGAAGTTTACTTTATTCTTCATTTGTTGAATACTTTCATCATGAAGCGGCAGTAGGTTTTGTCAGATGCTTTTTCTTCATCTATCAAGGTAATTGTGTGTTTTATTTTGTCCTTTATCGATATGGCATATAACAGTGATTGACTTTTCCCATGCTACACTTACCTAGTCTCCTGAGATGAATCCCAGTTGGTTATGATGTATCTCCTTTTAATACTAGATTTAGTTAACTTGTATTTTGCTGAGGATTTTGGTGTCTTTATTCATAAAAGGTATTGATCTATAGTTTTCTTGTGATGTGTTTGTCTGGTATGGGCATTGGGGGTAATATTGCCACATATAATGAATTGAGAAGTTTTCCCTCCTCTTCTGTGTTTTGGAAGAGTTTTTGAAGGATTCGTATTCATTATTATTGAAACGTTTGATAGAATTCACCAGTAAAACCACTGTGTCTATGCTTCTCTTTGTGAAAAGCTTTTAAATTAACAATTCAATCGGGACGCCTGGGTGGCTCAGTCGGTTAAGTGTTTGCCTTCGGCTCAGGTCATGATCCCAGGGTCCTGGGATTGAGTCTGCATCAGGCTCCTTGCTCCATGGGGAGTCTGCTTCTCCCTCTGCCTCTGCCACCTGCTCGTTCTCTCTCTTTCTCAAATAAATAAATAAAATCTTAAAAAATAAATTACCAATTCAATCTACTTATTTGTTAGAAGTATATTCAGATATTCTATTTCTTCTTCTGTCACTTTTGGTAATTGGTGTCTTTCTAAGGATTTGTCCATATGTCTACATTATCTAATGTGTTGGCTATCCTAGCAAAAAGTATTTAATGATGCATTCTATGAGCAAATACCTACTGAGTCTTATCATATGCCAGGAACCATGCTATATGTTCCAGATTCAAGATTTTAAAAGATAGTGTGCTTGCCTTTAAAGAGCTCCCAATCTAAGGAGGGAGAAAAATACAAAGAAGTAAAACCTTGTGGGTCATAAGTGCTAGATCAGAGTTTGAGAAAAGCTTGGAGCTTGGGTGGAAAAGTAATGAACTCTGCCTGAATAACCAGAAAAAGAAGAGAAGAGGAAGCGAGCTGGATTCTGGAGAAGAGGTGTTTGCCTGAATACAAGAAGCCAGGCCACCCCAGAAGGAAGAAGACATCCCCATGTTGGCACTGTGCAGGAGCTATTCCCCAGTGTACTGCATGGGCAGCCCTTGCAACACCAGCCCACCATAAATCGTATGGCACAGTGAAGCCTCCGGTGGTACCCAAATAACTGACAAAGCTTGGCATCAACCTGCTCCCCCTCCTCCTCCTTTCCTTATCTTAGGAGATCACTCCAACCAGTTACGTCATAAGCCAGAAAACCTAACAATTGCAGGACCCCGAGCAAGGGTGCAAACGGAGGCTCATTTACCCTATGTCTAAAATATCAGCACTTACAAATTAGGTTCAACAATTATTAAACAGAATGCTCTTTCTATCCTCTTATTTTTATAAAGGTAGCTTGGTAGGGACCTCAAGGGTCTTAGGGCTTATCAGATGTCTTGTCATTCCACATCAGAATGAGTCACAGGTAGGGCTGACAGCCAGCCCCTGATGCCCAGCCTTCAGTTGGACCATCTCCCTTCTTGTCCCACCCCTGGTCCATCCCACACCAGGAGGGTCCATCCGACACCACCATACCGCTGTGTGGGCACCACAGCTTGGAAGTCCAGATTCTGTCCAGAGTTTCTGAAATCAGCCATTTTTTGGACAACTCTAAGGCTCATGGGCACTCACACAGATGGTATGATCCACCACCTGGAAGAAAAACTAGGAAAAAACCCTTCTGCATGCCCTGGAGATGTACTTGGGGATGCTTGCGAAGAGAAATTTGGGGTCCAGAATGTGGTCTGGAAGGGAATTTGGATTCCGAATGGGCATAGCCCCTTGGGTCTGTGCGTTTTTATGGACATGGACAGTGGAGGCAGAACCCATAAAGCAGAGACACCTCTGGACCAGGTAGGTGTACGGGAGATTCTGCCTAGGAGGCCAACCCAGCAGCTCCTTTACCCTCATACCATCTCCTATCAGAACTCAAGTCTGTGCATCCCACCTCATCTTTCCTTTCTGTCTCAGTGCCACCTCTCAGCCATCTGACACTTCATGTGACCAGAACCCGCAAAGACACACAGCATCGCTTCACAGAAGAATAGCACCTCTGTGAATGTGCTGCATTGAGAAGTTTCGAGTGTTTCCATGCTGCAAGGATATTAATCCTTTATAGCCTTAGCCCAGAGACTTTGTCACATACTTTGGGGCAAAATTAATTATATAAATGAGGCATCCGGGGCTTAAATAGAATGAAGAGGTTCATTAAAAAATTCCTATGAAAATTCATTTTGTCAGTAAAATATTTGAAGCCTCTGCTAGCTCACATCCTTTAGGACAGCTACTATCAAAACCAAGCTAGTGTTGGCAAAGATGTGGAAAAACCAGAATGTTTGAGCACGTGCCACAATGTAGATGAATCTTAAAGCCCTGATGCTAAGTACATGAGCCAGGTACAAAATGTATACATATATCATGATATATGATATGTGACTATGATATATGTGTGATATTATATATAGTATATTTTCCATTAAATGAGGTAACTAGAGGAGTCAAATTCATGGAGACAGACAGTAGAATGGTGGCTGCCGGGAGGAGGGAGAGGCAATGGGGTGCTATTGTTCAATGGGTGCAGAGTTTCAGTTTTAGGAGATGAAAGAGTTCTGGGGATGGGTGGGATAGTGCTTATTCAACAATGCTACTGTGCTTAATGCCACTGAACTGTATAATTAAAAATAGGTAGGACACTATATTAATCAGGGTTATTTAGAGAAACAAACCAATGGGATGTGTGTGTGTGTGTGTGTGTGTGTATAAAGCATATATTTATTTATAAAGAGATCTGTTATAAAAAAATAAAGAGATTTGTTATAAGAAATCGGCTCACATGATTATAGAGGCTGAAAAGTCCCAGACTCTGCAGGATCTAGCAGATATGACTGAGGTCCCTCAGCAGGTGGCTCTGAGCCATCAAAAAAGAGATCATCCTGGTTGGGCTTGGGGGCTTGGAGGTCAGAGAATGGAGTCAGACTCTCCCTCCTGCTGGACTTGAAGAAGCAAGCCTCCATAAGTTGTACAGTTTTGAGGAAAGGAATTCTGTCAACCACCAGTGAGCTTGGAAAAGGAGCCCAGACTCTGAGGAGACCCCAGCCCTGGCCAACGTCCTGATCATAGCCTTGTGAAATCCTGAGCTGAGGATCCAGCTAAGCCATTCTCCAAATCCCGATCCACCAAAACTGTGAGAAAATTTATTTAGCATTGTTTAACCTGCTAAACGGTGGTAATCTGTCATGCAGCAGTAGAATACTAATACAAGAGTGGTGAGCCATTCAGCACCATTAGAGTAAGAACATTTCCATATCACTAAACTCACGTGTGCAGAAGGGTATCTTCCACAACCCAACCTCTCCTTCTTTTCCATCTTCCGTGACGGGAAAAAAAAAAAAAATCAGGATTTTCTCGATCACTTTCCAATGAGAACTCAGGCACTCCTGATTTCTGATTTTGCCCCCTGAGTTCCCTCTGACATTCAGGGACTGAGGCAGCATCACAGATGGAGATGGGTAGTGAGGGGAAGGTGTCCATGTGTCTGATCCATGAGTATCTGATGACACATGGACCTAGATGTGCCTTCTCCACTGTGGGTTTTCTCATCTCCAGGGGCCTCCACACACCACCCACACCACCTCTTGATCAGTGCCCTGAATCTCTGCTCTGATGTCCATGTAGGTGAGAAGTGTGGTCCTCGCCTGGGGCCACCTAAGACTCGGAACACTGTTCAGACCTGCTCTGTCCATGCATACTATCAACCAACCATACTCACTGCCCCTAGGCCTCATCAGTCTCCAGAAGATGGACACAAGCCCTCTCCTCTGGAGCAATTCCCAACTCCCCAGAGAGCCCATCCTTCTCTTAGAGGAGGTGATGCTTCTAGGAGCAGGAAGCAACGCCCTTCAGGACCTATAATCCTCCCCTACCTGCAAGTCTCTTGTCTTCCTCAGTCGGAAGAGTAATTTTGACCCCTTAGTAAGTACAGGGGGGAAAATAACTTATTCAAGAAGTAGTTCTCAATCTTGTCTTCTACTACACCATAGTATTTGAACTTGAAGAACAAAGAATTTGATTTGCACATGCTCTGGTTCACCAACTCTTGGGAATGGCAGACCTGAAATCTAGCACCCAATATGGGGAAATTAATCAGGTTTGGTCTCCAACAACAAACAAAATTCAGTGGCTCAAAACACAAAAGTTTGTTTCTCACTCATGTAATGTCTGTTTATTGGTAAGACAACCATCCTGGTTGTTCCACACGGTCGCTCAGTATCTCCAGTGTCATGCTAGAGCTGCCTGCACCAGCTTGCAATGGCCAAATGTTGGCATCTCCTCCCAAATCTGTGTTCAGAGACAACCCATGGGCAGCATGAAATTGGCCTCGGTGGAAGTATTTACACCATGAAATTGGCAAATGCCTCATTCACATGGCCTTTGTTCCCCAGAAGTAGCAAATGTTGTTCAACATTTACCAGTGCACCACTGACCACCTATCTCAACACATGGCCTCCCACGCCATCAATGCAGAGGAGGACAGATCCTGAGCGCAGTGCACCAACGCTTAAACGATGTCACCTGCTTCCAGTAACGGCCCATTGGCCAGAACAAGCCACCTGGCCCTGCCTCACCTCCAGCTGGCAGGGAAATGTGGGGCGGCCCATGAATATGCCATGAGAGTCTCTGTCATGCTGTGGAAAAGTGGGGTGCAGAGAAAGAACATGTCCACTGATAATAGAACATTCCATTCTACCACATCATCTGCATGGATTTCTATGGAAGCACAGAGGGGGAGGTACATTATAAAGACACTTAGAAGGGATATCCAAGAAGGGAATACAGAATAAAAAAAAAAAAAAATTAGAGGCTGCTTGTGACAATTGTTTTCAGAGTTTTAAAGAAATTTAATTTGTATGAAGGATTCTACTCATTCTGGGGTACTGGACTGAAGAGTGAAGAGGGCTCTTCTAGACTACATTAACTGTTTGGGTGAAGCTACAAGCCAGATGGAAATAGAACAGAAACAGGGCATTGTCCTAGGGAGTGACTAGAGGAATTCTAATTTAGATCAACCGGAACAAGACCTCACCACACTAGCACTAAAATGGTAGGAAAGAACTAGTCAGGAGCAGAAATTTCATACGCATGGAGAATCCAGTGAGAGGATGTTCCAGGACAAATTATGTCTCTATGAAATAAGCAATGTTGTAATAATTGTCAAATTAGGAGCTTCCTGCAGTGCAGTGGTGAAGGTGATTAATTGCTTTATTCAGAGCAGGGACTTGCAAGTCCCAAGAAGTCCCTGTTGACTCTAAGATTTAATGACTCCAAAATGGTCATTGTGAGGATAACAGGGGTGGAGGGTGGGGATAGTTCTTGGAGATTGCAAAATAAGAGGTTAAGAAAAGGGATAGCAGAGCATGTATGGTCTTCAGAGAAATAAAACGGTAAAGGGAAATGAAGTCTTGAAACGACAGTCCTGCCCATGCACTGGGGTGGAGTTGGCTCCATGGGGTCGCAGGTGAGTGTAGCAGAGGATGCCCAGCTGGACCCACAGCTGCACCTGTTGTCTGGGATGAGGCTGAGACAGCCCTGCCTACACTTAGGAACCTTCCCCTATTAGTAGCAACGTAAGTACAAAAATTACTTCTATTCAAATACTCGATTACTCAAATGTCCTCCTATGGAAACATGGTATATTCGTGTGTGCAGAGAGGTGAAAACAAATAGTCATACTATTAAATAGGTTTAGTTGAACTATTTATGATTCATTTATTGCCAAATCCCAAAGAGATTGGAAGCCACTCACGGCTTACTTATTCATTTGTGTGTCTGTCGCTTCTCTATCAGTCCGTCTCTTATGAACTGGGCTTTGTGGTCTGGAACATTTGACCCTTCCCCTCTCCCTGGGTTTGGAGCCACACCTCTGTTCAGACCAAAGAGCCCAGCATCCGAGTTGCCTCCAAGGGTTTTCATACTGAAGATGCAGGTAGCTTTCCTCACTGGGTGCTGTAGCTGGAAGACCATTAATCCAGGGGAAGGAGACCAGGAAGGCTTGCTGCACTGTGGGAGTTGTACCTGCCGGCATGACCTGGTCCTGGTCCCTTCGGAGAGCCTTGCAGTCCCCAGGCCTGCAGTTTGCCAGAGTGCCCACCAGACAGAAGTGGCTGCTGTTTAGATTGAGTGAGTACTTCACTTGCTCCAGGTCTCCAGGTGGGAGCTGCAGAGGGAGCCCTGCTGGTCTCAGATGGAGATGCTCCAGCCACGTTCTTGCAGATCATGGTCAAGCCCTGCCCATTTACCCAGTGCTGGGTACACAATTCCATCCGCTCTTCTTCACACGCTCCCTCTGAAGCCAGTGTCTTATTGGCCCCGTGTTGCAGAGGGAGAAGCTCTGCAAGTGCTCAGGCCCAGGTTTTGGCTGCCATGTGGGATGCACACATCACCAGGGCCACCTCAGCAATGCAGGTGAGATTCGTGGGCACAGACTCGCCCAGCCTTACTGAGCCCTGCCTGTGTGCAGAGTCCGGTGGGACTCCCCAAAGTGTGGAGCCTGGACATCTGAGCCTCTGGCCTCCACCCCACTCCCGGCTGGCTCATTGTCTATTTCAGACCTTCCAGCAATCCAGCGGTCTGGTCTGAGCCCATTCTGTGTCCTGGGTGGCTCCCCACTCCACTCACCTCACGGCGCTGTTCCTGGAAGGAAAGGCATTGCCTCTGCAGCTTGGCCTGGCGTATACAATTAGGAAAAGTGGCATTGAGATTTTGACCCTGGTTCTCGGCCCCTGTCCCACACCAACCATGCCTCCCTGTCGCGTTCACACTTGAAACGCTGCTCTGTGCATCCACTGCAAATCTGTGGTGGGAAACTGCATGGCACGTTCTGTGCCCACAACAGACATGAGTAGTTGCTCCTTGAGCTCCTCCTCACCTGCCAAGGGAGGCCCACAGTCCTCATCACCAAGCCCAGGTGGCCACCATGATGCAGTAGGCTTAACAGGACACCACACTGACCAGCACCCCTGGACTAGGGCCCCTTGCCTCCGACCCCGAGAGAATACAGGCCCTCAGGGGCATCATGGTTTTGGTTCCAGACCACCTCAATCAGCTAATATTTCAATAAAGCAAGTCAAATGAATGTTTAGGCTTCTAATGCATCTAAAAGTTATGTTTATACCGTACTGTAATCTATGAAGTGTGCAATATCATTATGCCTAAGCAAACAATATACATCTTAATTAATAAACACCATATTGCTAAATAAATGCTAACGATCCTCTGAGCTTTCTGTGAGTTGTAATCCCTGATCACAGATCACCATAATAATCATAATAATAATGAAAAAGTTCGACACATTGCAAGAAGTACCAAAATGTGACACAGAGACACAAAGTGAGCAAATGGTGTGGGGAAAATGACGTGGACAGACTTGCTCGACGCAGGGCTGCCACAAAATTTTACTTAATAAAAAATACAGTGTCTGTAAAGCACAATAAAGCAAAGCATAATAAAACAAAGTATGCCTGTACAGCTTTTCCAATGATCTGAAATCAATTTGATTACCTCTTAGAAAATGCTTCTAGAGGCGTCTGGGTGGCTCAGTTGGTTAAGCGACTGCCTTCAGCTCAGGTCATGATCCTGGAGTCCCGGGATTGAGTCCCGCATCGGGCTCCCTGCTCAGCAGGGAATCTGCTTCTCCCTCTGACCCTCCTCCCTCTCATGCTCTCTCTCTCTCTCATTCTCTTTCTCAAATAAATAAATCAAATCTTAAAAAAAAAAAAAGAAAAGAAAAGGCTTTTAGAGGCACCTGGGTGGCTCAGTTGGTGAAGCGTCTGAGTCCTGATTTCAGCTCAGGTCGTGATCTTGCAGTCCTGGGATCAAGGGAATCTGTTTGTCCCTCTCCCTCTGCCCCTCACCCAACTCTCTCTCTCTCAAATAAATAAATAAATCATAAAAAAAAGAAAATGCTGCTTTTGTACAATGTATTCCTAGTATGTCGCCATCATAAAACATAGGCAGGTATCTCTCCCCCAGGAAAGTTGGATAAACTCTTCTGCCCTTAGTGACTTCCACTAGGAAATTCACACATTTCAATTGACCAGATTAGTGAATTCACACCCTCAGCGTAGAGACATAGGAAGTAGGACAGGGAAATCCCTGGAAATGGCAAGCTGCCAGACCAGGAAGTATAGACAGGCTAGCAGGGGTCCGCCACTGTGGTCTTTGAAAGGAACCCAGGACCCACGCAAGTGTTTCTCCTCCCTGGATGCCCCCAGCCACCCGGCAGCCAAAACCCATGTGACTATTACTGTTTTCCTCTTTTGCTCCCAAATTTGGAATCCTATTGTGTGTGTGTGTGTATGTGTGTGTGTGTATAAAGATTTTATTTATTTATTGGAGAGGGCGAGAACATGAGTGGGGGGCAGGGGCAGAGGGAGAGGGAGAAGCAGACTCCGCACTGAGCGGGAAGCCCGATGCCTGGCTGGATCCCAGGACCCCGAAATCATGCCCTGAGCCAAAGTCCGATGCATAACCAAATGAGCCACCCAAGTGCCCCAGAATCTTACTGCTTATAAATGCAAAAGTTATGTAAGCCCACTTTATGTGAATGAAATTGTGCCACATGATTCATTACGTTGCTTTTAAGCAAGAACACTTGACTTATTTATTTGGATTTGTCTTTCATCCCTTAATCACAGTCTCTGTTCTAATCAGGTTGTGGCTATAAACTTCATCTAGCTGTTCTTCCTTTTTTATTTTATTTATTTATTTATTTATTTATTTATTTGCTTTCAATGTGAACATTTCTAAACAGATACAAAAATAGAGAAAAATCATAAAATGAACTCCCCTGTGCCCATCACCCCACGTCGGCAACTCACAGCCCACGTGAACCTTCTCTCCCGCCCATCCTCCGTGCTCCAGATTGCACCAAACAGTCCCCAACACTGGATCATTTCATCCATACATATTTTAGCACTTCTAACAGATAAATTCTCCCTGAAGAAAATAATCACAATCACTCCCCCGAAAATTAACACTGATTCTTTATGCCAGCCAGCCAATATCCGGGCAGCATTCAAATGTCTCTGAATGTGTCTTTTGTTTCTTAGTTTCTTTTTTGAATCAGCTCCTAAAAATGTCGACACTTGCAGTTGGTTGACAGGGCTCCTAAAGATCTCTGGTTTTTTCCTTGACGTGAATTTGCTGAAAGACCCGGGGTCCTGCTCCGGTAGAGCTTCTGCAAGCCTGCACGTTGCTGACCGCACACATCCTATGATGGTGTCCAACATGTCCCCTGATCATGCATTTTCTGGGCCTTCCTCTAATTCAGAGTTTTTTGATAAAAATACACAGATCCTTTGTGTGCCTCCCTGGAGTCTGTCTCTTCTTTTGTGATGTTAATACCCATTAAAGATTAGGGCCCAGACCTATTCATTCTTGAGTGAGTGGAGTACAACTGCTTCTTAATTCTTAAATACTAAAAACTAAAAATTAAAAATACTAGAAAATTAATGTATTTATATATGCCCTCCAAGTTCCAAAAGGATCTGAGGCAAATAAAACATCAAGATACTCCCAGGAGCCCCACCAGCCGGCTGGCAACCCTGGGATCACGATTTTATCCTCATATGCAGAAAGAAGTATCAGCCCAGAAAACTATTTATTGACCCTGATTTTAGTCACTGACATTTGCTCCAAGGTAGCAGGGCCTCTGTGACTCTGCCCGTGCTGGGGTCTGGGGAACAAGTTCAAGGTGCAAGTGCAAGACACTTGAAAAAAAGAGCATAAGGCTGGAACATTGAATCTTCATGGACGGGATGCACAGCAAGCAGGTAGGGAAGCGCCCTATGATGTCACATGAAGAGAGCTCTTCTTCCAGGAGCCCTGACTGGAGACTTGGTGATATGTCTATGTCTACTAAGGGTACATGCATAGTTTTCACAGCCCCACATCCTGTGTCCCTCCCATGGTGGACCTAGATTTCCCACAGGGCACTGCTTATTTTAACTTACTTACCTCTTTAAAGACCTTATATCCAGATATGGTCACATCCTGATCTCAAGATATGAATTTTGGGGGAAAGAGAAGGACACAATCAGCCCAGAACAACAGGTAAATGGATTAATAAGATGTCACCCGGCTGGCTCAGTCAGTGAAGCATGGGACTCTTGATCTCGGGATTGTGAGTTCGAGCCCCACGCTGGGTGTAGAGATTACTTAAAAACAAAATCTTTAAAAAAAATAAGAAGAAGAAAAAATAATATGTCAGGTGATGATGAATACCAAGCAAACATTAAGCAGGGGATGGTGATTAGGAAGTGCAGTTTTAAATATTCTAGTAAGAGGACATCTCTCTGATAAGGCAACTGGAAGAAAGAACAGGATTAAGCCCCATAACTGTGGAAGGAAGAGCATTCCAAGCAGAAAGACCAGCCAGTACAGAAAGAGGAGGTGAGAACACACCTGTCATGTTCGGGGATGAGCAAGGAGCCCACGTGGCCAAGCTGAGCTCCTGGAGTGGGTGCCAGTCAAGGGCTGCAGCTGCCCTACCAGCCAGCCAAGGTCCACTATGAAACATTTCTGAATTCTGTGTGCAAGTGGACTTCACACTGGGAGCTTGGAATTGGCCGTAATGGGAGAATTAACACCATGGAAACTGACAAATGGTACAGATCAGGGCCCTTTCACCTGGGGTGCCAGTTAAACATTTGCAGCACACCAGTGGATAACCAGGGAGTGTAGTAAGAGGTCAGATCAGAGAAATAGCCAGTGGTCAGATCCTGAGGGCTGACAGGCCATTGCGGGGATTTTGGCTTTTGGTCTGAATGAGATGAAGTCTTGGGAAGGCTTTGAGAGTAAAGAGGACACTACTGGATTTTTCTGTTTTAAAAGGATAGCGCTCTGCAGCCCTGCGGGAGACAGACTTTCGGTGGATAACACTGGAAGCAGGCAGACCAGCAAGAAGACTCTTGCCAAAATCCAGGCGGGAGATGACAGTGTCTTGGATGGGCAGTGTGGAATCAGTGGTGTCAAGAACAGACTGGATTCCAGTACACTTATTTTGGAAGTAGGGGCACCAGCATAGGATGCGGGATATGGGAGAAAGAGAGAGGTTGGGGAGATCTTGAAGACCATGGCTGGAGCTCCTAGCAGGAGGAGGTGGGGAGCACTGTGGCGAGGGCGGTTTCCTGGGGTAACCGGAAGTTCGAGATGGGCGTGGAGGTCCACGCAGACTTGCAGAGTAGGCATTTGGATAAATACCCCTGAATTTCAAAAGAGAGGTCCAGATACATTGTATTTTTCTATCTTAAGTGTGCCTTACCTTTATATGCAGACTGAAACAACGGGACTTTCAATACAACTTAGTATCAGTAAATGCTTTGGTGGTTAAGTGTTTGCAACCATTCATCACTAGGGGGCAATAAAAATGAATGTTTTCCTATTTAGTAAGCTAAAAGGAGAGCATTAAAGCAAGCCTGATAAAATGATGCCTATTAGGCTAGAGAGTCGGGTGTTTGAACCCAGAATGGCTTCTCCCGTCCGCAGGTGTTGGGTGCTGCTGACATTTTCCACTGTGGGATCATTTATGTCAGACTAGCCAAGCAGGGAGACTTGCAAACTGACAAGTTCAAAGGGAGTGAAAAGTCAGACTTTACTTGAGTTAGAGCCATCATTTACCTACTGTGTTTGCCCAAACGGTAAGTAAAACAGTCCCTCTGTTTCTTTGTGGGTTAATGTGCATTTCAGTAGATAAGGAGAACACGGTCAAGCACACCTTCCATCCTCGACAAAAGGCAGAGTGAGGTCATGGCTTTACTGAGGCCCTCACTTAGTTGCCTTTGGCTCTCTACCCACCTCGCCACAGTTTTCTAGAAGGACATGAGGGACAGAGAAAGGATTAACATGTTTTCCAAGAGCACCATCAGCTCCGAGGCCACAGTAAGGCAATGAATAACCAAGGTGGCACATTGAAGGCAGGTCAAACGTGAGTGAGGAAAGGAAGCAGTGGGGTGGCGGGTGGGGGGAAAGAGAGTGTGGTTGCTTATGCATGAAGGGAGAGAAAGGCGTAAGACTGATCCAGGCAAGATCCAGGGCCAGGTACAAGTTCCCTGGGGAAGAGAATCCCCTAAGGGCAGGCCACTCTTCTCCTGAGTCACTGCCCTCCAGCTGGTCCGTTGTCATCAACACACATCACTGATGCTCAGGACCACCTCTAGGACGCAGGAGGGGAAAGTCGGTCTCCCAGCCTTGCAGTCTGGACATTAGCACGTTTCTCTGCATTACCTGGGAGGAATGTTATCTTCAGGACAAGGAAGGACACAATGATTGACACATTCTGTCCAATCCGTGGGTCTCCATGCTCAGGATACAATGTCTGTACTTAACCAATAGGAGTAGTTCTATTCCCCATCAAAGATGCTAACATCAAAGGATCTATATAGAATACACAAAAATATAACATATGTGTTTATATATATACATACATATATATACATATATATATAATATATATCTTTATTTTCTGAAATACTTGAAATGTCCCAGGAATACCATAAGACGAACACAATTTTTGTTTGATTTTTACTGGAAGAATCAGAGGCAGACACTTCCCTTGTACTCCAGAAGAAACCAAACTTTAGGTGTGTGCTTGAAAAGTTCTCTCTCAGTATAGAGAAAGGTAAGGTTCCTGTAAGAAAAGGGAAGCCCCCTAAACGTGATGATGTGGTTTCTACGTCCAGGAATATACAGAAGAACATAAGAAGCAGAAAAGCATATAAATCATTGTTTCACCATTTACGAATTAATATATGTTATAACAAACTAGTCTAATTGTTGGTATCCAGGGTGGCTCAGTCAGCTAAGCATCCAACTCTTAAATTTGGTTCAAGTCACGATCTCAGGGTCCTGAGATCAAGCTCCATGTTGAGCTCTGAGCTGAGTGTGGAGTCTGCTAGAGTTTTTCTCTCTCTCCCTCTCCCTCTGCCCCTCTCCCCTCCACTCTCTCTAAGTAAAGAAAAAATAATTTAAGAAAGAAACCTAGTCTAATCGTTTAAAACTGTTTTTCTAGTAGCAGAAAGTGAGCTTTCAAGTAAGATGTTGCCTAGAACCCCAAAGTATGAGTTCATAAAAGGTGGTGCTGTTTGGACTGGAGTGGGGAAGGGGCCCAAGCCCCTCAAGTTCAGAGTGATCACAGCATCCCACATGGCTGTCACTGAGGCTCCATTTTGCAAACTTTATTCTCCTTAGACACGACATGAATATTTTGGCTAAAGACCAGATTTGCTTAATGGCCAAGGTAATTTTTTAAAATCAAGTTTAATCTTGAAAAATATACATATTTTATAATCCAAACTGTGAGGACCTGGGAATAAGTGAGGAAGTGTTTCTGTGTCCATAATTAGATGGGAATGACAGGGTATCTACATCTTAGCCGTGGCTCAGCCAACATATTTACAGCTTAGCACCTAGTAGCCAAGCCCAGAATTCTGTTTAGATTCCTCATTTCTGTTCTAAGCACAGTCACTAAGGTTATAAATGGACAACTCATTCTTCTTTCCCAACATCTGAAATCCATCCACTTCCCACCGTATCAAACCACCCTGTCTTTCTTTAATCCCAGCAGTGGTGCTCAGCGGCCCCCTCACTCTGTTACTCATTCTGCAAACATTAGCCTTGGGGTTGCAACATGACCCCTACTGTGTCACTCCCTTCCTTCCTGCCCTCATCAGAATGAGGTCCAAACTCACTGGTCCGCGGGCCAGGCTGTCAGTCATGCGGCCCGGCCACCCCACTGTCTCACTGAGTGACCACCTGTTTATTTAGCTATGGCAGCGCTGGTGGACGGTCACTGAAGGCACAGAGCCAAGGCAAGTGTGTTTCAAGGTGGGGCTGAACCAGGAGAAGAGTTACCTCAGTGACCCAAGGACGCAGGAAGGGACATGGATCTCTGAATCATTCCCAAAGGAGCCAAAGTCACTAAAGGACAGAGAATGCAGGGAGCTGATGCCAAGTGGCAGGGATGGAAACAGAAGAAGGAATGAAGTCAGGGGGACAGGACAGTCAGAGCAGAGTGGGTCTCAGGGGGCTGAGGGTATGACTAAGGGACCGCCACCTCTAAGAAGGTGTGGCAGGCAGGTGCTAAGAACAGAAATGAAGACCTTACATGGTGTTCAGCCACTATGGGGAGAGACATGATCCTGGAGGAACCATGACAGGAGAGCCGAAAGGCGTCCATACATTGCAGTGAGCTGTTAGAGACTGCACGGAGGGCTGAGCTCAAAGTGGCCAGGACAATCTACTCACCTGAACTAGCTCACCTCTACGATTTTACTCACATGGTCTTTCAATCTCAGACCTTCCTTCTTACCAGCTTCCCATGAGCTGCCTCTATGTCGAGACCCAGTTAAAATCCTCCAGCTACGATGAGATCAAACCAGAAGTATCCCTTCTGCCGGGTGGAAACTTCCCACATGCCACAAGCCAGAGATAGACTATACACATTACATCGCATGACTGCTTTTGAAGAGAGGTTAAATTTTATATCATAGACAGGCTGTTTCAGAACCATCCCTGGATCTAAGTCGGAGTGCAGATTTAAGGGTTGTCAGCCTGAACATGAGAACCACACTCATGGTTGAGCTGTCTTGTGAGTGTATGTATGTGGGGTGAACAGGGCCAAAGACAGAGATCTGGGGCTCCCTCATTAAAGAATGAGTAGTGAATCAAATGTCAGCAAGGAAATGAGTGAAGGAGTGGTTAGAGGGTGGGGAGATTGGGAAACCCGGCTTCGTGGACAGCAGCGAGGGGAGGAGCACCATCAGTGTCCCATGACAAGTGAGGCTGAGAAATGGGAAGAAAAAGCGACTGGGCCTCACTGTATTCCAGTCTGTGTTTTGTGTGTGAAGAACAGAGGGACCCACATGATAGGGAGGGCTGGAGATGGGAAGGTTGCACAGAAATATGGAGTCAGGATCTAGGGAACACAAGTTAAAGAAGCTGGACAATACAAGGAAGGAGCTCAGAGGATGGACATTTAATCCACTGAGCATCATTCTGGAAAAGACAAAGAATCTCGTCCAGGACAATGGCGCATGGCCATCTGTGTGCCCCCTCTTGAGCTCACCTTGCCACTGTAACATCATCCCAGTTTGGGGTCTATCCTCAGCCTTCCAAGTAGAAACTCAACTTTTTCTGTGAGCCCAGCACTGATTTGATCAAGGACAATGATTCACATTAACTAAATTCATAAGAGCCAGATATAGAAACCAGAAAATCCACTTACTCAGTTGTGATGAGCGTGAGTCACCAGGGCAGTTCTCCACTATAAACCACAGTGGAACTCCTCTATAAACATATCGGAATGGTTGAAACTTAAAAGAATGACAACACCAAGTACAGTGTGAGTGTGGATCACTTGGGTCTCTCATACTTTGTTGGCGGGGATGTGAATTGGTACAGACACTTCGGAAAACTGTGGGCAGCTTCTGCAGCTGGATATATGCTGACCCTACGGTCCAGTAATTTTATTCCCAGATGTAACACTAAGAGAAATGAATGCTTGTGTCCACAAAAACACACTCACTAGAATGTGCATAGCAGCTTCATTCATAATAGACAAAAACTAAAATCAACCCAAATATGAATCAAGAATAGACTAGATATTGGGGCGCCTGGGTGGCTCAGCCATTTAAGCGTCTGCCTTCAGCTCAGGTCCTGATCTCAGGGTCCTGAGATCGAGCCCCACATCAGGCTCCCTGCTCAGTGGAAAGTCTACTTCTTCCTCTGCCCCTCACCCTGTTCATTCTCTCTCTCTCTCATAAATAAAAAAAATCTTTAAAAAAAAACTCATGAAGAACTTGAAGAATTGCGCGCTTGGCCACACGTACACACATAACAAAATTTAAGTAAATAAGAAAAGAGCTTAACTAGATGGAAAATGCAAGTTGTACACTGAAAACAAGATTTTATTAGGTGAATGGGACCCACTTTTTTTTTTTTTAAACGGAATAACAGAACTCCAAAGAGATGAGCTATGGATCAGAAGGCCCTTTCCAGCAGAAGTGACTTCTGATCTAGCTCAGAGTTCCCAGTGCCTGGAAGAGATTCTAGAACATAGTAGGCACTCAATAAATCCATTGGTAATTAATAAACACTTAGTAAATGAAAGCCGATCTAAAGGATTAACTCAAAGAAGTAGCACTTTGAGATAAAAACATTAGTTTAAACCAACAGTAGAAACAATAGCAGCATAGTACTTTGAAAGCTCACTCTGGCTCTCTCCTCCCTCTAGATTTCTTTGTTTTTTAATGACTATATCCTTTGTGGTCGAACTGAGGCTCATATTTGTGACTCAGATACAATTTGTTTTAATTTTTATAAATGTGATACATTTGGGAAACCTTGTAAACAAAGTTTTCATTCAATTAGGGAATCCTGGATTTTTGCCAACAAGTGGTCATACCAAAATGAACAGTGGCTAAGTGGAACTACTCTAGGTGACGGATAAAGGCTGTCTTTGTCAAACTCCTCCACCCAAGGGAAACCTGTCTGGCAGGTAAAGTGCAGCAAAGCCTCCCAAGCTGCCGGTTTCAGGCTGGTGCTGCAGAAAATGGTTATGGATCAGGGTCAGAGCGGAACAAAATCCCAAGTAAATTTTCCCACATGCTGCTACTTGGAGAATCGACATCTCATCCAACGACACAGTGTCACCCGATAGTCTGGGAAAGGTCGCTTAATGAACTGAACTACTACCCTGTCACATGCAACCGCCACTTCTAAAATTTATCTTATTTCTTACCCTCTGGGGGTTCAGCATTCCGATTGTAAAAACCCAGCGAGTACACCGGTACAGGGATTATTAGTGAGGTCTCCAGGAGCAGCGGGGGCGGGGGGAGGGGCCGGGGTGGGGCGGTCAGCGCGCCACCTCTGGTACTCTCTGGTAGTGCAGGGAGGACTAGCCAACAACCACAAAAACCAGGCGGTTGGATTTCAACAAAGGAAGTGGATGGGCCATGGTCTGGGGCCAGGCCAGGTTCCTTTTCCACCGTAAACTCATCTCAGTTCAGGGTCTTATCATCTGCCCTCAGGTGGAAGTTTCTGCGTATGTGTAAGCCCATACCGATTTGTTTAAAGAGGATGATTTCCATTAACAAATCCACAAGAGAGCAACGTAGAAACCAGGTATCAACTTTTTTTTTTTTTTAAGATTTTATTTATTTATTTGACAGAGAGAGAGAGACAGCGAGAGAGGGAACACAAGCAGGGGGAGTGGGAGAGGGAGAAGCAGGCTTCCCACCGAGGAAGGAGCCTGATGCAGGGCTCGATCCCAGGACCCCGGGATCATGACCTGAGCCAAATGCAGATGCTTAACGACGGAGTCACCCAGGCGCCCCTCAACTTCTTAAACTGTGATGAGGTGTATTGATGCCAAGAAGAGATGTTAGTCATAACCAACAGGAGGTGTCTTTACTACATGGAAAACAAATCATAGCCAGAAAAAAAATGGGATCAGAGACAGTCGTCAGTCTGAAGGCAAAGGGTGTAGAGCTGATGTGGCCTGAGGCCACCATTTCTCCACCATTTCACCATTTCACCAGCGACCCACTGCTCAGGATGCAGCCTCCTCGCAAGGTCAATTCACCTTTTTTGGACCAAAGCTATGGAATCTCTAAAATGTGGTGTGGGGGTGCCTTTGTGGCTCAATCATTTGGGTGGCTGACTCTTAGCTTCACTCGGGTCATGATCTTGGAGTCAGATTGAGCCCTGCATCGGGCTGGGCACTGGGCGTGGACTCTGCTTGTCCCTCTCCCTCCCTGTTTGCCCCTCGCCCCCTCTCTCTCTCAAATAAATAAATAAATAAAATATATTTAAAAATAAAAATAAAAAAATACACAAAATTGTAGTGTAGGGGCACCTGGCTGGCTCAACCAGCAGAGCATGGGACTCTTGATCTCAGGGTTGCAAGTTTGAGCCCCATGTTGGGTGTGGAGATTACTTAAAAATTCAAAAAATCTTTAAAAAAATAAAATAAAATTGTAGAGCAGTATTTAGACACTATGGCTTTTTGAGGTTACTTCCAAACTGAGATCAAGGTTTTCAAGGAGAAGTGAGCCTGAAATTCAAGCATCCATGCACAACACAGCTAAGATTTGCAGAGAGACCTCAGAGTCATGGCTGATTCCCTTCCTGGCACAATTCTCTGTGAGATTTTTGCTCAGACTTTCCTTAACAGTCAGTTAAATGGAACATGAGGAAATACACTCTGTCATTCCTTAGATGAGTTTGGCAATCTACAGTCTACCAAACTTTGCTGCTTCATAACAATTCTACAAGACATTCATTATTCTTTGTCCCATTTTATAGACTGGGGAAAGGGAGCCTTAGAAGCTCCAAGTGATGTGCCCTAGTTTCTATCACTGATAATTATGAGCTATGTGTCCAGCAGCACTGTAGCCAGAAAACAAAGTGTCCGCCCTCAGGTTCTATTCGCATTTTCACAGTTGACAAGGGATTGTGGGGCAATCCACTCATGTCACTATCTGCTCTAAACTAGTGTCACTGGTAGGCACAGCAAGCAAATTTAAACCTAAGAAGTTACCAAATACAGCTTAGCATACATTCCCACATGTGTAAGTCGAAGTGAGGCCACTACACCCTGGGGGAAAGATTTGCTCGTGGAACAAGGAATTACCGCACAGGTCCCTGAGTATCTGAAGTTTCCGGAAGGGAAGGGATGCCAAGGCAAACTTGACACCAGGGATCCCATACGTTCTTCCTCATGGATTGAAACTCAACACCTGCTTTCACAAGGCGCACCCTGCTATCCTCTTCCTTATTTGGAAGGTGCTATCAGAGCTCAGACCTGAAATGTGAACAGCCCTGCCACTGGACAGACTGTATCGTGTGTCATGGGAACATCAGATCCAGAAAGAGACACTGCAGTACACATGTGCTCACCGTCCTGGGCGGCTCCACATCAGTCTCTGAATTGCAGGCGGCTGGCCTGACGGTGTGTCAGTGGTCATACCTGTGACCGTCGGTGCGCTAAAGAATCGTTGCGGAATCAAGAACCATGACAGGGAATGTTGATCTCTTTCTCCTGTTAACATCAGTGCAAGCCCGTTGGTTAATGAATAACCCCATCCGTCCAACCAAACAACCATCTACTCCTCTTTTCTTTGGAAATGTGCCTAAACTGTACATGAGTAAGAGGAATGGAGTTTAATTACTATATCTTGGAGCAGAGAAGCCAGAGATCCTCTGATCTGTTATCTTCCCCAATTCCTTCCCAGCAAAAAGGAGAGGGAGAGAATTTTTAAACATGTGTCCTCCACCAATGTATGTCTACAAAAAAAATTGATTTAAAAAATTCGTAATGGAGCCACATCAAGAGTCAGACAGCTAACCCCAACTGAGCCCCCATAGTCTAATATTCTTTAGAAATTTCCAAATGGAAGCAATGCCTCCTGACTTCCTTTTTCAGTTTTTCATTCCTTTCATTGGGAGTAGAACACAGTTTTTGTTTGAATTAATTTTTGCTGTTTTCAGGGGCATCTGTACTGGAGACGGCATTTGGCACATTTTTGCTGGGTGGATGCTCGCTCCCTTTCAGCTTGGGAGGTGAAGGAGGCAATAAGGCAGAGGGGGTTGCAGATGTAGGAGAGAGTAGAAATTATGGAAGGCTCATTTATCAGCCTACTGAGAGTTGATACCTTTTTGCATTTTCATCTGAATTGAAAGAAACTTTGGGAATCACCTTTACACTGTGAAACAGATCAAAGAGAACTCTGGGTCCTGATCATGTGAAGTGGATAGCTGTTCATGCAGAGCTGCCTGGCCCCCTTGAGGGCTTTTCTCAACTGAGGGCTTTTCTCCCTTGAGACAGTATGGATCTGAGCCATGAACTTCACCGGGGGTGGTAACCAGCTTGCCAACTGTTGAGTCCACTGGACCATCAACACCTGTCAGATGGCAGGGTACCTGAAAACAAAAGGCTTTTGTAGATCAGTTGGCACCATCTGTGAAATACCCCCATAGCTGCTGTCCACATTCTATTTGTTTCCCCTTCATCGAAAGTGGGAGAAAGGGGGAACGTTCAGATGTTATCATACAACTAAGGAAAGGGTCTTTCTTTTCAGGGCAGGAAGGCAGGGTCTCCACAGTGAGTAATAGCAGGACAGATCACCAGAAGGGCAAGCCCATCACAGTGACCATGGACGATCATTGGTCTGGTTCTACCCAGCTAGGCCTGCTTGAGATTGACCACAGCCCACTTCTCGCCCTGTTGGTGGGAGAACTGATATTTCCCATTGCATCATTTTATGCCATCTGGTTTCGTGATGACAGCCGATTAAAAACTCCAACATTGAGCACTGCTATTCAACGAAGGACAGAAGAAACACTCAGCTGCTCATATGACTATTTTGTCAGGGTCTGAGAAAATATTTACATTTTACGCTGGCCCAAATGGCTAATAACAATTTGCTTTCCTGCTTCTCGATTGCTCCTTTTTATGAGTTTGCCCTTCGCAACGTAACACAATCAGAGAGCTTACAAATAACAGAGCAGAACCAAATAACACATACACACACACACAAAGGCCTAAGATCTTAGGGTATAATCTTACTGTCATGTAAGCACACGTAAAAATCAGAATTTATCTGAATTTCAAAAGTCTTTGTGGCAGTAACTTCATTTCCTCCTTTAGCAACTTTTGCAGTTAGGAAATCGGTTGTTTGCCTCTGGAAATTCTGGTTCCGAGCTTTTCTGCTCTTTAAGCTAACCAAATCCAGTTTGTTAATTATTTTCGGTGGTTTCCTGCTACTTCATTCATAGGCTAACAAGGGCTTTGGTCTACCTGCAGTCCCAGGAGGACTTTAAAAGTGTGAATTTTATGAACCGTGAACGGTAGCTCAATAGAGTACAGGAGATCCTACCCTCTACCCACACCTTATTTAGGTAAATATGTATGTATTTATCTACTTCTTTGTTTCCTGTTTGTTTAGCTCTCAAAGGAAATGTGATGAGTATGGCAGGATTTTTGGCTTTCTTCAGTCTCCAAACACAAGATTCGGGGTTCTCTTAAAAGTCATAACTCTATAGCTTTTTCTATGTTATGTACACTTAGTTCCGCATGTTCTATATTTATAATTTATTTCTTATCTGTACTGGCATATACCTTACATGACCTTAAAGAATTCATTTATTTACTTGTGCTTGCTTTTGTTACTTATTTTCCGTGGGATTACAAAATCACACCTTCTTGTTCAGCCCCACTTGGTTGTATAACCGTTCACAAGAGGGACAGCTTTGGCTTTGCTCCTCCCAGACTAACCTGCACATGCATCCTTTGTTGGGTCAAGTCATCCACACCTTGCACCACCTCTCTCTCTTCAACCCTCCCCCAGTCTCTGAGCCTGGTACAGCTCTAAGAAATTTACCTTTGGGCAATACTCTCTTCCTTTTTCTAAGAAATCACCATGTTGGCTGCGTGCAGAAGACATCACCTGCTCTCCCAGGCCACTGTCTTTGCTGTGTTCCTTCCCTGGTCCCCCATCAGCTGGCAAACCACTGAAGAATCAAAAGCCCTCTCTACTGTCTTTATAGTTCTCTCTTTCTCCTAACTGTTCTCCACTCGTGGAATCTCGTCTATGCATGTTGCTGAATTGTGGAAACCACTACCTGCCAAGGTCAATTGGAATTACAACCCCCTGTGCTGGGGCCCGATTTGTCCCCTTCCAGCTCTGTCTCAGCTGCACGTGTACAAAGCATGCTTTCCATTCCATCTCACCCAGGTCATTGATAAATATGTTAAACAATACTGGGCCCAGGTCCAACCACTGAACAACACCTGTTCTGTTACTCTGCGTATCACTGATCCATTGATAGCCACTCTCTGGGTAATGCTTGCCATGCATTTTCCCCCTGGCAAACTAGTATATATCTCCGGAAAACGTTCCTTGTTCAAGATGTTCAAAAGTGAGAAACAAGAACAAATGTGACATGGGTCAATATTTAATGGAATGTGAAATCATTTTCTATGTGAAAGAAAAGAACCATGAAGCTTCACTAATGTGTCTTGGGTATAAGAGAAAATACAGCAATTAATCGTTATGTAAGGGAGTTGAGTTGAACAGCCCCGTATCTACACTCCACTTATTTTTTTTTTTTTTAAAGATTTTATTTATTTATTCTACAGACAGAGAGACAGTGAGAACAGGAACACAAGCAAGGGGAGCGGGAGAGGGAGAAGCAGGCTTCCCGTGGAGCAGGGAGCCCGATGTGGGGCTCGATCCCAGGACCCTGGGATCATGACCTGAGCCGAAGGCAGACGCTTAATGCCTGAGCCACCCAGGCGCCCCTCTACACTCCACTTATTAACAAACCCTAACGCTTATTAACAGGTTGTTTGCAATGTGCGCATTATAATTAACTTCCAAGGACAGTGCAGAACCAATAGCTTTCACAACAGACTATTCATTTTTCCCTATGCCACGTTTTCCTGTTTGATATTGTTCTCCATCAAGCTGCTCATAATTCAAACATTTCTGACTCACTGACATCTTTCTAGTTTATGGTTTCTACCTTAAAATAAAACTAGACCCAAGCAGAACATGGAGCTAAGTTGAAGAGAGTCCGGTCCCAAGAGTGAGTTTGGCCTAAACAGCGTCATCTAGAATTTTATTTTTACTTTCCGATCGACCCTAAGAGTCACAGAGTGGGATGAGATCTGTCAAGTGGGTATTTTGTCTTTTCTCAAAGCCCTGCACTCCAAAGGTGCCTCAGCTTGCCCCCCCCCCCAGAAGAGCCCCATCAGGTGTCTTCTGCACCCAGAACTGCGGCTGGGAGGGCCCCCCAGGAGGTGTCCAGCCCTGAGTCTATCCTGGAGGAGCCACTGATCGTGGCTGAGTGTGGGCTGCTGAATCCCAGAGCAAGGCTCGAGTCCCAGCTCTGTCCCCACTACCGGTCTGAACGCAGTCAATGATTTAATGCCCTGTCTCCTCCTCTGTGAAATGGGGGTAAATCATTACTTCAGGAGGGGTTTTGAGGATCTTTAGTAAGTTAATATGTTTAAAAAATAAAATATCTGTCACATAGTAACCGGTCAGCTTAAGAATTCTAGAAGTCCATGGTACATGGACATCAGGGAAAGAACGGGTGAATTTCAGCTGAAGTCGAGGACTTAGTTAATGCATATACATACATACATAATACACTGCTAACAGCAGTGTTCTCGCTTGGATAGTGGTGCTGTTGTGATGTAACATGCTAACTACACAAGGACTCTCTGGGCCGTATTTGCAACTGATGCGTAAGTCTAAAATAATTTGAAAACGTTTCGGTTTTCACCTGGTTGGCTCAGTCAGTTAAGTCCGACTCTTGGTTTCAGCTCAGGTCCTGATCTCCCCGTTGTGGGGTGGAGCCTGGCGTCAGGTGCCATCCTCAGCACAGAATCTGCTTGAGATTCTTCTCCTCTGCCCCTCCCCCTGCTCATGTGTGCTCTCTTTCTCTCTCAAACAAGTAAATAAATAAGATACAAAAAAATAATTCGAAAACATTTCAAAGTGTTATTTTTAAATGTAAAAAATATTAAAGTTCTGTTTAGTGTTTTAAACCTGCATGGGGGGTGTAACTTATTCCTCCTTACTGCTCTTGATGCCATCTTTACATTTTTATCATTTTAAACACACGCATTTCAGAGAGGTCTGCATGGGAGGTGAGGCCCGCACTGAGTTTGCTTTGCCCGCGGGCGGGTGATTGTGGCCGGGGCAGGGGCAGGTGAGGTGGAGTCTGGAGCTATGTGGGGAAGGGGAGGTGAGGCTGGGTCTTGCAAGCCTGGACACTTCTTCTTCTTCTTCTTCTTTTTTTTTTTTAATATTTTATTTATTTATTTGACAGCGAGAGAGGGAATACAAGCAGGGGGAGTGGGAGAGGGAGAAGCAGGCTTCCCGTGGAGCAGGGAGGACACCACCTGGAGATTTGGTTTTGTTTTGGTTTTAACTGCAGAGGATTCTGGCACCATTCCCTTCCCACGCCCTCTCACTCAGGAATGGGAAGGAACATAAGCGTGGTGGTGCACCTGGAGCATGAGTCTCAGAATGCAGAAGCCAGAAGCAGCACCCAGTCATCGGGGCACATTGGCTGCATTGCAAACGCAGAGTCCAGGGGCATAGAGCAAAAGGCAAAGGATCTGCACTTGCAGGCGTCAGGGCAGTTTGCTCCTGGGATGCACATGTCTCGGCCCCTCCTGCTCTGCTCTTCTCTTCCCCCACACCTGGCCTCCGCATTTGTGCTTCTCCCTGCTCCCCGACTCAGGAGACCTGCGTTTTTAGCTGCCGCATCTCCTACACTTTGACTCTATCTCTCAGCTAATTCTTTGGCTTCAAAACTCCATTTTCAAAAGGTTCACATGATTAGGCTTGTTCTCTCCAGAAACCAGCTTCCAGAACATGCTCCTGGCTCTGCAGATGGCTCCTGGGGTCAGACTCTGCACTGCCTGGGCTGACTTTGCCTGGGCACCTTTCATTCTTTGGGACAGCAGACATCAGCTTACTTTCTTCTGTCCTGTAAAATTAAAAAAAGGAACTTGTAGATTCATCCTGAAAGAGAGTGTGTATCCCCAAGGTTACACCCACCTCCAGATCAAAAATACATGGCAAACGCCTGGTTCAGCGTGAGACGTTCCACGGGTCGCGGATCCAGCAACGATGCCCAGGCTGTTTTTGTGGGTCTGTAACCCTGAATCACCATTAGGGTCCCTAAGGAGGACCTTCCAGCTTCTCTGCAGCAGGATACAGATACTATCCCATTCACCTTTGTCTCTCCTTGCTTACTGCAGGTCCTGGAACAGGATGGGCATCGTGGCACATTTTTGTTGAACAAAATGAGAAGATGCCAGAAAAGAGTCTGTCCAGGTAGCATCTGAGTGCATGGCCAGGCAATGCAACTGTATGAGCTCCAAGAAGGGCAGTCAGTCTGGGCACCTCAGGCAGCCTCATCCGGAGAAACACCTGGAAAGACAGTGTGAAGGCGTACCAGCGCAGGGACCCAGACGTCCAGAAGAGACAGTGGGGATGACGAATTGAGTCCCATGAGTCAGAGCTGAAATATTTTCTCCCGAGTGTACTCTTGCTCTATTGGGTCCCCTCGGTCTCGGATAGGACAGCCACAGGACAGAGCAAATGGCCAATGGGTTGATGTCACTGCATCGCTATGGGCTTCTCTCTTTGCTCTTAGCGGAGATACGAACAGTTCTGGAAGCTGGCTTCTGGAGAGGACAAGCCTAGTCTGTAAGCAGAGACTTCTGCCTCTCTCTCCCCAGGCATCTGTAGGACCATTAAAGCCAACTCACAGTTGGAAAAGAAAACCTCAGGCCCCAAAATGGTGTCACTTAGGTCAAGGCCCCAAGTCAGGAAGCCAAGACTGAAGACCTAACCCAACCACAGTTTCCACCCCCAGGAATGCAACGTTTAACCAGCCCACATGGAATTTCCAGGTCAATACTAGGAAATGTACTGATACGCCCCTTCTGTTCCCCTCAGGAAGGCAACCTTGCCTAAGCAGTGCATTCCTTGATGAAGAATGTCTTTCTTCTTCTCTTTTAATGCCCTCTCGCTGCCTTTAAAAACCTCTCTTTTGTGGAGCTCGCTGGAGCTCTCCTCTCCTTGCTAGGTGGGATGCTGCCAGATTCATGAATCATTTAATAAAGCCAATTATATCTTCAAATTTTTCAACTTTACTCAGTTGAATTTTGTTTTTTAGCAGTTGTCAGCCTAGTGCTTCCCAAAGCTGGCTCCCTCCCCCCCCCACCCCCAGGTTCTTAGCTCCCACTCTCTGGAGCCACGAAGGATGGACCCTCCATAGGACCGAAAGAGAGGTCTTAGAGGCAACAGTAGGTATCCTACAGAAAAGCATGTGTGCCCCTCACCCTGTGGCTGAAGCCCTTGGTATCTCTCCTCCGTAAAATACTTTCCCTGAGTCCCCATGGATACCCCTGAGATGTCAGCAGTGATCGCTGTGCCCTGTAATTCAGAATTTTAATTCTGCTGTCTCCAGACCTGACGGTTTCCAACAGCGTCTTCTCCCATCTCCTGGGGTGTCTTGATCAAGTTGAGTAAATTCACTTAAGTTCCTAATTTGCTCAGTGTTTTATATTTAAATCAGGACTGGATGTTTGACTTTTACTTGCCTTTTCTGCATTAATTGAGATGATCATATGGTTTTTACTTTTTATTTTATTGACATGGTGAAACAAAACACACGATTAAATTTTGAACGTTAAAGCAACTTCTCATTCCTAAGATAAATCCACTTTGTCACTGTGTTTCATCACATTACATTTAAAAAACAACAACAACATATTATTGAAGTCAATTTGCTGAAGTTTTGCTAAGACTTTTTACATCTATGCTCATGAAGGGCATCGGTTATCCTTTTTTTAAATCCTCTTAAAATATTTTTCTCTGGTTGTGGCCTCAGTGAATGAGCTGGGGAACATTCCCTCCTCTTCCACTTTGTGGAGGAGTTTCTGTAGAGTTATTAATTCTTCCTTCAGTGTTTGTGAAACTCACCACTGAAACCATCTGGGCCTGGAAGAAGGCTTTTGTTTACAAATTCAAAGTCATTAACAGACTCTGGGAATTGTAGGCGATTTCTTTCTGAATGTGCTTTGGCAGTTTGTGTCTTTCATGAAATTTGTCCACTTTATCTAAGCTGTCAATTCTATTAGGATAACGTCCATGATGTTTTTATTTATTTCTTTTTTTTAAATTACTTTTTTTTTTCTTTTAAGATTATTTATTTATTTATTTGACAGAGAGAGACACAGTGAGAGAGGGAACACAAGCAGGGGGAGTGGGAGAGGGAGAAGCAGGCCTCCTGCCGAGCAGGGAGCCCAATGCGGGGCTCGATCGCAGGACCCTGGGATCATGACCTGAGCCGAAGGCAGACGCTTAACGACTGAGCCACCCAGGCGCCCCTATTTATTTCTTAATATCTGTAGAATCTAGTGGTGTGACCTCTCTCATTCCAGGTGCCCATAATTTCTATCTTTTCTCTTGGTTTTCCCGATTAGCCTGTCTAGAGGTTTGGGCCAGTCTTACTGATCTCGAAGAGCCGATGTTTGGTTTCATTGATTTTTCTCTGAAGTTTGGCTGCATTCTATTTTATTTATTTCCTCTCTGCTCTTTATTATTTCATCTGCTTAGTTTGGATTTACTTTGCATTCCTTGCTCTAGTTTCTTAAAGTGGAAACTGAAGTCACCTCATGGAAACCTTGCTTCTTTCCTAATACAGTTCTTTACTGTTTTCTGTCCTCAGGCTGACCTACCAGCGTCCGACAGAATTTATACCATGTGTTTTCATTCTCATTCAATTCAAAACATTTTCTAATATCCGTTTTGACTTCTTATTTTACCTCTGGCTTATTTAGCTGTGTGGCATTTATTTTCCAAATATTTGGGGTTTTCCAGATATTGACTTTGTCGCTGGTTTCTGATTTACTTCTGTTGCGGTCACAGAACACACTTTGCATGATTTGAATCCTTTTATGTTTTTTGAGATCTGAATCCTTTTATGTTTTATGGTCCAGAATTTTTTTTTTCTTTTTTTTTTGCCTTGAAGACTATCTCCTGTCCACTTGGAAAGAACACACATCCATCCTGCTGTCATTGGGGTAGAGTGCTCTCCTTGACTTGTGGTTAGAAGAACAATAAACTCCAAGGTAAGTGGAGGAAAGGCAGTAAGGAGATTTTCAACTTCAGCATGCTCCTCTCCTGGGTTCATAATGCCAGTCTATCTGAGCTGCATATTGCCCTGCAGATACATCTGGTATAGTCCGCACAGTGCTTTAAAGTGTCTAAATAATTTCAACATTTAAAAATTGGATTGGAGGGGTGCCTGCATGGCTCAGTCAGTTGAGCTCCCGACTCTTGGTTTCCACTCAGGTCATGATCTCAGGGTCGTGAGATCGAGCCCCGTGTAGGGCTCTACACTAAGCACAGAGTCTGCTTGAGATTCTCTCTCCTTCTCCCTCTGCTCCTCCCCCTGCTCACATGCACTCTCCTCATAAATGAATGAATGAATGAATGAATGAATATCGGACTAGATTCCCTGCCAGGTTTCTAGCTCCCAGGACCTAAATAATCCCAGCCCCATGTGACAGGGCTAGGCATATCCAATCCTGCTGAAAATCCTGAGGGCAAAGTGGAGGCCAGGTTTATGAAGGGCCCTGAGTGTTACACACAGTGCTTAGATTTGACTTTTCTCAGGCAGTGGGAGCCAGTGAAGAATCTTCCGGGAGAGTGATGTCAGTTGGTAGCCTGGGGCAGGACTCGTGTCCAGTCAGGTCATTCTAAGGCAGTCTGAGCATTATAGGAGCTAGAAGAAGCCACTGGAGGCTGGCACTGTGGTCCAGGTGAGAAATTATGAGTGTTTGAAGCATTGGTCTGAGTGTCACGAAACTGCTGGGTCATTTTCTGGCCCCATTGAAGGAAGAGGGAGGCGTGTTGCGCCTACTTCCTCTTAGGCATTAAGCACGTCTGTCAGGCTAAACTAGGTTGGTTCAAATGGCCTCTGGGGGTTTTCCTTGGCCCTAAAAACATCATTCCTCTGTTTATTCTCATCAGCTAGAGCTGCTAAGTGACCAAAACAATGAAGAGGGAATAAAGATTAAAGTCCAAAATTGGGGGCTGACTACTCTACACTTGAAACTCACAGGAGCGAGAAACAATCATGGACCAGCTCCTCAAGTTTCTGGAATCGACTCCTGATCAATTGGGAGTTTAGGCTTTTCCCACTTATTTGATCTCTCTTCCACGTAGAGTAACCACAGTGAAATACGCCAGTGCTTGTAACCATGTCGTCTGAGATGACAAACCTTTGAGCGTGCCAGTTTTCTGTGTGTGTCTTGGTAGTGGTTCTGAGACTGGAAATCTTATGGTCTCCATGGCCAGAGCACCCACAGACACTTTGCTTTGTTCCTAGTCCCTTGCAGCCTGGAGCACAGAGAGGCCATCTCTCTATGTGGGAAATGCACCTCCACTCCTCCGGGTTCTAGAGCTCAGGATATTGCCTGGGGAGCTTTCCCCGTATTCGCTTAAAACTCTCTAGAGAGATTATATTTTGGAAAAGGGAAATCCATCCCTTACTCTTTTCTCAACTCAACTACATGCGCTCTTGTGCAATACACACACTCACATACACAGGCACACGTACACACACACACACACATACACACACAGGCAAACACGTGTGTATGCACACATACATATACAGAAACACACACATGCATGTGCCTGTACACACATGCACACGCACATTGGTACATGCGTGCAAATGCATATCCATAAACACATGTATACACATGTACACAAATGCACATGCATGTACACACACACACACAGATTCCCTGCAAATAACCGGGGCAACCCACAAGACTCGACTCTCCATTGACAGGAAGAGAAGCCCTGAGTTTTTCCTCTTCTGACTCATCTACCAATTTATACTTGCAGGCTAGTTATCCTCAGCTTACCTCTTACCCCGAAGATGATGTCACACAACGAAATGGAAAGATAGGACAGCCCACTGGCCCTGTTCAGTCCTTCCTTACCTATTTGTGGGCAAGATGTGCGTGTGTCAGGAAGTGAACTATGAAAACAGCAGAGTTCGTTTTGTGCAGCTTCCACAGCTCTGCTATGAAGGAAACGCACACGCACGTATGAGCCACAGAATACACGTGTGTCACATATGAGCCACGGAATACACGTGCGTCACGTGCAAGCCACGGAATACACATGTGTCACGTGCGAGCCACGGAATACACGCATGTCGTATGCATGAGCTCTCCCACAAATTAAATTCCACTCCCACTTAAAACTGACATTACACAATATAAATAAAGCTAGTGCTAATATTCATGCTGACAGCTTAGCATTTTTGGTTTTTTTTTACTTAGGATGACCGGAAATGGCACGTAAAAACATTGTGGCAAGTTGAAAGACAGGTGATGGAAAAAAAAGGGAAAGCTTTCTATTTTAGTACCTCTAGCTGCATCCTCACCCACCTGCCCTCCACCCAGCTTTCGAGCCAAAGACCTGCATTGTCATTTCGCCCTAGACTGCACGCTGCTGGGCCCTGGGAGCCTAAGGATGGTCTCTGGTGGAAGTGAAGGAAGTAGGAGGACATGAGGCAGGAAGACATGTCCTGTCACTGCTAATCCCCAGCTGGAGACAGACGCTAAATGAGCAGGCTGCTGCAGTCCCATTCCACTGCCTCTCCCTCTTAGTCTCTGGGGTCTCGCCACCACTTCCGGGCAGCTCTTCAGCCCCAGAGGCCCCCACCCTGCCCTGCTCCATCCCTAGATGAGAATGGCTGAGTTTTGCATCCACCTTGGACTAGTGTTGGGACAGTAGGTCATGCCGCTCCATGTGACCTTGTGTGTCGGGGCCACCTGCCCCTCGTGTGGGTTTGCTGTTTCCTCCTCTACAGAGAGGGGGTGGCTGTCACAAAGGCCAGGTGGAAGCCCAGCCACCCAGAATCACACCCCCCTCATTCTTCCCAGGATCACTTGGTGCTTTCATGAGTTGTGAAAATATGGGTCAAGCAGGTCCCTTTGGCCCCAGAGGGGTGACCTTGTGAGAATGATTGTTCTCTGTGTGACTTCAACCCATTGTTTCACCCTGGTTGAAGCAGAGCTAGAGGTGGGGCCCTCCTGCTCTAGAGTCCAGGAATCCATCCTGTCCCCCAGGGCCCTGGGGTCTGGTATATGCCTGGCAGATGCCTGGGAGGTTGCTAGAAAGTACAAGCTTCCACTTCTACACAAGCTGGCAACAACCTGTCATACCACCGATGGGCTCTAGCCCCCACTGAGTAAGATCTGACCTGTTTACCCTACTTACTCTATGGGATTCCTGGATAAGCCACCAGGAGTGGGAGCCTCAAGATGGAGGAGTTGGCTTACTGCCAAGGAGGCATGTGATGGTCAAGTGACTAACTGGAAAAACAAAATAGTATGTACAGAGGTGTAAACATTCCAGAGGTTACATGCATGTGAGACATTTGTTAACTCGGGCAAATTTTTAACCTGGGGGGTGTGGGCGGGAGATAAGTCTGCACAATCCTGGCCTGTCCGTGTCGACACCTGCTGTGTCTGAGAACTGTCTCCGTGCTTGGTTTTTCATTCAATCAGGGAAAGAAAAGAAAAAATGGAATTGCAATATGGAACCCAATAGGCCTGCAGCATTCAAGGCTGATACTCCAGTCTGCGTTTTCACTTTAAGAAAACGCACGAGTCCCTGGCAAGGAGAAGAGTGATGTTCTTCCGCTGAGCACAGGAGAGAGGTGCACCAGGGAACCCTTGTCTGGGCAGCGGCATCTCCACTCAACCATGACCCTTCTGACTCGGTAGGCGATATGCAGCAGCTCTTGGGGAAAGTTGCCTATGTTTCTGTTGTTGGTGTGTGAAAAGTTTCCGGGTAAATAGTGAACCCTTGTCATAAAGACATGCATGGAAGCAGAGGCCTCCCTTCTGAAGTATCTTTCTAGAGAAAGCCAGAACCTAGACCAATATCTCTGTCATTATGAATCAGCAGATTCTCAAAAAACACTCCTGGAGAATATGTTTGTTATAGACCTGGGGTTTCCTAGGCTACAATAGCCTGAAAACAAGAATAATACACAACCAAGCATATGTGAGATATATACACATATGTAATAAAATAAAATAAAAATACGCAGCTTTAAGAAAAGGACACGATCATGCCATTTGGGACAACAGGGATGGACCTAGAGGGTATGATGCTAAGTGAAATAAATCAGACTGAGAAAGACAAATACCATATGATTTCACTTATATGTGGAATCTAAAAAAAAAAAAATGAATAAACAAACAAAAAGCAGAATCAGAAATATAAATTACAGAGAACAAACTGATGATTGCCGGGGGAGGAGATCAGCAAAGTGGGTGAAGGGGAGTGGAAGATGCAGGCCTCCAGGTATGGAATGAATAAGTCACAGGAATAAAAGGCACAGCTTAAGGAATATAGTCAGTAAGACTGTAACAGTGATATATGGTGACAGATGGTAACTACAATTAGGGTGAACATAGCATCATGTACAAACTTGGTGAATCACTATGTCATACACCTGAAACTAGTGTGATGTTGTGTGTCAACCATACTCAAATAATAAAAGAAAAAATAATGCTCAACTAGCACCCAACATCAGATCACCTAAACATTTAGGGCAAATAGTAACAGAACTAAAAAGAGAAATAAACAGCAATACAATACGGTTGGGGACTTTAAAACCCCACTCTCAGCAATGGATAGCTCATCCACACAGAGAATCAAAAAGTAAAAGGTAGATTTAAACAACACTGTAGACCAAATGGCCATAACAAGCATACACGGAATATTCCATTCAACGGCTACAGAACTCCTATTCTTCTCAAGGGCACACGGACGTTCTCCGAGACGGACCACACGTTAGGTACACACGGAACATTCTCCGAGACGGACCACACGTTAGGCCACAAAACCAGTCTCAACAAATTCAAGAAGATAGAAATTATATCAAATATCTTCTCTGACCCCAATGGAAATGGAAGCATAAATTCGTAACAGAAGGAAAGCTAGAAGATTCACAAATACATGGAAATTAAACACATTCTTAAAGAACCAATGGATCAAAGGCTAAAGCGAAAGTGAAAATTAAAAAAGGATCTTGAGAAAAACGACAGTGGAAACACAATATACCAAAA
The DNA here is from genome assembly GCF_004348235.1 of Phoca vitulina. Lineage (NCBI taxonomy): Eukaryota > Metazoa > Chordata > Mammalia > Carnivora > Phocidae > Phoca > Phoca vitulina. The sequence continues at coordinate 5,058,682 of NW_022589747.1, read as the reverse complement.
CTTTTGGATGTAGCAAAAGAAGTGTTAACAGGGAAGTTTATCATGATAAATGCACACATCAAGGAAAATGAGAGATCTCAGGCAGACAGCTTCACTTTATACCACAAGGAACTAGGAAAAAAAAAAAAAAAGCAAAGTATGCCCAAAGTTAGTGGGAGAAAGGGAAATAATACAGATTAGAGCAGAAGTAAACAAAAAAGAGAAAAGGAAAACAATAGAAAAGATTAATAAAACCAAGAGTTGATCTTTTGAAAAGATAAGCAAAATTGACAAAACTTTAGCTAGACTCACCAAAAAGAAAAAAAAAAAAAGGAAAGAAATAGAAAGGACTCAAAGTTATAAATGAAAGAAGAGACATTACAATTGACATAAGATCATAAGAGTCTGCCTTGAACAATTCTGCACCAGCAAATTGGACAACCTATGAAAAATGGATCCATTCCTAGAAACACCCAACCTACTGAGACTGTGTCATGAGGAAATAGAAAATCTGAACAGAACAATAATAAGTAAGGAGATGGAATCAGTAAGAAAAGACTAGACCAGACAGCTTCACTGGTGAATTCTACCAAACATTAAAAGAATTAACTCCAGTCCTTCTCAAACTCCTCCAAAAAAATCGAAGCAGAGTGAACACTCCCAAACTCACGTTATGCAGCCAACACTTCCTGATACCAAAGCCAGGTAAGAACACCACAGGAGAAGAAAACTGCAGGCCAATAGGCCTGATGAATATAGATGCAATAATTCTCAGCTCAAAACTAGCAAAGTAAATTCAATAGCACGTTAAAACGATCATATACCATGACCAGGTGGGATTTACTTCTGGGATGCAAGGATGGTTCAACATCTGCAGATCAATAAGTGTGAAACCTCACAGTGATAGGATGAAGGGTAAAAATCACATGATCTTTTCAATAGCTGCAAAAAGGGCATCTGACAAAACCCAACATCCATTCCTGATTAAAAACTCTCAACAAAGTGAATAGAGGAAACATAAAGGCCATGTAGGGCAAGCCCACAGGTAATGTCATCCTCAGTAGTGAAAGATGAAAGCATTTCCTCTACGATCAGGAGCAAGAGAAGGGTGCTCACCCTCAGCACTCCTTTTCAACATAGTACGGAATTCTAGGCAGAGAAATTAGTCAAAAAAAAAAAAAAAAGTGGGGCACCTGGCTGGCTCACTTGGTAAAGTGTGTGACTCTTGATCTCAGGGTTGGAGTTCCAGCCCCATGTTGGGTGTACAGATTACTTAAAAATAAAAATTAAATTAAAAAAATTAAAAAAGAAACAAAGGGTATCCACATTGGAAAGGATGAAGTAAAATTGTCTTTGTTTGCAGATGGCATGATCTTATATGCAGAAAACTCTGAAGACTCCACCAAAAAACTGTTAGAACTAATGAACAAATTCAATAAAGGGGCGGGATACAAAGTCAACCTACAAAAACAAGTTGTGTTTCTATACATGAACAACAAAACATCTGAACAAGAAACAAAGAAGACAATCCCATTTATAATAGCATCAAAAACAATAAAATACTTAGGAATAAATTTAAGCAAGGAGGTGAAAGGTATCTACACTGAAAGCAATAAGACACTGATGTAAGAAACTGAAGGACACAAATGGAAATTTTCCTGTGTGCATGGTTTGGAAGAAATAATATCATTAAAATGCTTATACTACCCAAAGTAATCTATAAATACCTATCAGTATTCCAATAGCATTTTTTACAGAAATAAAAAAAAAAATGATCCTAAAATTTGTATGGAACCACAAAAGACCCTGGATGCCAAAGCCAGCCTGAGAAAGAAGAACAAAACTAGAGGTATCGTGCTTCCTGACTTCAAACTACACCACAAACCAGTGGCAATCAAAACAGTATGGTATTGGCACAATTACAGACATGAAGATCAATAGAACAGAATGAGGAGCTCAGAAATAAACCCATGCGTATACAGTCAACTGATATTTGTCAAGGGAGCTGAGAATACTCAATGGAGAAAAGATAGTCTCTCTAATAAATGGTGCTGGGAAAACTGGATATTTACATATAAAAGAATGAAACTGGACCCCTGTCTTACACCAATCACAAAAATTAACTTGGAAAGAATTAAAAACTTGAATGTGAGACCTGGACCATAGAGCTCCTAGAATAAAACATAGGGAAAAGCTCCTTGACATTGGGCTTGACCATGACACAAAAAACACAGCAACAAAAGCAAAAATAAACAAAGTGGGACTACATCAAACTAAAAAGCTTCTGAATAACAAAAGAAACCATCAGCAAAATGAAAAGGCAACCTGCAGAACAGGAGAAGATATTTGCAAACCACATACCTGATTGATAAGGGATTAATATCCAAAACACATAAGAAACTCGTAAGACTCAATTGCAAACAAACACGCACACAAACAGAAACCAAATAACCCAATTTCTAAATGGACAAAGAACTTGAATAGACATTTTTTCAAAGGTGATATTTAAATAGCCCACAGGTACAAGAAAAAGTTGCTCAGCATCACTCATCATCAGGGAAATGCAAATCAAAACCACAATGAGATACCACCTCACACCTGTCAGAATGGCTAGTATCAAAAAGATAGGAGATAGTATGCGTGGGCGAGGATGTGGAGGAAAAGGACCCCTTGTGCACTGCTGGTGGGAATGCAAACTGTACAGCCACTCTGGAAAACAGTTTGGAGGGTTCTCAAAAAGTTAAAAATAGACCCGCCATATGATCCAGCAATTCCACTTCCGTATATATCTAAAGGAAATTAAATTCGCATCTTGCAGAGATAACTGCCCCATGTTCACTGCAGCACTATTTATAAGAGCCAAGACGTGGAAACACCTAAGTGTCAATTAATGGATGAATGGGTAAAGAAAATGCGATATACATGTAGAGATATAGGTTTGCAATGGAATGTTATTCAGCCATAAAAAAAAGGCAATCCTGCCACGTGATACAGGATGGATGGACCTTGAGGGCGTTATGCTGAGTGGAATAAGTCCGACAAAGACAAATGCTGTGCGTTCTCACTTACACGTGGAATCTAAAAAAACCAAGCTCATAGATACAGAACAGACTGGTCGTTGCCAGATGCTGGGTGGGGTGGGGGATGGGCAGCAAAATGGGTGAAGGTGGTCAAAAGGGAACACATTTCCAGTTATAAGATGAGTAAGTCCTGGGGATGTAATGTACAGCATGGTGCCTACAGTTAACAGTGCTGGACTGTATATTTGAAAATCCCTGAGGGGAGCCTGGGTTGCTCAGTCGGTTGAGCGTCTGACTCTTGATTTTGACTCAGTTCACGATCTCAGAGTCCTGAGGTCTAGTCCCATGACAGGCTCCATGCTGGGCATGGAGTCTGCTTGAGATTCTCCCTCTCCCTCCCCCTCTCCCTGCCCCAGCTGGTGCTCTCACTCTTTCTCTAAAAAAAGAAAGGAAAATCCCTGAGAGTAGATCTCAAAAGTCTGCAGCACAAAACAAAACAGTTCTAACTCTGTGAGGTGACCAGTGTGTTAATTAACATTGGGGTGATCATTTCGCCACATAGACATACCCGAAATCATTATGTTGTGCACCTTAAATATACAATGCTATTCGTCAATCCTACCTCAATAAAGTGGGAAAATAACAAAATAAATAATGCCCAAAGACAGTAACAAATGAGAATGTTCCTGCCTCTATTCCTTTACCCTTCAGAAACTCCCAGCCGCTGACAGCTCTGGGAGTCTCCCAAGGGTGCTCTTACGCTGCATAGATTAGTACTCTTACGCACCCGGTGGCACCCCGAGCCCCTCCTGCGTCTCTCCGTCCCTCGCCGCTGCTGTTACCGTAGCTCACTTCTAACTACCATGTCCGCCATCAGTTGCCCCTGATGCTAGCTAGCTCCTTCCTTCACTGTCCACAAAGCACTGTGGCTCAGGGGAACTGCCTCTTGGACCTGCCAGAACCAAAAGAATCCGCAGAGGTCTAGACCCAGTCACAACCTGGAGAGTGACACTGCATGAGGCTAAAAGCCCCCAGCCCTGCTGATAACAAAACCCTTGGTTCCTTGAGCTATTCCTCCACCCTTTACAATGAGCTCCTTCCGGGCAGTGTCTCAGCTCTTCCTGAGATGTGACCCCCTGGCAGATTACTTCTCTGTCCACCCCACATGCCCGGACTGGCCTGATGCCAAAGATAAACACAGAATAGGTGTCGGCTGAGCGCCCTCCTAAATACTAAAAGTTTGGGAGTATAAGAACACAGAACCCTGTTTCTTCCTCTTTTTTCTCTTTGGGAAATATGGCCCATAAGCTCACTAAAAAGATGGGATTATCACTTTAGAAGGGAGGCACAACAAGCCACCAATATTCAAAACTATAAATCAGAAACTTGGAAATATCATTATATCTCATCGGCTGGATCCCCCACCCCACCCCGCTCTTGAACTATGTTAGAGAACAGAGTTTTAGCACGTAGGGCAGTACGAAAGGTAACATGCCATGCTGCTAATTCCAGCTTGGCTTTTTGGAATAACATCGGAATTGAAGGAAACTGAACAAGCGTGAAAAGATACGGTCATATGTTCTGAATCTTGAGCTGACTCCCAAACCAGGCAAGTTCTCAAAGGCAAAATCATTTATAAAGGCAGAACACCCAACAGCCCAGGTCAGAAAATCCTATTTGGTCAAAAATCCAAGGATGCAAGTTCTGAAGGGCTCGTATTTCCAGAAAACACGGCGAGGAATCCTAAACCCAGTTGCATAATCCTTGTGTGGGTTGACAGTGTAGGTGGAAAGTTACATAAATTCACAGGCTCAACGTCTCGGCAGAAAGGCGAAGAGAGGGTTCCTCTTCATAGCACATGATGGGAAAGCACAGCTCTTAGTGTGAGCTCAGCAGGAGAAAAGCTGTGACAGCTGGTGGCTAAAATCAAAGCTTCCTGACGGAGTAGCCAGACCTACACATTCTCTCCATTCGCTGTTTGGCAGGGAGCGCGGGACACATTTGCTGACAAATCCTAAGTGCCGGAACTGCCTCTGTGTTGAATGGTTCACGGAAGAAACGGGTGCTGGGCACAGATGAAAGCAATTGTGTTTGCATAATGACCAAGAATATAAGGTCCCGGGTAATGTCTGGGCACAAGACCTTGCTCTGCGTAATCTTGGGCGATTTAGTTAATCTCCCCAACTCTTAGTTTTTCCATTGCTAAAATGGGGACAATAGAACCTTCTTCCGGGTTGCTTTAAACATCAAATGATTAGGGTTGTTAAGAGTTCAACACAGTGCTTGGCATCTAGTATTTGTCCTTAAATGTTAACAATATAGTTACTGATTTAGCCAACACCTATTGTCTGTCAAGTACACAAAGTTGGTTATTATGATTATTATTAAAGAGAGAGAAAGAAAAAGAGATGGATATTTCCTGGTATGCTGGAGGGTGATCCAAAGAAAGGAGCCAGGGATGGGGATGGGGGCTGATTTAGCCCACACACTTGTGATTTTGAGACCCAGCATATGCAAACCTTTCCCGGAGGTCCCAGCCGGGAACAGCCCAGAACCTACCACCTCATACCTGGTTCTGGCATGGTCCTATTCCCTCTCTCTCGGTTCCTATTCTGGTTCCTTCACTGCCAGAGGACTCTAGGTTTGGAGGCAGCAGGGTCCCGATACCCCTCCGTCCAGCCCCCGACAATAGTTTCAGAATTCCTGGGAATCCAAACCAGTCCTCTGCATTTCCTCCGAGGGTGCTACTATCTGACACCACTTTGTGGGTTCTGTCCCTTGGATTAATGTCTGATGGGTATTCAAATGGAATTAGCCCAGACAAGGAGCAAGAGGTGAAGCTATAACCAATTATTTTTTAAGAGGTCCTAATCAAAGAGTAAGGTGCATGGTGAGAGGGCTGGAGTCTGAGGATAAGCTACCATTAGTTCCCAAATTTTTCTGTGCTTGACCCTATCCGTAAATTACCACTTTGGAAAAAACATAGTGTAATAATCATCAAAAGGATTAATTCTTTAAAATACATAATACACCTTTGAGGAAGCAATGGCTTCTTAGATATGACATGAAAGTACAAGCAACTTAAGAGAAAATAGATTAGTTGAACTTCCTCAAAGGTAAGAAATTTTGTGCTTCAAAACACGCCATTAAGAGTGTGAAAGAGTAACAATATGGGAGAAAATATTTGCAAATTATATATATGATAAGGGACCTATGCACAAAATACATAAAGAACTCTCAACTCAAAAGTATACAGACCAGGGGCACCTGGGTGGCTCAGTCAGTTAAGCATCTGACTCCTGATTTCCCCTCAGGTCATGATCTCAGGGTCGTGAGATCGAGCCCCCATCAGGCTCCATGCTCGGTGGTGAGCCTGCTTGAGATTCTCTCTCCCTCTCCCTCTGCCCCTCTCCTCCTTCAGGTAAGTGCTCTCTCTCTGTCAAATAAATAAATAAATGAAATCATAAGCGTGTGAAAGAACAACTCACAGTATGGGGAAAAAATATTTGCAAATCATATATATGATAAAGGACTTGTGCACAGTATACATAAAAGAACTGAAAAATATAAAGATGAAGGACCTGATTTCCAAAATGGGCAAAAGACTTGAATCACATTTCTCCAAAGAAGGGACACAAAAAGTCAGGAAGCACGTGAAAAGTTGGTCGGCGTCATTAGTCATCCAGGAAATGCAAACCCAAACCACACTGAGATACCACTTCACAGCCATCAGGATGTCTATAATCAAAGACAGACAATAACAATTGCTGGCAATGATGTGGGGAAACATTGTCAGTGGGCTGGAAGATGATACAACCACTTTGGAGAGATAGTGTGGCAGTTCTCGAGGGGTGAAATATGAAATTAGCCTATGACCCCGCAATTCCACTTTAGATACACACAAAAGGGAAATCAAAACATACATCCACACAAAAACTTCCGTATGAATGCTCATAGCGGTATTATTCATAATAGACAAAAAGTGGACATTGTTGAAATGTTCATCAGTTGATGACTATAAACAAAATGTGGCCCATCCATGGAATATTACTTGGCCATAAAAAAGAATGAAGTATGGGGCGCCTGGGTGGCTCAGTTGGTTGAGTGTCTGCCTTCGGCTCAGGTCATGATCTCAGGGTCCTGGGATCGAGTCCCACATTGGGCTCCCTGCTCAGTGGGGAGTATGTTTCTCCCTCTGCCTCTGCCCCTCCCCCTGCTTGTGCTCTCTCTCTCTCTCTCTCTGTCAGATAAATAAATAAAATCTTTAAAAAGAAAAGGGAAGGAAGTCCTGGCATATGCTGTAACATTGAAAACCTTATGCTAAGTCCAAGAAACCACATTGTTGTATGATCACATTTATGTAAAATGTCTTGACTAGGTGAACCCAGAAAGAATAGAGGTTGCTAGAGGGTAGAGTGAGGGAGGAAGAGGGAGAGAATGCTAATGGATATAAGGTTTATTTGGGGGGGGGTGATAAAAATGTTCGGAAATTAAGTCGTGGTGATGGTTGCGCAAATCTGTGTTTAGCCACAGAATTACAAAGCCACGGAACCGTATACTTGAAAGAGGTGAATTTTATGGAATTTAAATTATATCTCAATAAAAATAAAGGACCCTACATAAATGTTTCTTTGAGTGTCAGGTAAGGATCTCAGGTAAAATTAGTCCTGTTTAAACCACTCAGCATTCTAAAAAAAAAAAAAGATATTAAATTCTCACCCAAAGCAAACTCGAGAATGTAACGGGGAGGGAGTGAGCTCTGGTGTCTCTTCTTGATCTTATAAGGACGGCAGTCCTATAGAATTAGGGCCTCTTCCTTATGACCTCATTGAACCTTAATTACCTGGCAAAGGCCCTATTTCCAAGTACTAGTCCCATGGAGGGTCAGGGCTTCAGCCTTTGTATAATTCAGTCCGTGGTACATTCGAAATAAATATCCACTTCGGTATTCAAATTGTATTGATCATACAGTACACTTTCTTCCTTTTTAAAGGTACTTAAATTGTATAGTCAGGCCCAGCAAAACCTGGCTCTGGCCCCGATTATTCCTCTTACAGAGGAGGACGTGAAAGCTATTTAGGAAGAAGTGCTCGGCTCTCAGTCACTCTGTGGCTGAGTGGGCCTGCCGCTACACAGAGCGGGGCCCCTTGGTCGGCAGCCTCCACATTGCTGGGAGCCTGTTTCGGAAATGCCGGACCCACTGTGCCAGAATCTGTCTTTTAACAAGATCACAGGAGCATCTTGTGCATATTCAAGTTTGGGAAGCCCTGCGGTGGGCGAGGCTGCCTCCACCAGCCGGCAGATTTCCTGTGAATTCTTCCTATCCTTGCCTTCCCATAGGGGAAGCTGGAGTGACTCTCGGCGTGGCCCAGGTACCCCACCTCGATGCAAGGGGGGCCGAGTGCACAAGGGGTGTGGAGCACGGACAGGCTGTTTCTGCCCCAGGTGGGCCCATAGAGAGGAAAGGTGAGGTCTGGAAGGGGAGGCAGCAGCCAAGGAGGGGCCTGGGCTCAGAGCAAGGGAAAATGTCCCTAAAAGGGCTTCGCTCTGGTTCCTGCTCCTCGGGTCCAGAGCTGCCAGCAGGGTAGTCCAGAGCCAATAGCCAGGGCTGGCCAGGGACCAACACAGGCTCAGCCATGCTCTGTGCACGAAAGGGGCAAAGGTTCAGCTTTCAGGCAGCGAGTGCATGGGAAGGCAAGACCCATGTCACCACCACAGTGTGCTTGAGCCAGGCAGCCTGTCTCTGACCTGGTGTTCCTGATGGGAACCAGAAATCGGCTGACCTGGGAACATTTATATCACAAAAAACTGGCAAATGCTACCAATCGAGGCTTTTTTTTTTTTTTAAGAGTCATTTTATTATTTTTTATTATTTTTTAATTTTTTATTTTTATGTTAATCACCATTTTAAGAGTCATTTTAAAACATTTGTCACGCCACTAATAAAAAGTTACATTTTAAGGACAAAAAAAAAAGATCACTAAAATTCAAACCTGGTGTGTTCCATCTCTTTCAACAAAACATCCCCATTCCTCATATAGCATTTGTCTAAAGCCTTGAGATCCAGAATATTAAGCTTGTCTTTAATATTTACCTCCTGAGCAGTTTCACTTAAAAAAATAAAAAGAGAGAATGATGTGTAAAATAATAAGATTAATAAGAAAAAAAAAATTTGTCAGCACATTCCTGGATATTTCCAACACCTGAAATAGATAACGTAGAGGTAGTCAGTATCTGAGAAGGTGTTAGTTTTAGCCAAGGGAATTGAAAAGTGTGCAGGGGGGAGAAGCAGTAAGAAAATTAATGCCCTTGTCTGGGATTGTGCCGTTCGCTCTAAAAGGTCGGCGGGTACGCAGCACAGGGGGGTGTCCTCCTCGAGGACTCAGCAACAGTCGGGACAGTCTTGGGGACCGCCCCCAGCCTTCTGCTTCTCAGCCTCTGTCTGGAAGAGCTAAGCCCCTGTCTGTCTTCTGTTTCCCTTCTCAAGCTCCGTCTGCAAGGTGTCTCCACATCACAAAGGCTGGCCTACGGCAGGTGCTCCCAAGAATCTGTTGAACTGCTCAGTTTTGAAAACGCCTCTACCCTGGTGGATCTACTGGGATCCTCACCAGTAAGGGAATTTGTGTTGCAACATACAGAGCAATTGGTCCCCTGTCTGCCGGCCTCCCGGGCTCTGCACCGAGCCCCACAGCTGGCCCACGGGATTGCCAGGTCCAGCCTATTCCGACTCTCCGCTGAGGGCCTTGGGAGCTCAGCCCTGCTCCAGTGGCAAGTCTGACTCCGTCCTCTGCCTCATTGTGACATCTCTCCCCAGACCCCACCTTCCACCCCGTTCCTGACCAGTGGTGCCTGTTGGGTTTTAAGGTTGGAGATGCCTGGTGGCCTCCAGGAATTGGTGGTTCAGGCTTGAGATCCTTCTAGGCCTTCATCCCTGGAGAGCACCTCGAACCTCAGCCCGGAGGTGGGATACTGCCTCCTTCTCATCATTTTCTTTAGACATGAACTGTCTTGCCGAGAAACTCTTCACCAGCTCCGATTCCAGTTTTAGCAGCCACCTCCCACCAGGAACCTCCTCCTGCCTTTGCCAGGCCCTCAGGTTACGGGTGATCTGTGAGCTGGATGTCCTGCTGGGGTCCTCAGCCGGGTCCAGGCCCACCATCCCTGGTCCACTTCTGAGTTCTGGTCCTGCTCAGGTTGCCCTTTCCCACGTGGCGTCCAGAGCAAAGGGGGGCTCCTGGTCCTGGGAAGGATCCTCTGACCCAGAAACCTAGAGGTAGAAGGAGTAGTAGTGAATTCATTCATTCAGTGCACTCTGTGTTTATGGAGCACTAACCCCACCTGCCTGGCACTGTTCCAGAGGCTGGGGGGCAGGGGGGGGGGCCGTTCACCGAGGAATAAAAGAGGCAAAAGGCCCAATACTCACTGAGATCACATTCTGGGGAAGAGACAGATGACGATAACAAAGTCAAACTGTATACTGAAGATGATATGTCCTTACCTATTTACATTCCATTGATATGTAATGTATACACCCATATTTATTTGTATATTTATATAAGTGTAAGCAAAATTTATATATATATTCATAAGCAACATTTTATTTATAAATGTAAACAAGCATAAGCAAACACACCGGAGGCTTTCCAAGGGAGGTTTCCCTTCTAGGCAGGGAGCAGGGAGCAGGAGGGAAACTTCTGTGGAGAGCATCTCAGGCAGAGGCCTGAGATGGGAAAGTGCTCAGGCATTTGGAGAACAGCCCAGAGGCTGAGCTGCACTGCGCTGAGCTCCAAAGCCATGTGCAAAGGAAGGAACAGGGTTCTGGGTGGGCCCACCAGCTGAGCAGCCGAAGGCCTTGTGGGTCATGGCAAAGACTGCATTCCCTAGACTGGTCTCCCTTTGTTAAGGAGAAAGCAGAGGCCCAGGGGGAGAAAGGCTCAGGCAGGCCTGGGGATACCTCATCCAAGCATAAGATAGGAATGGAGCAGGGCTCCACCGCACATCATTCTGCAGGCTCACCTACTCTGCGTCTTTTCCACCTGTTACTCTAGTGGTTGGAATCAGGTGAAAGTGTCTGTTTTGGAGGTCAGACTTTCACACTAATCCAGATCTCTTTTGTTGCTTTGGGGGGGTTAGGAGGAGTGTGGGAGTGAAGCTGGGGTAGATCAGGGACCTGGAGCTGACTCGCCATGGGCCCAGAGTGGGCTGCCTCTGCCAGGCATTTTTGGCTGCTGCCTGCACTGGAACCCCCCGCGGGGGGCCCGCAACCACAGCGCCCCACAGACCAGCTTGGCAAACTGGAGCATGCTTCCAACGCGAACTCCTGGTAGCGCTGCTGGGCCCTGCTCCAGCCCCTATTGTTTCTGATTCCATAGGACTGGCAGGGGCCCCGAATCTGCATTTCTAACACGTTCCCAGGTGCTGCTGGTCAGGGACCCGCTTTGAGACCCACCGCCCTAGATTGCTGTCACACAGATGAAGGTTCCGTGGGGTTCCAGGGCAGAGCCGGCGACACTGGTCACTCGCTTCTCATTCTCCAACCTCAGTCCTTCCCCGCCGGTCCGCCCATCTAGCCCTCCAGGGCCTCGCCGAGACCAGGTGGTTCTCTCTCTCGCAACCCCTCCCCGCCCCGGCGCGGCCCGCGCCTCCCGCGCCTCCGGATCCCCCACGCCGCCCAGACAGGGGCGCAGTCCCTCGCAGGGTGGAGGAGCCCGGGAGAAGCCCGGGAGGGGCGCTGCGGCGGGCGGGGTGTCGCCCCGGGGCCCAGGTGCCGCCAACCCCGTCCCGGGACGCGCGCGGCGGGCAGGGCCGGGAGCTCCCGAGGCGCGGGCGGGAGGGTGAGCGGGGGCGGCGCTCCGGTGGGCGCGGCGCACCTTGCTCCCGGCGCCCCCGCCCCGCGCCGCGCCAGCCCCTCCCCGCGCGGCCGGCGCCCCCGCCCGCCCGCGACCGTACCAGCCCCTTCCGTCCGCTCGCCCCGCCGCTGTCCTCCGCCGGCCCGCGTGGGAGGACGATGGGTCAGCGCGGAAAAAGTGAATGAGGGCGGCGGCGGCGGCAGCGAGCGCCTGACTCGGCCGGGCCCGAGCACCGCGCGCGCCCCCCGCCCGCCGGCTCCATGGACGCGCCGCGCGCCTCGGCGGCCAAGCCCCCCACCGGGTAAGTGGCGGGGCGGCCGGGCGGCGTGCGGGCCGGGACTCTGCTCGGAAGGGACGCCCGCGCCCGCACCGCGCTCCCTCGGGGCAGGGGCAGGGGCACGGGCACTGGGGAGAGCCCGGGGCCGGGGCGCCCCCTCTCCGGCCCGCGGGTCTGCGGCCGGCCGCGGGAGGGGGTTGTGTACTTTGTGCGCCCGGGTCGTTGCCCAGGTAACAGTGTCAGGCCGAGGCCGGAGCACTTTCCGCGCGGGTGTGTTGGTGTGCGCGCGCCCTTTTTGGGGTCCCCGCGGGCGGAGCCCTCCCCGAGTCCGAGCCTTTCTCAGCCACCTCCGAGTGATCGCCCCGGGCACCGGGAGGGCGGTGGGAGACCCGACCGCGGACTCCAGTCCCGCCACGGACTTGCTGGGCGTCTGCCCGCGTTGCAGTGGTCACCGCTCACGCGGCCACGGTATGCCGGACACCGTCCGCTCTTCCCGCGGGCAGGAGCAGGCTCCGGGACCTCGCAGACGCCTGGGTCCGGCGGTGTCGGGAGCGCTGTGTGTAGGGCACTGCCCTGTGGGCTTCCCTGCCATCGTCTCCCCCTCCCCAGCTTTCTTCTCTGGGGTTCCCCTGCACGGTGTGCAGCGCACGGGCTGGGACGCGACCGGAGGTGGAGACCCCAGCTTCCCGACTAAAGTCCCGGCGTGCATCCTGCCCGCGCGGTTCTGCTGGAGCCCAGACCTGTCCGGGTGTCTGCTGCCATCCCCACACCTTGTGTGTAGGGATCACACGCCATGTTCTGGTTTTACTCGCAGAGTACCTTCCCCAGTAGAAGAAAAGCTGTCCTGCCCTTTAACAGGACCCTGAGCTGGAGTCTGAACCGCGCACAGCCCAAGCAGGCCGCGGGGTCGCGCGCAGCCTCTGCGGACGCTCGCGGAGCCCTGCGACCCGAGAAGCCGCTCACTGGCCTGGAGCAAGTGTGCTATGAGTCTTGCAAATGGAATGAGTGATTGGGTGGGACCTGCACCTGCTTACCGAGTGGGCCCACTTTCCGCTATGGCAACTGGTCTTGAACGAGGCAGCTTTGGGGACAACTAATCTCTTTTCTTTGCAGTCGTGTCCCACTGACTCACTCTCCCCATGTGCCCATAGGCCGCTGTGTTGCCCAAGTCTGCCTAAGGTTTTCGAACTTGCTCTTTTTTTTTGTTTTTTTTTTTTATCTCTCTCTATAATGCCAGGAAAAAGTGAGCCAGGTTAGCAAATCAAATAATCCTGGAGCTAAGGAATGTTAAAAAGAACTTTTTTTTTTTTTGCAATGCACTTAGTGGTGGTTATGTAATTCCAGTTGAACAAACACATTTCCCAAAGAGAAAATAAATGTGGGAAATCCCTTTTCATGGTAATGGGCATCCCAAAATGACAGTATTCAGAATTACCTTTCGATCTGTCGCTTTGGGAGCCTGTTTAATAAGCCAATTTAAGGAGACTGAATCCTTTCCTCATATGAAGGAAATGTGAAGGGGAGAGCATTTAAGAGGCCAGCAAAACTGGATTCAGAGATTATTTGTAAAATCCTTGCAAGGAATCTGATTGTGGGGGCGAAATGGTGAATCCGAAGCCTGGGCACCCTCCCCAGCCCTGGTGCTATAGACCAGCAAGAGGCGAATCCACAGCCCCGTTCTTCACACTGCTTCTCCAAGCTCTGGTTGCACTTCACATCTGAGTCTCCCCCACACCCCTGGGGGGAACTAAGGGCTTTTGCTGTGGGTATGATAACAAAACCATGCAGTTGTTACTATCCATACATTTATTTCTGTCCCTCCAATCTGCTAGTTTGAACGTCTTTGTCTGAGAAATGTAGACCTGTTACTTTTACTTTTTATTACTCCCAATTATTTTATCACGTGTCGTTTGTTTTTTTACATCAGGAGACATCAAGAAAATATCAATGTGCTTCTATTTTCTAGATAGGAATTGCATGATTAATAAAACTATTGTGTATTAAAGTTGGAGGAAAGAAATGGTCTTGGGCTTTTGGAATATTTTATATAATTTAGGGGCATTGCTTGCCTACCAGAGAGGATAGATACAGACGTGAAATTTCTCGCTTTGGTACATTATCGGTGGCGGTCAAGTTCTGTTGGTTCTTCTCTGGTCTGCTCCTCTGTGGCTTGGAGAATAAGGCAGTGCTTTGCCATGTGCTCAGGGGAAATTTGTTTTCTGTCTGATAGTGCAAGTTTTGGCTATCAAATCAAACTTGGAGCAAGCTATCATTTCCCCACATGATAGCAAACAACTGACGTGATGAACTTGTTGACTGAATCTAGCATTCCTTCTTGTGTTATGTAGAAACGGGCTGGCCGGGGAACAATGAAATAAGGAGATTTCACCTTGCTTTAGGGAAAGCAAGGTCTACAGAGGTCTTTCTTGAGGATCACTGAAGGGACAGTCTGTTAGTGGACGTAGATTGTATATCCCACTAAATTATTCATAAGTAGTTATTAGTTATCTTTATTGAGTACACAAGTATACCTTTTTAGTGGGATTGGAATTGTATGTTTTTAATAGTAATTTCATTTAAGCAAGGATTTATGACTAACTTTACTGTCTGGGAAAAGTATTCTTGTAGGAAGGAGGCGAAAACTGACAAGTTGACTCGATGTGACTTCTAAGGAATTTTAGAGCTCAGTTACAGTGTAATAATTGACAGAATATTCTGGAATGCAAGGGAAGACACATTTCCTTTGGGTGAAGTTTTTAAATATATTTAAGTCCATGTAAGATGAACCTTGAGTTTATCTGTTTACTTTTAGTTTCTCTGTTTGAGTGTTTTTGCAATCCATGCCAGTCGTGGGTGGTTACGGAACACAGGGTTAAACTTCCCTCTGGACTCTGTATGAATGAGACAGAGTGTTTGGGTTTGGCAGGATACTGGTTAATTTTTTTCTACGGAGGAAACACATAGTTCTGTAGAATAGAATAGTCTCCAGTGACACAAAATGTCAGAACCGCCAGAGCATTTGCTCAGTGGCTGCATTCAAGAGCTGTCCTTACATAAAAATCAGGGGACGTTTGTTCAAGTTCATTAGAATCTGAGCTTCATGAAGACATAGCTGATGTTCATTTCTCTGCATCAATTTGTATGGCTTTAATCAAGTTGTTAGAACAAGAAATGATTTTTTTTAAATTAATAGAAGTGGATAATTTGACCTCCTGTTCTGTCACCACCCAACAAAATATTATAGGAGTTGCTATCTTGACAATGACCATGGGCCATCACAATGACATCTTCCATTTTAACTCTGACAAGTGTACAAATGTTGCTGAAATATTAACGAGTGTACACCATAATAAGAAAAAAGTTTAGGTTTCTAGCCTTTTTTTTTTTAAGTTTTCTAGGCTTTTGGCTGACATGTGTACATTCTTTAAAATGATAGTATGTCTAATTATGTGTTATATTGAACTTTTCCCATTTAACTTAAAAGTTGTTCCTTCTGAGCTATAGTTTTGGTTAGCAATACATTTAAGACTGCAAAAGGCAGGTGTTGTTTGATATAACCTGGAAAGTAGGCTTAGGAATCTTATTCTTTTGTACTTGTAATTTTTCTGAATAAATTTGAGGCGTTGGATGCACCCCTGCAACAATGTCAAATGACCTTAGGGCACTTTTAATATTTCGTCCGTGGCTGCATAAGGATGATGAAGCTAAGTTATGATTTAAATTGGGAACACGGATGTTTGAATAATGTTGCCCCTCTCCTGCCTCTTGGACCTGAAGCATCTCCTCTGCCCTCTGCATGGCCTTTTCCTGGCCAGCCAGAGCCGGCGATCACTGGATAGGCGCGGGCAAAGTGACAGCCCCGCACACACGCAGGCCTGCGTTCCCGAGGCTGGGACCTGGGAAGTGAAGTCCTAACTTGGGTGCACCCGAGTGCTCCCATAAATATTAAGGAAACAGTGATTACAGGCTACGTCTACACACCATAATAAGCAGTTTCGGTTTCTAGGACTTCTGTGCTTTGTTATTAATCGTTAAACTCAATTTTATAATTGGTCGGAGGGTTTAAGCCGTGAGCAGAAGTATTTGATACCAAAGTCATGGATAGATCTAGGATGTGTGGATTTCACATACAGAAACGCTTGGTTGTGATTTAGGCTTGAACTAAGTGAAAGCATGTAGTAGAGACTTAGTGTATTTATTATGCAACATTTCCCTACACCCTTGTGGTCTCTCTCCGTCCACATTTAATTAGGGGTTCTGGGCTTTTATGTGTCAGTTCATTTTCCTGAATGTGGTTTTTCACTTACTTTGTACTTTAACCACAGATTTTATATATCTCTTCATCTTTGTACTTTTTCTCTACTTAATATGTTTGATATTGAATTATATTATTGATATATGGGTGATATGCCTTTTTTCTGTTATAGGATTTTAATTTATTTAGGCAAAATTTAAATGTTGGCTCCTCCCATTTTATACCTTCGCTTTCTCATTTTACTGTGTCACCAGAGTGTTTACCATTCAGGGCCACTTGCTGGCTTTCAACACTCGAGTGGGTGGCAGCGTTGACTTAATGTCACTTTCCCTTCATGTTTCCACATGGCTTTATTTTGCACCCGTCTCTTCCTGTGGCAGCATTACAGTTTTTTTCTCGTGTATACTTTGTTTGGTTTCGTTTGCTTTATACAGAGCTAACGATTGCACTCGTTTTCAAGACCTAATGGTATTAATTTGAGACTACATTTTGCTGTGTACTCTGGTGTGACAAAAGGACAGCGGTCTCCAACAACGTCTGTTATTTCTACTGCCTGCCTCAGGAACGTCCCCGCGCTTCTGAGCAAGCCCCTCTGGAGACAGCTCACTTCCCCAGCTGGGAGATACTTTGTGGCCTCTGGGGTTTTTACAAGCTTCCATCTGGTTTCCCTAATTAGGTGGTGAGCTGTTGCTTGCCAAGACCATATTTTCTACAGGTCATGTCCAATTAGAATAAATTCCACAGCCAAAAACATTTTCAATAAAAAAAAAAAAGGAAAAAAAGAAAAAGCTTTTCAAGAGACCATTAAAATGTATTTCATTTGGGTGCATTTGATTAGATTCCCAGACCACAAATGCTTTTGCACAAACACTTTTGTAGATTCATTCACCACCTCCGCCAAACCAAGCAATGCCTTTTTACGAGACACGATTGGTTTAGATAAATCATTGAAGTCCTTATCCCTTTTCAAAAAAAAAAAGTGATACACATCCCCAAAATAAGCCTGATACGTCAGGAGTCCTAGTTCAAGGGGTTCCTCCCCCACCCCCTTCCTTCTCACTCTGTGGCCCAGGAACCCAGATGAGGAAGCATTGTCTTAGGGACACTCTCCTTAGGGACAACAAGCTGTCCTTTTTCCTGAGGACACAACGCGGATATGCTCGTATCCTCACTGGGCACAGAGGATAGGGTCATGGCCAGGCGGCCCTAATCCGTAATGCTTGGTCAGTCATCCTGTTTGACTCTCTCCTACCGAAGACTGACAGCCAGGCTCAGGGGAGGACATTGGCTCAGGAATAGGAAGACTTGGGTCCTGGGATCAGTCCTGCAAGATTCAGTGTACCCTTCTTAGCGGAGCCTGCAGGCGGGTCCCGATGTGGCTCCTGCCCGTTTTCCCAGCCCGGCGCCGTCTAACAACCATGCCAGGGTGACAGTGCCGTGTGTCTGTGTCCGGTATAGCTGCTGCCCAGCATTTGAAAGGAAGGGCTGAATTTCTCACCGTCTTTAATTTTCATAAATTTAAACGTAAAGAGTCGTGTGTGGCCCGCGGCGCCTTAGTGGACTGAGTAGCTCCAGCTTCTGTTTTGTCCCTGTCCCTTTGTCCTTCCTGAACCTTCCTGCTGTCTCCTACTTTCCCTCTCCTCCTGGCCGGTGGGCTTCTTGTCTCCTTGCCCAGATGATTCCTGCTCATCCTTTCAGCTGCCACTGGGGGCTCTAGCCGAGGCTTCCAGACCCTCCTCGGGGCTCCGTCTCTCCTGCCACTGTCCACTCCCCCTTCTGGAAACCCTTACATGGGGTTAGGGTTTTCCACCTGCTGGTCTCCGACCCACTGAACTGTGAGCTCTGAGTGTTGTGTCATGAATCTGTGTCGCATCCTGCGATGAGGTACGTGAGTTCTGCTTCCCGTCCGTCGGTGGAGGGTGCTGGATAAGATGACCTCAGGATGCGCATGAGCCCCAAAGTCATATGATTCGACGTGTTCCCAGAAATCCTAAATCCCTCCTTGAAAAAAACCAACTTTTTTTCTTAAACTGCCCCTTAATCTTGTTTCTGCCAGACTTTATGACAGCAGACGGATCAGTTGTCACTGAAATACTCCAGACTGACATGCTCCGACCCGTTTGCCAGTTGTGAAGACCTGTTCTTTGCAGACCCGGGAGGTGTTAGGTGTCTTATTCTGAGGAACATAAAGTATTAGACACCCCACAGCGACAGTGACTGGAAGAGGGGATGATTTTTCCCTCACTGGTATTTCAGGGCTGGTATTGATCTGGAAGTTTGGGTCCCCCCGCCCCCGAAATTAATATGTTGAAATCCTAACCTCCAAGGTGGTGGTGCTGGGGAGCAGGGCTTTGGGAGGTGCTCAGCTCATGAAGGCGAACCCTCATGATTGCGGTTAGTGCCTGCTAAGAGACCCGTGAGCTCCCGTGGCCCTTCAGCCACCTGAGCACCCAGTGAGAAGTCTGCAGCCCAGAAGAGGACCCTCACTGGACCTCACTGGCACCTTGACCTTGGACTTCCAGCCTCCAGAACTGTGAGCAGTGAACTTTTGTTGTTTATAAGCCACCCAGATGCTGGCATTTTGTGAGAGCATCCTGAACAGACTGAGAGGAGGTGCCAGTCACCGGGGACCTGCTTCTCTCTATCTTGTCGCTCTGCTCGGAACCTGCTGCAGCCCAGCCCCGGGAGCGACGGTGAAAGGGGGTCCTGTCCTGTGCTTTATTTAGGGTCTGACCCGAAAGTTGTACATTTCCCTTCCCTCCTGTCCGCTGACCCAATCTGTTTTTGTTTTTTGTTTTGTTTTGTTTCGTTTTATTGTGGTAAACTTTACATAGGGTAGCATTTACTGTTCGTACAGTTCAGTGGTGTTACGTACATTCACATTGATGTCCAGCCATCCGTCTCCAGAACTCTTTCTTCCCAAACTGAAACTCTGTATCCATTAAACCCTGACTGCCCATCCTCCTGTCCCCAGCCACCTGCTGCCACCATTCTACTTTCTGTGCCTGTGAATGTGACTCCTCTAGGGACCTTGTATGGATCCCCGTGTCATTTTTTGACTGGCTTGTCTCACTCAATGTCCACAAGGTCCATCTGTGTCATGGTGTGTGTCAGGACGTCCTTCCTTTTTAAGGCTGAGTGGTACTCCGTAATGTGTGTTGCCTACGTATTTATCGCTTCAAATACTGGTAGACTCTTTTGCTTCTACCCTTTGGCTATTGTGACCAGTGCTGCCGGGAGCATGGGTGTGCAAGCAGCCGCCCCTGCTTTTGCTTCTTTTGTGCACACGCCCAGAGGCGGGATGGTGGGACCGTATGGCAGCTCTCTCCTTCATTTTTGAAGAGGCACCACACTCTTGTCCACTGTGGCTGCACCATTTCATATCCCCACAGACAGTGCACGAGGGTTCTATTTTGTCCGCGTCCTGGCCATTGGCCCAGTGTCAGTCATCTGGTCGCTTAAAGTCTTGGAGGAGGAGGAGGGAACAAGAATGAGGTAACAGGAACCAGGGAGCTTCCAGCAGCCTCTGTGGACATGGTCCTACGTCCAACTCCCGGGGCGGGCTGGGAGGAGCTCTGGCATAAGTGGGCAGACAGGGTGCACAGCCATGCTCCCCCTCCTTCCTCCAGGATCCTGGGAGACCCCAGGCTTTCTCAGAGTGAGTGCCTCTGGCAGTTCCTTGGCCTTCTGCTGGGAAACATGTCCTTAGTTTGCTCTGAGCATGAGTCACAGAAAATGGTGCAGGGCTCCGTGCTGTGGCCCTGGGTCTACTTGATGTAGAGCCCGATTGGCAGCTGGTCTCCCCGGGCCGCAGGCTCCCCGCGCGTGCTGCCCCGAGCACAGAGACGGTGGAAACGCCTGCCCCCTGGCCCCATCCAAGAGCGCTCTGACCCACAAGGCCAGCGTCCAGTGTCGACTGAGGCTTTTTGTCAGCAACACAGCAGGGCACTCGCATTTTTCCTTTCTCTGAGGTCTCAGTTCTTGCCTTGCCCTCTTTTGCTTGTTCAGAATGGGTGCCAGCCTAGAAGGGTAGGAGGGAAGAGGGTTTCAGAGCATGGGCCACTTCGGGGCCCTTGGGGTGTCTGAGGTGGGAAAATCAGGGCTTCCCGCCTCCCTGCTGGCCCGGGCATCAGGTGGGTTGGGAGAGCTTGTCTGAAGTCTGGAGAAGCTCCTGCAAAGCATCTCTCTCCGTGTCTGTGCAGTGTGGCCTTCGGAGTCAGAGGCTAGAAGAAGAGAAAAACCAGATGTATTGACTCCACAGTCATGTGTAAAGAGCTTGAATAGTTTCATGCTTAAGTGGCAGACTCAGGTTCAGAGACTTGCTGGGAAAACGGGCTGTGCATGCCCGAGAGAGTGTGCACGTGTGTGTGTGCGTGCACGCGTGGATTTGTGTGAGCGTGGGTGTGTGTTTGTGTGTGTATGCGTGTGTGCGCGTGTGGGTATGTGTGCGTGTGCATATACGTGGACATGAGTGTCAAGTGTAAAATCACTTGCAGCACTTCGCAGAGCGGAAGATTCCCAAACCAGATCCTGGCAGTTTTTTCAAGCCTAATGTTTTGAGCGTTGAATGTAAAAATAGCTCGTGTGGGAGTGATAATGCAGCAGGAGTGTATGCTTTTGTTCATGTGGCTAATTTTTGAGACTTAAATAGAGTAGTGTTGTCTGGAGTCCTCTTAAGAGCACAGTCCCCTGATGTTCAGTAAACAAACCATTAGGTTGGAAGGAGACAGGCTCCCTGTGGCCAGAAGCAAGACATCTCCCTGCCCGCCTGCTCGCCCGGCTGTCTTCTCACTGTAATTATCTGTCTGTAATTATCATGTAGACTTGGTTTGGGGCAGGATTGGAAACTCTCCTCCTCTGGGTGGAGACCACTTCTTACATCATAAAGGCTAACGGTGTCCTGACAAAGCTTGCGGGAAGAGTGAACGGCAGGTGGCTCCCAGAGCCCTACCAGCCACCTCGCTTTAAAAAATGTTCATGAGCGGGGCACCTGGGTGGCTCATTCAGTTGGGCATCTGCCTTCGGCTCAGGTCATGATCCCGGGGTCCTGGGATCGAGCCCCACATCGGGCTCCGGGCTCAGCGGGGAGTCTGCTTCTCCCTCTCTCTCTGTCCCCGCTCGTGCTCTCTGTCTCCAGAATAAATGAAATCTTAAAAAAAAAAAAAAAAGCATTCCTGAGGGTCATGAGGTCTGTGCATTTCTTTTATCCAGCCCCCATAGATCAGTCCCTTTTACCACTTACCTGTGTGGTTGATTTTAACTCATAACCCGTAGTTGAAGAATACGAGATGAGATTAGTCGCCACGTTTTCAGCAGTCACAGAGCTAGTTTGGAAACTATGCTAATTTAAATTGAAAAAGACCTCAGTTGGGAGATTCCTTTATTATTCATCAATATTTTTTTTAGCTTGCCAGAATGTTTCACATTTTTGGAATGCTTATTGGGTTATGCATTTTTCTAAAAGGAAGAAATGAAAATGTTCTGCACAATGAGTTGCCTTATCTCAGCAATGTTGGCGTCTGTGACCGTGGTACTTTCTGGCTGACCGGAGGGTCCTCGCCTGCCCGGCGCCGGGAGGTTGGAACCCCCTGGGCTCTCCGGAGTTGGTGGCAATAATCGTGTGCAGTGTATGGATGCGGTTGTCACATGACTCTGGAGTCTCCTCATCCCGCGGTCATCCCACCACACGAGGTAGAAGCCTGTGCCAGTTTCCAAAGTCACGTTCCCCAAAGCCCCTGCTTGGCCCTTGCGGTGGCAGGTGGCCTGGACGGGCTGTGTCTGAGGCCCTGCCTTTCTCAGCAACGTTCACCTGAAGGGACGGTGGGCTTGCACCCACCTGGCTTCTGCATGCAGGAGGCTCGTGTTGTCATCCATTTGACTGTCACGGTTGAATGCAGTTCTAGATGCACTTCTCCTAAGACTCTTGGACGGGATTTTGGTTTTTTGGCAGAGCTGCATGGGGTGTGGTGGGAGAGGGCCCAACCCAGCTGTGGTGTGTTTGTGAATTAATGTGATATGTCGAATGCAGACGTCTGTTCTTCCCTAGGAGGAAGATCCCAGCTTATGAATTCACCAAAGTTTCAGAGCCTCCCCTTTCATCCTGGAGGTTGACTCAGCTCGCCACATCGTTTGCTCACAATTTAATGAACACGTGGGGTTCTGCTTTGCACAGTAAATGAGCTTTCTTCGGAGTCAGAGCTCCACAGACCTGAACTTGCACCTTCACTAGCTCTGTTTTCTTGTGGACCACGTTAGCCAGGCCTTGGTCTGGGCTGTAAGACTCACTTGTGAGCAGGGCGGTCCTTCAGCTCCTACCTGTGGGTGAATGGGCTCCTTGAACAGGGAGTTCCAGGGGGCTGATGTCCTCTGTCGCTGACCCCAGGCAGGGATGTGCTAGCAGGAAGCAGAGACCCCTGGGGTGGCCCTTCGGAGCTGACTCTTTCCATGTATGTGGTGTTGCTTGTGCTCTTCTGTACTCACACCAGGGGACTTTGGAGGTGGCCATGATGCCACCAAGTAGAATTTATGGAATGCCCACCCGGCGTCCCGCTGGGGGCTAAGAAAGAGTCCTGAATGCCCTGCCTGCACGTGTTCTCTGCTCACCCACGGCCAATGCAAGCCGAACATTCCTTAATCTGTTTTCTTCTTATATTTTTAAAACTTAAGAGTTTGAGTCTCTCTCACTAAAAGAATGGGTCCCTCCTGATGATGTTTGACTTAACCTGCGTGCGGTACCCTACTCCTGTCAGTTAACAACTGCCAGTTACAAATGACATATGCGGAGCTGGGAAAACAGAGCTTTTGTCCCTTTCACTGTAGGTCTGTGGAAAACATTGCTCATGAGTCGAGGCATCTGGGTGGCAACCGCAGAGGAAAATTACACGTTTGAAATGTTTTCTTGATGTTTACCTCTCGTTTTGTGAGTTTAAAATTATACAGTGTTCTTATGTCAGGGTTGGGGTTTAACCATCAAGGTGGGTGGGAAGCAGTGAATGACCATCTTTCGAGTGGACGGGCTTCCATGTTACACGTGCACGTGCACACGGGGGAGGGGGCGCACGCTTCACATCCAGAACAGTTTCACTCTGATGGGGTGGCCTTTTGATGACGCTAAGTATTCACTGGCATTAAAACGGGTCTGTATTTATTCTATACATGCATAAGTGCCATATCAGTGGGGATAAAAGCCACCAGGTTTCACTCGTGCCCCTTTGTCTGTTGTCAAAGTGAACTAGAGACCACCGCTTGCTCCTCGTGAGGGTCCAGCATTGCAGGGCTGGGGCATCTCGCCTGAGGACAGTTTGCAGCTTTCTAGTCACTTCTGTGGTGAGGGTGTTGATGTAAAGAATGGTGGGTGGGGAGCGTGGGGGAGCCTGGCTCAGGTTGTGATCTCATGGGTCATGAGATCGAACCCCGCATCGGGCTCTGCACTCAGCAGAGTCTACACTCAGCAAGGAGTCTGCTGGAGAGTCTCTCCCTCTGCCCTTCCCCATCTCACACAGGTGCATGCTCTCTCCCTCTCTCTCTCTCTCTCTCTCTCTCTCTAAAATAAATAAATAAATCTTAAAAAAAAAAAAAGAATGGTGGGTGGAAGAGGAGGCCTTCAAGCCACTGTCTACCATGTGCCACTATGACCTCTGCATCCCTCGGTCCCCTCCTAAGATGAAGGTGCTTGCAACAAACTGCGACTGGAATTTGGTCTCTGACTGTTGGATCAGCGAGGGACTTTTGGAGGAGGAGTTCGCTCTGAACCCAGGCTGTGTCCAGTGTCACTGCATGATACCCTTCACCCATTGAAGAGGGTCTAAAATAAGCATCGGGGTTCAGCGCTGGACAGAGTCTGTCCCGTGTGTTCCACCGCAGCTGTGAGGGCGAGGCACAGCAGAATCACATCTTAGCATGATTTCCTTAAAGCCTACATTTGGGTATCAGATACAAAGCTGAGCAGGTCTGTGGACCCATTGGGGAAATCCAGGAGAGGAACGCTGGTCCATACAGGACCCCCTCAGAGGACACGGACACATTCCATGGCCAAGTCAGATTGGTAGACAGCCTCAGTTTTGATTGATAAATCTGTCTGTGTTTGTCATACGAAAGACCTCGGAACTTAGTCAGTCCCCCACCCAAGCACATTGACGTGGTATATATACATAGGCACTCGGTATCAGTTGCTTTGACAAACCTCCTCTTGAAATGCCTCGCCGTTTGCTAAAGCAAAGTAATGACGATGGAGAAGCTAACCCTGCCTTTGTTTCTGTTGTTCCTTCAGTGCAGGAGGCTCGGGGATGCCACCCACCACCTCCCACCTCCCACCGCATCCTTGCTGCTTACATCAGGGCACACGTGCACGCTGATCTTGTCACTAGATTTGGATGATGGGCTTTCCGGTCCATGTTCGACCCAGGTCCAGATTTTATAAAAGGGCATCAAGTGTTCCTTCCTTCCTTCCTCTCTTTCTTTCTTTCTTGTTAGAGATTTTCTATTTATTTATTTTAGAGAGAGAAGGAAAGAGAAAGCACAAGCGGTGGGGAGGGGGAGAGGGAGAAACAGACTCCCCACTGAGCAGGGAGCCTGAGGCGGGGCTTGATCCCTGGACCTTGGGATCACGACCCAAGCCGAAGGCAGTCGCTTAACCAATTGAGTCACCCAGGCGCCCGCCATAAAGCGTTTCTATATCTCTGCTCCATACAAGGGAATGTAGAAGCACAGACCTGAAGTTACGGTCTGTTGTATTAACTTTGTAACAAGGCTTGGGAAATCGCCACTTTATTATCGTATTGTGGAACTTCCAGTTTCCGAAGTATAGGTCTTCCTTGCAGTGATGTCAGCAGGAGCTCAGTTCTGAGAATGCAGCCCTCCCAGGGCTACATTGGCACGGTGACAGCATTGCTTTGGGAAGACTGAACCGGTGATCGCGCTCATGCCCGAAAGTGTGTCACCATGACTGCCTGGTGGGGGCGGGGAGGATGTCTGTGACACACATCAGCAGCCACGCTTTGTGTCCTATATCACGTAAAATACTAGTACTAGCTCATTATTGGGGTGATGTTGAACACAGGTCAAGTTCCCATGTTTTGAAAGCACGATTATCACCAGAATTGTGACTCTTCGGAAAAAAAAAAAAAAAAAGGATGGTCTTCTCCCTTTACCTTAGCAGTAGAATGTCTTAGAGTAGAATTTCCTATCAAAGTTAATGCTAAGAAGTGATGGCACCCTTGCTTCATTTATATGGCCCCTCCTCATGGATCATGCTGGGGCGAGGCCAGATCTCCACCTTGTTAGCCAGGCAGATGGTCCACGATGATTTGATAGGCACCTCCTAGCACTGGGGAGAATTCAGAGAGGGACCAGGAGAAGCCGAGACATTGAAGACCACTTAAGACTAACCGAAAGGAAAGTCTTCTGGCCATGACTATGGAGCAGAGGCACCTCTTTGAAGGCGGGGAGATGAGGAAAATTCCCCAGGTTTTGAGCTGGCGTTGATAATTGGATAAAAGGTCTCAGTAGAGAGGCAGAAACTTAGGTCTGCAGGAGGGGACCTCCGTGAGTAGAAGTGTGAGGACAGAGGAAAGCCTCAGGCCCCTTGCCACCAGTGTGGGACCGGCCAACAGGTGGACAGACCTCCAGTTGGCTGACGGGGGAGCCTGAGGGATGACACATGTCTAGATGTCCAGCATAGTGCCAGGAGTGAAGGACCAGTCTGGGAGTCTGGATTCGATCCTGAAGAAGGAGGGGATCAGTCAGTTTTGAGCAGAAGAGTGCCATCTTCATGGACAGAGAATGTTCTTAGACATTTAGACTGAAGCCAGGATGTGAGAGACTCAGAGAGGGAAGGGGAGAGGCTGGGAACCAGCTGAGACAGGCAGCATTACGGTGGCCCAGGCCCTGACCTGGAGAGGAAGGGACAGTGTTGGAGATGCAAGGTGTGGAACTCTGGGAGCCACAGGTCACAGAGCGGTGAGGCTCTGAACGTGGGTAACTGGGAGAGATCTGTGACCTGTAGGGATAGGATAGTGGAAGCTGGGTGGAAGGGAAGGGGAGAGTTTGGAAGAAGGTCTTTCACGTACTCATACTGAATGTGAGGCGGGTTAAGGAGAGGCTAAGAGATAATCAAGCAGGACTCCTGTCCTCCAGGTGCTTAAATCCAGTGGAGGAGAGATGGACAGAGCATGCTTGAGCCACCAGGCCAGGAAAGCTCAGAGGGGGAAGCCCCTGGTCGGGGCAGGAGAGAAGAGAGGGCCTCCTGGAGGGAGCCATGAACAGCTCTGTGAGGATATGGGCAGCATGAGTCCCATCTCCTGCTACATGCTCAGTTACCACATTGCAAGCCCAGCCAGTGTCATTGGGTGCTTACCAGGCACTGTTTAAAGTGCTTGTATGTGTCACCTCATGTAGTCCTTACAACAGTCCAGGAAGTGTGTGCTACTGTTTCTCCCATTTGTAAATGAGGAACATGGGACACAGAGAGGTTCATCACTGAGACCAGGGTCAGCAAGGTGACATGGTTAACCTGGCACAGATATTAACCCCTCCATGTACTCTTCACATATTTGTAGAGAGGTCCCTGTGGGCCCTGAAGACAGTTCTAGGTTGAAGTCTGAGACATGGGGAGGGTTTTCTAAGAGACATGAGTAGTGGGAGTGAAGTCAGGTCCTTGGGGAGGTCCAGATTTTGTTGGAGAAAACTGAGCATTCGTGGAGTGTGGGGTAGACTCAGGGTGGGGCGGGGCTCCTGGTTTATTCTTCACTTTACTTTCAGCACTTCTGATGTGGAGGCCATTACCCATTTCATTTAGGAGGCAGTGGGCCTCAGCCAGTGTTCCTGCACCAGGTGGTGGTAGCAGGATGCAGGGATTCAGGCCCAGGCCTGCCAAATGCACACTGTGTCTCACTCACCGTGGGACATGTTTAGTACCAACTCTCAGGGGACCTTGGCCAGGTATGACAACCCTCTCTACTTGAATAACTGCAGTTTGAGTCTGAAATCAAAGGCAAGCATTAACACTTGCAATAATAAAGTAAAAGAGAGGCAATGAGCTGGGTTTTGGGGGTCAGAGATGCAGAGTCTGTGTTTGCAGTGGGCCTGGCAGCTACTAAAGTATGGTCTGTGGACCTGTCCACAGTGAGATAAGTATGCGGTGGAGATGGCTGACCAGAAGCTCTTAAAGCAGCTTGACGTGTCTGTGACATCCACATGCCCAGTCTGAGAGGTGATGTGGTTGAATAGGGTGTGCACAGCTCTGGTCTTGTCGAATTGGTATGGGAGGGCCTGTGGGGTCAGTGCTTTCTGTGCATTGTGTCATTTACCCCCCTCAGTAGACCTGTATGTAGGTTCCATTATTATCACCATTTTGGGGCTGAGGACACTGAATCTCAGAGAGGTAACCAACTTGCTCAGGGTCACAGACACCACACCTATAGCCAGGAAACAGTGCTGTGGCCCTTCTTGTGCACCTTTTCCGTTGTTGATATGTTCTCTCATTCTCTGAGCAGGACCGCCAGCCTCCTGCTGCCCCAGCCCCATCATAGTGCCATCAGTAGGACCCAGGCACGTGGCGGGTCTGAGACGCTCCAGGCATACTGTTGTTCAGTCCCCACTGGAACCTGGGCCCAAGTGCTGGGGATTATTAACCCTCTAGCCAGTTTGAAACTTGTGACCCTAGGGAGAAAGAGACCGGCAGGAGAAGATAAGCGAAATCTGGATTTCTGTAGTCTTCACTGATTTACTTCATTTCTGTTCCATAGCATGGTTGTAGCTAGGGGTTTGCAAAAGTTCTTTGTAATATAATACTTTCTTGACAGACATCTCTGTAGCTCCCAGTCACTCAGATGGTGGCACATGGTTGCAGGGGGCCGTTGCCAGCAGCCTCACTAAATCCCCCAGGGTCTTCTCAATGCCCACTGCCCTGAGAGGAGTGTATGCACATGTGTATAGGGACCTTGGAGGTTGTCTGCTCATTTTGGGCGAGGGGGTGCTGTGCTCCTCTCTGGCCTCAGAGCCCGGCGGGAAGGCGCTGGTGCACACGAGCAAAACCTCCTCCTTGGCTTTCCTGGCCTAGATGGCTGTGGCTCAGGGGGCATCATTTGGGTGGTGCTTCCTTTATTCTGCAAGCACGCATTGTCAGGGGGCAGGGGTGGTGGGCTGGGGGAAGAGTCTGGTTGGAGAGCATTTGGTGGAGGGGTGGGGAGGAAAGAGCTGTGGCAAAGGAGTTACTACCACACAAGCCCCATCCTGGGGCAGGTGGGTTTGTCCCCGGAGCCTGGTGTCTTCTGTACTCAGCTCAGGAGAAGCTGCTCCAGGCTTGTCTGTGGTTTTAAATGGTACAGAGTTGCACCTGCTGTGCAGAGTCCGTCCCTGCTGGTGTCTAGTGAGTTAGGCCAACACAGCACTACGTGAAGAGATGGGGTCTACTTAACGGTAATTTACAATTATGCGCTTATTGGCAGCTTTCAAAGCACCAATCTCTGCATTCTGTAAGGCTGCAGGGCAGACATTTCTTTCCCCACTTTCTAGATGGAGGACGGCCCCATGGATTAATGAAGAGTGACGCAGAGGGCTGCCCTGTGTGCGTGTGGCCCCGGCCCCTGCGTGGAGGTGGTGATGCTCAGTGGTGACAGAGCCTGAGCTTGCAGGAACATGCTCATGAATCAGCTGCCCAGTCACTGCACCCATGTGGCCGACAGCCTCGGAAAGAGTGGCCTGATCACAGAGGTGACGGTTTGAAGACCGTCGGTGGAGTAGTTATCTATTGATGAAAACAGATTACCCCAAACTTAGCAGCCTGGAGTGGGGCTGGCTGGACTCGGTGGCTGTGACTCAGGCTGTCCCCTGAGGTGGCGGCCAGGCTTACAGAGAAGCCGGCTCTTTCCATTTTGCTCATTTCTGGCAGAACATCTCAGTTCTTTGCTACGTGGACCTCCTCTTCATGTGGCAATCAGCTTCCTGTTGAGCTGGGGATTCGGGAAGGAATTCAGGGAAGCTGCAATGCCTTTATGACCCAGCCTTCTGAATCACACGCTGTCACTTAGCGTCATATTGCATTCCTTAGAGGCAAGTCACCAAGTCAAGCCCACTCTCACAGGGGTGCAGTGAGGCTCCTGCTTTTGAGGGAACCGGTGTAAAACATTTGTGCCCGTCTTTTGAAACTACCCCAGGGCAATCCAGGCTTGACTGCCTTTCCCCAAAGCAACTTGGCTAAACCACTTGTGACAGGTATTCACAGCCCCCACTGAGGGGCTCGGGAAAGGTTTTCGTAACCACATCCCACTGGAGGGCACTTCTGATGGTCGGCTTTTCCACGGAGCAGGGCTGCACGTGACAATTTTCTTTTTACACGTATGCCTTGTTCTTACATAAAGATCCTCCAAATGATGAAAACTTAGCCTCATTAAAAAGAACAACACAACAATCTCAGTTGCTGAAACGTGGCTGGATGTCTTGGTTTGTGAGAGTCTCCGCCTCTTGGCCTGGCTGAGGTGGTAATTACTCAGCATTCCCACTCCCCTGCCATATCGCCCTGTTTGGACTGGGCGTGTTATGATCTCTCAGCCCAGATCCTGAGTCAGTCTAAACAAGCATGAGGGGGCTGGGTTCTGTCCTGATGGCTGTTAACCAGGGGTGTGTGTCCGATTGCTTCCGGGGTCTTCTGGGGTCTTCTGTGGTAGTAGTTCCGTGAAAAATGCCATTGGAATTGTGATAGGGATTTCGCTGAATCTTTGGGTAGTATGGACATTTTATCAGTGTTAATTCTTCCAATCCATTGGGGTGCCTGGGTGGCTCAGTTGGTTAAGCGCCTGCTTTCAGCTCAGGTCATGATCTCAGGGTCCTGGGATCGAGTCCCGCATTGGACTCCCTGCTCAGCGGGGAGCCTGCTTCTCCCTCTCCCTCTGCCTGTCCCTCCCCCTGCTTGTGCTCTCCCTCTCTCTCTGCCAAATAAATAAATAAATAAAATCTTTAAAAAAAAAAAAATTCTTCCAATCCATGAACACAGGATATCTTTCCATTTATTTGTGTCTTCTTCCTGGGGGCTTTTGAATAAAGACAGGCCTCAGGTTCTCCCTGAAGAGGTTCTAATTCCGCCCGTGCAGATGGGATTCAGTGGTGAGTGGTCTGAAGGAGCTCCCAGGTGACTCAGATGTCCCACCCTGGCTAAAGATAATCCATTCACTTGTTCATCCACCCATCAAGCCTTTAAATGAACTTGAATAAAAATATTGTTCCAGCTCTCAGGGAGGCCAGGCGGGGAGCTCTATTTAGTCTGAAAGAGCTGTTTACGTAGCGCGCAATTGTTCTGTGTTACAAAAATTTCCTCTTCAGAGGCCCTTCTGTGTATGTTTTAATGCACTTCACATGGGTTAGCCAGGTTGCTTTGGAAAAAGACAGTAAAGCCCAGATTGCAAGCAAGCACTCATGCTATGCTTAGCACCTAGCTGTGAGTGATCACCGACATCAAAATGGTTATAAAGCCTTCACAAGCATCCACCACGAAACAGAAACCACTCTCTAAAACACTTGTGGGGACATTTATATAACTGTTTTCCTGCAGAATTATTTCTCTGAAAATAAATTATCGATCAGAAAAAAAAAGACATGGAATGCTTAACTTGTGTAAAATAATGCTTTGGTAAAACACACACACACACAAAAACAAAAAGAAAGCCAAGATTAATTTCTCCTTTTTGATTGTCCTCATTTACTCAAACATCTCCCAGCATGTTTGGATAAACTTTGAATTAAAACCGTACGGATGATAGTCTCTACGTTAAATTTTTGTCAGATTTCTCTCCATAGGATGGGTATTTAAAAGTGACACGATCCACTTTTTACTGATGTAGCACTATTTTAAAATGTATTCACTTGCTTAGCTGTGATTTTTTTTTAAAAAATTAAGAATTAATTAAAATTCATCCTGGCATCTTGGGTGTGGATAATTTGTCCCTGACCTCACGGAGCCCACAGCATGGACACAGGGACAGATCCCTGAGCAAGGAGCTATGACACACGCTGTGAGAGAGATATGCACAAAGTGTTTTCGGAACACCCAGAAAAGAAGGCGCTATCAGTCCTCCTTGTAGGGTGGGGCTACGATAAGTCAGGTTTATTTTTGTGAAAGGCCTTCTCATAAAGCCGTCCTTAGTTAGAACACTCCTTCCAGATGCCTGCCACAGCCAGGTGGGAGAAGCTGTGACAAGATTAGCTCCCATAAATAGATGCTTAGAGGTTTATTCAGTGGGGATTTTTTTTTCCCCCCTAATGCTCAAAAAGGAGAATAAAGAGGTGTGGAAAAGTGCAGACATGTGAGAGACGGTCAGGATTGGACACCTTTCAGAAAAGAAAGTCAAGGTTAGGTTGTCCCGTGGATCCTCCAGCTTTGGTGGCTGTTCTTGGAGACGCCATCGATACAGACCTGCGGGAAGTGAGCAGCACCGACAGTTAAAGGAGGAATGTGATCGGACGGACCCGAGCCTGTGTCGTGTGGCGTCTTGTCACCAGGTGTCATGCTTTGCTGGGTGCCTGGAAGCTTGTGTCAGGGATGGTATGGGAGCGTAGTCCTAGGTCCTGACCGCGTGCAAGGCCAGGCACTCACAGGGTCATGTCTTTGCTTCCATTTGATTGGATCATTAAAAGTTATCAAAATGATACAGGTGAACCTTAATTCTACATAAACTAAGCATAGACAGCGTTCAAGGACTCTGCTACCTCGACGGGATACAAAATTATGTGTATATTCCTAGTGCGATAGTGGCTAGTGAGATCAAACGAAAAATGGTAAACCTTTATTTGGACAAAGTTAGGACTAATGCAGTGCTTGACTGATGAAAACCTTTGGCAGGTTGCTAGAGCTGGAGGAGTATAGTTTCTATGCGGAGAACACTGTGTGTGATCCAGCGTCCTTCATGCAGGATGGAGTAACTAGCCTTTCATTCATTTATTTATTTATGTATGTATGTATGTATGTATGTATGTATGAAAGAGAGAGTGAGTGAGTGAGAGGGAGGGAACCTGAAGCAGATTCCATACTGAGCACAGAGGCTGACGTGGGGCTCGATCCCACAACCAGGAGACCAGGACCTGAGCTGAAACCAAGAGTCGGATGCTTCACCACCTAAGCCACTCCCCCGGAGTGGCTAGTCTTTTTTTTTTTTTTTTATTCATTCGAGACACAGAGAGAGAGAGAGAAAGAGAGCACGAGCAGGGGGAGAAGCAGAGGGAGGGGGAGAAGCAGACTCCCCGCTGAGCAGGGAGCCTGATGCAGGGCTTGATCCCAGGACTCTGAGATCATGACCTGAGCCGAAGGCAGACGCTTAACCGACTGAGCCACCCAGGCGTCCCAGCAAAATTTTTCTTTCTTTTTTTTTTAACATTATCATCAGTAACTTTTAACTAGTATCTCCCTAAAAAATAAAAAGACATAATTTTGGAATAGGTCACTTTTCAGGGGACTTAAATCAATTTGATAATAAACTGCCATTGATTTGAAGATTCAGCTAATTCCATTCAGTGGATGACTTCAAATGACAAAAACAGAATATTGTTCCTTTTAAAACATAGGCTGAAGATTTCAAATGCATGTGAAGTAGAGATCGTAGTGTGGGAACTCCCATGTGCCCATTGTCAAGCATAACATTTTTTAACATTTTCTTTGGCGTGGTTATTTTATGGGCAAAGCCCCCATGGGTTGATTTGTTTGCAAACACTTCCATACGCATGATTCACTCCCCAGACTGTTCTCCTGGCCATCCTGTCCTCTCCTTACCGGGAACCAAACTAACAGTGATTCCTTAGCAGCGCTGACTTCCCCACACATACGGGGACTTCCCAGATTGTCTTCAAGGTCACTTTTCAAGGTTGTCAAAATGATTCCCAAGCCTCAACCACTGGTGAGGACAACCGGTTAGACAAGGCATCTGATCTCAGTCCTTTACCTTCTGGCAAATCTCTTGCTGGTTCCTGTCACCTCGTTTCCTTCCTGTGTCTTGTCATCCCAGCTCCCTCCCTGTGCGTCAGCGTCTCGGCCTTGCTCACGTGTGTCTCGGGATCCTCAGCCTGTGATCGAGGGCTGTGCACCGTGCGCCCACATGTGCAGGGGACTGATGGGACTTCTGCCACCTCACAACGGCTGTTCGAGGGACCATACCCTCTAGGCGGAGAGAGGGGCTGGGTCACCGTCCGGGCAGTGCAGAGTGATAAGGATGACTTCAGGGCAGACTCCATGTGTCCAGTGTGGGAGTCCTCAGGAGGAGGGGGCACCAGGGCTGGGACAGAAGGTCAGGGAGCTCCTGCAGACAGAGGAGTGTGAACAAGGCCCAGCAGGGGCTAAACTTCTGCAATCAGTGCTGTCATTTGACCAGCTTAACCTACCCACAGCATGGAGGTGGAAGGAGACTGAGGTCCCGGGGAAAGAAGGCCTAGGGGCAGCAGGATGCCCAGGCTCGGACAGTCATGTCTGAGTTTTAGAAGAATGGCTCACTGCTTCTGCACCCTTCACCTCTGCATCGGTGTTTATTTTTGGGGGGGTCTCCTGACCTTGGGGTCAAGACAAGATTTAAAGAAAGGTCTGCGACACAGACGCATTTTTCTTGGGTAGACCACCTGAGCTGTGACATCTTGGGTTTCCCATCAACTCTGCTCTGCCCTGTGCTCTGCTTTGCCTGCCACTTTAGAACCCCAAGCTCCCCAACGATGAGCCATCGGATTTCAAAGTAAGATAGAGAAGATGGGCGGGTGGTACTTGGTGGCCTCCGGTGACCAGCAGCACGTAGCTGATGCAGCAGACGCTGTGACCGGCCGCTCTGTTGCGTCTCCCGATGGCGCATGTGCACTCGATGGTCTTGGCCCAGGCACGGGCACTGCCTCTCCAGTGTCCCTTGAAAAGTGGCCGACGTGTGGTCACTGCCACTCAGGAGGACATCTCACTGATTTCCTCCGACGCCGCTGATTTCCTCTCTGTCCCATCTGTTCCCACGAGGAACTTGGTCGAGGGCCTGTGTGTGGGAAGGTTAGTGAACGCAGAAACAGAAAACCAGGCCCGGGAATGGCAGAGGGAGGAGAGATTCAGCCGGGAAAGCGAGTCTCCGTGCAGCGATGAGGCTTTGCCTTTGTGTTTCTGATAAGCTGGGTGGAAGGGGAAGCACTGATTTCCCCAGTTCTCATCAATGAAAGTAGGACAAGTTGCGGTTCCTCAGAGGAGGCAGCTGGAGGTGATCGGTGACTCGAACTGGTTTCTGCTGGGCACTGCTGCCCACCTGCACTCCGTGGCTTGCTGGAAACGTTCGCTGGTGGTGCACAGATGCTGTGCATGCCCCTGCTGTGTGCATCTGAGAGCCTGGGAGGTCACCGGCTAGGGGACGGATGATCGGCTCTTCCCCTTCAGGGTATGGCAAGCGCAAGGACGGGTGTGCAGTGCACGGCCTGGTTCGGGGCAGTGAGGGGGTTGGTTCTCCAGGAAGGGAGACCAGTGGAGAGAGCATGTGGCCGGACCAGCATCACAGCACCTTTGTGCCGTCGGGGGTGAGGGGAGCCCCTCGGTAGCCTCGGAGAAGCCGTGCCAGCTTGTCCGCTGTCTCTGGGAAACGAGCTCTGGGAGCCATGGGAGGGAGGGCAAGGCTGCAGCTGGGACAGACTAGCTGGGAGGCCTCTGTCAGGGCCCAGGAGGAAGGGGGCGGTTGTGAGCCCCTCGGGTCAGGCTGTGGGCGGGATGGAAAGAGGAGGGATTTCAGACAGGGGTTAGAGGTAGGACTGATGGACTGGTGACCAGTTGCAGGTGCAGGATGAGGAGGAGAAACGTGATTTGGGGTTTCTAGGAATGTGACCTTGTCAGCAACGAAGATGAAAACAGTTAACATTTGAAGGGCACTTGGCACATCCCTTTGCCAGCGCTGAGAGCCCGTTGTCCGCAGAGCCCTGTGTGGAGGGCAGGACAGGTCCTACTGGCATCACCACTCGTGGCTCGGCAAGATGCAGAGACTTGTTCAAAGTCACGCAGCCGAAGCCTCCTCGGCCCAGTGTCTGAGTCTGTGTGCCCTGGAGTGGCTGGCAAAGCAGGAACAGGAAATCCGGAGCCATCTGTTTGCAGTAAGGAGCAAAAGGACAGCTTTTGCTTTGCATGCGGGTGGAACGAGGGGCCGTGGAGGGCAGCTGGCCTGGCACGTGCGGAAGTGGGGCTCTGCACCTTGGCAGCAAGGCTGGGCTTCAGCACGGGACCCGACTCAGACCAGGCGCTTCCTAACTCCGCCGTGAGGCCCACTCATCTTCAGGACTCCCGCATCTGAAGGATGCTGTGGCCTGGCTGGGCCAGACTGGCCAGATAAAATGCAGCATGCCAACTTACACGTGAATTTCAGATAAACAACAAATATATCTTAGTGTATGTCCTAAATATTCAAGTTCCCATGTAACCGGGTCTCCTGTAGTTTTCGCTGTCGTCCTACCAGACTCAGGGAACCGAGATTAGTAACACCAAACTGATTCGTTTTTCCGCTGTCCTGTGGTGCTGCTCTCACCCAGGTCAGAAAGTGAGCGAGTACCCAGGGGAAGTGTGTGAAGTAGGGGTGGAGGGCGCCGGCGACACCACAAGACTCAGGCAGCAAAAGCCCGAGGTGGGTTTAGGAGGGCAGGTGGTGAGAGAAGATGGTGAAGCAGCTCCTGATTCTCCTGAAAGTGTCTGGTAGTAAAGGAGAGGAGAAAAGTAGGGTAGGATAGCCTGCAGGATAACCAAGTGGTAGACTCGTTCATTATTTGGGACTGAAGGCCGTGAACCGATCAATTGCTATCCATTGCTCACCAAAATGTGATGACCTGCAGAAGTCGCTGGAGCCCGAACGCGGTGGGCATGCCAGGAGTGACCGCTATTGCTAATGCAGGCATTTCTCTGCTCTCTTGCTTATTTACCCAGGCTGTATCTCTCTGCTGCCATCATTCACAAGTGACAACAGTAAGTTCTGACTTCCAATGATGGTTCCTATTATTCCTTAAAAAGGCAACAAGGAATTGTTACTGTATATAGTAGGTGGGGAGGGAGGACTTTCTATGGACATCTCTGTCTTAGAGACTGATACTTAAATCCAGTTATTTTCTCTTTGTATTTCTAAATTTTATTATTTTTAAATCTAGAGTCAAATTGCCTTCTTTGGTGTACAGTTCTGTGAAGTTTTTTTTTTTTTAAGATTTATTTATTTATTTGAAAGAAGGAAAGAGAGTGCGAGCAGGGGGAGGAGCCGAGGGAGAGGGACAGGCAGACTCAGCAATGAGCGCAGAACCGTATGCGGGGCTCAATCCCACAACCCTGAGAACACGACCTGAGCTGACATCAAGAGTCGGCCGCTTAACCACCTGAGCCACCTGGGCGCCCCGGGTTCTATGAATTTTAATGCATGTGCAGGTCTGTGCAACCACCCCCACAATCAGGATACAGAACAGGTAGGTCACCCCCAACACTCATGCTCATACCAGCCCTTTCTAGTCTGCAAGCAGCCACTGATCTTCACAGCTACCATTTTGTCTTTTTGATAATGCCATAGAGACGTAATCCTTCGGTATGCATCCTTTTGAGACTAACTCTTCCACTGAGCGTCGCACCTCTGAGATGCAACTTCATATATATATATATATATAAATTCATTTATTTTCATGGCTGAGTAGCATTCCATTGTATGGATCCATGCCAGTTGGTTTATCTATCCACTCATCTCAGGTCATCTGGGTTGTTTTCAATGTTGCATGATTTGTGGGTTGATTTGCAGTAAATATTCTTTTACAGGTGTTTGTGCAGACTTAAATTTTCATTGTTCTGGGGTAAATACCCAGGAGTGGGATTGCTTGGGTCATGTGGTGTATGTCTGTAAGAGCTTCCAGAGTGGCTGTGCATTTTCCATTCCCCCCAGCAATGTCAGAGAGTTCCTCTTGCTTCATATGCTCATCACCACTTGGTATGTTCAAGATTTTTCCTTTTAGCCATTCTTATGGGTCTGAAGTGGTAGTGCGCTGTGGTTTTCATTTGCATTTGCCTAATGGCTAATGATGTTGGGCATTTTTCATGTGTTTATCTGCCATCCGTGTATCGTCTTTGGGGAAATCTCTGTTCACGTCTTTTGCCTATTTTTAATTAGATTATTTGTTTTCTCATGCGGTATTTTGAAGGTTCTTTATACATGTGTACACAACTCCTTGGGCATATATGGGATTTGCAAGTATTTTTCTCCCAGTCTGTGGGTTGTCTTTTTGGTTTTTTAACAGTTTTCTAAAAAGATTAGAATCCCATTTTTTTTGTTTTCTCCACTCACTTCATGCCTTGGACATGCTTTGGGTGCCATGTCTTGCCTAACTAACCCCAGGCCGTGGAGATTTTCTCCTGTGGTTTGACTTTCCCATTTAGCTCTGTGATTCATTTTGAGTTCACTTTTGTTTAAAGTATGGGATTTACATCAAAGTTCTTCTCCTGTTCCTCCTCCTTCTCGTTGTTTTCTGGCATCCAGTTGTTCAACACCCTGTTGAAAACAGTGTCCTTTGTTTGTTAAATTGTCTTTACACCTTCATCAAAAATCAGTTGACCATATTTGTGTGGATCTATTTCTTGATTCTCTGTTTTTTGTTTTTTTAACTGATCTGTTCCCTTACCACCATTTTGTATTGTAGCTTCATAGTTAGTCTTGAAACAGGGTAGCGTGATTCCCCCAACTTTCTTCCTTTTTTCCCCAAAATCATTTTGGCTATTCTCATTCTTTGACTTCTCTTATAAATTTTGGAGTCAGTTTGTATCTCAAAAAAAAAAAAAAAAATCATGCTGGAAAATGGATTTAAATTTTGTTAAATCTATAAATCGATTTGAGTCTTCCAGTCCATGAGCCAGATACATCTTTTCATTTTCCTAGGTCTTTTAAATTTCTTTTATTAGTGTTTTGTCATTTGCAGCATATAGATTCTCTCCATGTTGGTTACATTTATAATTAAATATTTTACCTTTTTAGAGCCATCATAAATGGTATCTTAAAGTTTCAGTTTCCAGTTCATTGTTGTACAGAAATATAATTGATTTGTGTGTTGACCTTATCTCCTCTGACCTGGCAAAATTCATTCATTAATTCTATAAGGTTTTTGTTTTGTTTTGTTGCAGATTCCCTGGGATTGTCTATATGTGTCTAGAAGATAGGTATGGTTTTATTCCATTTTCCCCGATATTTTATTTCTTTTTCTCTTCTAATTGCATAGTGTAGGCTTCCAGTTTTGAAGTTGAATAGGAGGAATGAGGGTTTCTTTTTTTTTAAGATTTATTTATTTATTTGAGAGAGAGCATGTGCACACGAGTGGGGGGAGGAACAGAGGGGGAGGGAGAGAGAGAATCTCAAGCAGACTCCCCGTTGAGCACAGAGCCCAACACAGGGCTTGATCTCAGGACCCTGAGACTATGACCTCAGCCGAAATCAAGAGTCAGATCCTTAACTGACTGAGCCACCCAGCTGCCCTGAGGAATGAGGGTGTCTACATTCTTGCCTTGCTTACAATCTTGGGGAGAAAGCATTTCACTTGTGTCCATTTAGTACGAAATTAGCTGGAGGTATTTTGTAGAGGAAGCTCCCTTCTATTCTAGTTTGCTGCTTGTTCTTGGTATTAAATTAGGCCAAATGCTTTTCTTTGTTTCAGTTGATGTGTTCATATGTATATGGTCAATATGGTGAGTTTTTATTTATTCATCTATTTATTTAAAAAGCAAATTGGCCTGTTTCATATACTGTAATGGTGGAAAAGACATCCCATTTATGAAATTTTAATTCATAAGAAGAGATTTTGACTTAAATGTCCTATAACTTAATTTGTCAATCTTTTAAAAAATAAATTAATTTTCTGAATTGAAGTATAGCTGACACACAATGTTACGTTAGTTTCAGGTGTACAACATAGTGATTCGACACTCCGTACATTATGCTGTGCTGTGCTCACCACTCATATCTACCATCTGTTGCCGCACGTTACTATGACAATATCATTAACTGTGTTCCCTGTGCTGTGTCTTCTATTCCCATGATTTATTCATTCTATAACTGGAAGTACATTTACTGATTTTTGAATATTGAACTAGCCTTGCATTCCTGAGATAAGACCCACTTGCATGTGGGGTGTATTCTTCTTCTTATATATTGTTGGATTCTACTTGCTAATTTTTGGGGGATTTTTGCATCTGTGTTCACGAGGGATATTGGTATATAGTTTTCTTTTCTTGTGATATATTTGCCTGGCTCTGGCATCAGGGTAAATTGGCATCATACAATGATTTGAGAAATATTCCCTCCTCTTCCATTTTCTGAAAAAGATTATGTAGAATTGGTATAGTTTATTTTTCTTAAAAGTTTTTCAGAATTTTCCCATGAAACCCTATGGGCCTGAAGATTCCTTTTTCATAACGTTCTTAACTACAAATTCAGATTTTTAAGGAAATACACTTGGGTTCTCCGTTTCATCTTCAGTGGGTTTTGGGAGTTTATGATTTGGGGGGAATAGGTCTATTTCATGTAAGTTGTTGAATTTTGTGCACAGATTTATACAGAGCTTTCCCTTATAATCCTTCTGAAGTCTGTGGTTTCTGTAGTGATCTATTCTTTTTCATTCTTCATGTTACTCATTGGTGTTTTCTCTCTTTTCTGTCATTCTTGTTGTAAGTTTATCAGCTTTATTGATCTTTACAAAGAACCAAATTTTGTCTCTATTGCTTTTTGTTTTCTCTGCTCTTACCTTTATTATTGCCAGCCTTCTCATGATTTAGGTGTTTTATTCTTTTTCAAATTTGATTAGGTGGAGCTTAGATTATTGATTTGAGACATTTCTTTGCTAAGACGAGCATTTGATGCTATACATTCTTTTTAAGCACTTTATTATCATCTCACCGATTACCAATTTTGACTTTTTAAATTTATGTTCAAGTTCTTGAGCCTTCCTCCTTACCCAATCAATTATTTAGAAGTATGTTATTTAATTTCCAAGTACTTAAAAATTTTATGGTTTTCTTTCTGTTACTGATTTGTAGTCTGATTTCAGTACGGTTAGAGAACATATTTTGTATGCCTTCAGTTTTTTTACAGTTGGCAAGATTTGTCTTATGACCCAGGAGACGTTCTATCTTGGTGAATGTTCTACGTGCACTAGAAAACCATGTGTTGTGGTTCAGTTGGTTAAGCGTCTGCCTTTGGCTCAGGTCATGATCTCAGGGTCCTGGGATCGAATCCCACATTGGACTCTCTGCTCAGCAGGGAGCCTGCTTCTCCCTCTCACTCTCGCTCTGTGCTTTCCCTCTCTCTCTCAAATAAATAAAATATTTAAAAAAAAAAGAAAACCGTGTGTTTTCTGCTACAGTTGGGTGAAGTTATAGAAATACCAGTTAGATCTGGTTGATTGATATAGAGTTGTTCAATTCGATTGATGTATAGTTGTTCAATTTTTTCATATCCTATAGATTGCATATTAGTTATCTCTTGGAATTTAATTGTGGATTTGTCTATTTCTCTGATTGGATTTGTCAGTTTTTGTGTCATGTATTTCAGAGCTTCATTGTTTGATGCATTTAAATTTAGGATTATTATGTCTTCTTGGCAAATTGGTCCTTTTAATATTATGTAATGTCCCTCTTTATCCCCAGTAATTTTCTTTCATTTGTCTAACATTTCCCCCTTGTCTGATCTTGATTTAAGGCCACCCAGCTTTCTTTTGGTTTGTATTTCATGGTGTATTTTTCCCATCATTTTACTTTTAACTACCTTTTCACTATATTTATAGTGAGTTTCTTGAAAATAGCACGTAGAGATCTTCCTTGACTTATGATGGAGTTATGTCCTGATAAATCCATCATAAGTTGAAAATAGTGTAAGCTGAGAATGCATTTAATATACCTAACCTAGTGAACATCATAGCTTAGACTAGCCTAACTTGTATGTGTTCAAAAACTACATTAGCCTACGGTTGGGCAACATTTAATACAAAACCTATGCTGTAATAAACTGTTGAATGTCTCATGTAATTTATAGAATGCTGTATTGAAAGTAAAAAGCAGAATGGTCTTATGGGTAAGGAATGTTTGTAATATCTTCATGACTTCATGTGCAGCTCCCTGCCACTGTCCAGTGTCATGAGGGAGTATCATACTGCATAACACTAGCCCAGGAAAAAGATCACAATTCAAAATTCGAAATACAGTTTCTACTGGATGTGTATGCTTTTCACATCATTGTAAAGTCAAAAAAATCGAACCACTGTAAGATGAACCATTTTAAGTCAGGGACTGTCTGTATTTGAGTAATTTGTCATTTAGCTGAAATGTTTAGATCATTTACATTAAGTCATTACATCAAACCATTCTATTAAACCATTAAATGAATAAACAATATTGATCTATAACTTTTATGATATTTGTGGCTTTAGGTCAATCATTTAATTATTCTTTCTTTCTTGCCTGTTTTGCATTCCAGTTTCCCCTCTCCTGTCCTATTTTGAGTTATTTAATAATTTTTAATATCCCATTTAAATTTTTCTCTTGTGGTTTTTAGTATATCCTTTGCTTATTTTTATGGTTTTTCTAGGGATTAAAATATGCAAACTTTTCCCGGTCTCCTTAGAATCAACACTTTCTCATTTCATTCAAATCATTCACATAGAAGAAATGTAGATTTCCCTAGTTGCTCTCAAGATTTGTACCTTGTCCTTCCTTAGTTTTAAGTAGTTTCATTATGATATCCCTGAATATGGGTTTCTTTGTATTTATGCTGTATGGGATTTATTGAACTTCTTGAATCTGTAGGCTTATGAGTTTTACAAAATTTAAGGCATTTTCTGCCATTATTTCTTGAAATATTTTTTTTCTGACACACATTCTTTCTCTCCCCCTTCTAGGACTCTGTTGATATGCACTGTAGACCTTTGTTGTCAAATAGGTTTCTTAGTCTGTGTTCATTTCTCGCCAGTCATTTTTCTTTATGTTATTCAGCTTGGATAATTTCTATTGATATGTACTCAGAATTGGTGAGTCTGCTATTGAGCCCATGCAATGAAGCTTTGTTTTATTTCAGTTATTGTATTTTCAAATTTAAAAGTGCCTTTTGGTTCCTGTTCATATCTTCTGTTTCTTTGCTGA
Source organism: Phoca vitulina (assembly GCF_004348235.1). Classification (NCBI taxonomy): domain Eukaryota; kingdom Metazoa; phylum Chordata; class Mammalia; order Carnivora; family Phocidae; genus Phoca; species Phoca vitulina. The sequence goes on along the minus strand of NW_022589747.1, from coordinate 5,016,189 downwards.
AACTTCCCACGTTTCTATTTATTTCAAGGGTGTTAGCTCTTACTTCTTGGAGTGCTTTTGTAACAGTTGCTTTAAAGTTGTTATCAGACAAGCCCAGTATGTGGTCATCTTGTGACCTCTGTGGGTTCTTTTCCCACACAAGTTGAGATTTTCCTGGTTCTTCATATGATGAGTAAATTTATGTTTTCCTAGACATTTTGAATATTATGTTATGATATTCTGGCTTTTATTTAAATCTTATAACAATATTGGCACTCTCTTTTTGTTTTATCAAGCAATTGACTCATTTGGGTGTGAGCTTACATTTCCACCAGGCTTTGTGTGGTTGTTGTTTTCATGTTGGTTCTGTGTACAAAGCCTTCACAGTGCCTTCACTTCTTCCCACGTTCCTTTTGCCGGGGGCCAGTCTGGGACCTGGGTGGTGGGCTGTCTCGTGGAGCAGTTCTCAAAGCCTATGGCGTGATGCAAGAGTCATCTCCACACATGTGCATTTCAGAGATGCCACCAGGAGTCTGTAAATGACTTTCTGGACTGTCCTGGGCTCTTCCTCCTCTACAGTCTCTTCAGTGTGGTCTACTTCTCTAGGATTCCCCTTTTGGTCCTCTAGCCAGAAAACTGGGGCTTTATTTATCCTGCTTTCAGTTGCTCTTCCTCTGACTGCCTACTTCTGGGGCAAAGCAGCAGAACAGAGAGTGGAAAAAGCAGTGGGATTTACTCTGCCCTCATGGGACCTCAGCCCCTCTGGTGAGAGAGAACAGGATCTCCCCTCCGAATTTTGGGTTCCGCTGGGCCCCCACCACTGTTGCTGCCAGCACCTCTGCTTCTGCAGGACGTCTTAGGGACTGGGCTCGTAAGAAGAGGGAAGAATACATAGAATCCTCCATTCTCTCTGAGCATCACGGGACTCCCCCCTTTTTTTTTCCTGAAGCCTGGCACTAGAGGGTTTCTCCTGCAGCTCACTCTGTCAATGCCTTTCCCTCTGCAGAGCTCAAGCTGCACTGAGTCCAGGACCCGAGGGGGGGGAAAAAATAAGTGGTACTGTAGCATCAGTTTTGAGGTTTGGCAGTTCTGCGCCTCATCCCCAATTCACCTGTTAAGAGTTTACTTCTCAGAGTCCTCCAACAGCTGCGCCATGCATCTGGCCAGTTTTTATAGCTGCATTGAGTGGGAGACAGAGAATGCTGTGTTTATCCCATTGGAACCACTTCCCTTTTTCTTTTAAAATGCATGTGCTCGGTATATCCAGACAATGGATTATATTTAGCATTAAAAGGAAATGAGCTATCAAAACATGAAAAGACATAGAAGACCTTACATGCATATTACTAAATGCAAGAAGGCCATCTGAGAAGGCTACATGCTGTATGATTCCAACTGTATGACATTCTAGAAAAGACAGAACTACAGAGACAGTAAAAAGGTCAGCGTTTGCCCCGGGTTAGGGGGGAGGGCAGAGATGAGTAGGTGGAGCACAAAGGATTTGTAGGGCAGTGAAACTAGTCTGTATGACCCTGTAATATTAGATACATGTCATTATACATTTGTCCAGACCCATAGAGTTAACAACACTGAGTGAACCCTCATGTAGACTATGGTTTCTGGGTGATATTGATGTCACTGTAGGTTCATCAGTTTTAATACGCTCCTGTTGTGAGATGTTCCTACTTGGGGAGTCCATACATGTGTGAGAGCAGAAAGTATATGGGAACTCTCAGTACCTTCTGAATTTTGCTATGAGATTTTGCTGTGAAATTTTGCTGTAAAACTGCTCAAAAAAAAGTCTATTAAAAATGCATTGCCAAAGGACCTCATTTTTTAAAAAAAGGTTTATTTATTTATTTGAGAGAGAGAGAGAGTGGGCAGGGAGAAGGGGAAGGAGACTCCCCACTGGGCACAGAGCCTGATGCAGGGCTCGATCCCAGGACCCTGAGATCATGACCTGAGCTGAAATTAAGAGACACCTAACCAGCTGAGCTACCCAGGCGCCCCAAAGGGTCTCATGTTAAAATAATTGTGGGCTTGGTAAATATAGTCAAACATTTTAGGCACTTTAAAAACAGAAAGGAAATAAAATGATCGAAAGCAGTATAATACACTTTCGGAAGTACACGGGGTAAACGCAACACATCTCATTTACTCTTTTGTAGTTAGGACATGACTTCAGTTACTTCGTTCCATACATTGTCATTTTTCTGGGCTATTTCCCTTATTAGCATTTTCTGGCTTTCAGTAGATACTTCTAGAGACGTAAGGTCAGTGTTTAACTTAGAATTTAAAATGTGTACAGTGCCTTTCACAGGAATGTGTCATGTGGCCTGTCCATAAATCATTGACTTTTTTTAAAAGCTCAGCCCTACGTTATTAGCTTGTAGGTGCTGGGCTGGTACACAGGGAGGGACCTGCCGTAATTTGAGAGGGACGACAGCTGTGCCGGTCCTCATGGGGCCACAAGTATCTGGAGAGGAGTGTCCCTGCAGGCCGCCTGTCGCCTGGGCACAGGGACTGGTCAGAAGGAAGAGTAAGAAGGGTCATCACTCTCAGCGTGCGCAGCAGCTTGGCTATTTCTGTACTTCCCAGCTCTCTCCAAGCTGGAATCATCTAGAAAAACACATGGCACATTGAGGGATTGCCTTCCCTCGGTTCCGTGGATTATGCTTGTCATCTTATTATGCTTTCATTTTGCTACTTTCGTTGTTTTTGCCTTTGAAAGACGAGCCCATGGAAGAAGGCTCTGTGGTTCACTCGCTTTGGCACGCGGAGTCACGGACCTGCCTAAATATAGCGTCCTTGTCTTCGGGTGTAGCTGGAAGGAGGGCATGCAGGTGGCCATAAATGGGAGTGCTCTTCCTGTGCGTGCCTGGCTGGGGCCTAGCTCTCGATTCGGTTAATCTCCGGATCAAATTTACCCTGTTTGGTGTGCATGTGTGTGGGAGTTTCTGTGAATGTGGAGCTTCTAAATTTGTGCACCATTTGATACGGGTGTTTAAAAGTTGTAGTATTTGTGGTGCGGGCACTCGAGGCCGGCCACTGTGTTTTCAGTACCGAGATGTGCTTGTCCTTTAGGAGTCGCCAGGGGCCACGCTGCTTACCCTGTGTGTCTCTCTCTGTCCCGTCTCACATGGGCACAGAGAGATGGGTACATAACCCGAAACCGATCTGCTCTGCAGTTTTGACAAATGCATCACCTTTCACCTCGTGGGTTCCTCAGAGGCAGCTTTGGAATACGGCTGGGGGCTCCGAATGCCTTCTGAGAGCCCGGGTGGAGGGAGATGATCCGTCTGCCCACCTGTGACCCGTCACTGATCGCTTCTTCTGGGTCAGTCTTGTGCTTGCTGTGTACCCATGAGATCAGGGACGGGGTTCCTGGGGCAGCCCTGGAAGTATGGCATTACTGTCATCTGCATCCGACAGGGCAGAAACTGCGGTGGAGAATGAATGTCCCGTCCTTGTGTCTGTCCCCCAGCCCATCCGTCCATCCATCGTCCTGTCTGTCCATGCCTGTTACTAGTTGGTAGTTACATGCACATAGGTCGCTGAGGTCAATTAGTCAGGGCCACAAAATCTTCACTTTTTATTTTTAAATTAAGGATGACTTACCCACAGAAAGAAAAGGCCCCATACACAGTAATAATAATAATAATAATTGTTTTTTTAATTCAGAGAGAAATTTTTTTTTAAAAAAATCACTTTTCATTTATTACACTTCTGAAATTAAAAATGCAACCCTAACTTTTATTTGGAAAAAGAAATAACAAATTGCTTTACATGAAGTTTCTCAAATTCTTCCTAAATGTCTGTATCTTGTACATCCTGAATTCAGGAATTCCCATGCATGCTCATGCAGATTCCCCCGTTACTAACACGTACATTTGCTCTGTGTTCTTGCTCTTCCTCTCATTAAATTCATGTGTGCGGCCTCACACACACACACACACACACACACACACACACACACACACACACCCCACTCCTGTCTCCGAGCAGGACACGTTCCCGGTTCACGCCCATGCCTCCCAGGCCGGCATCCCTGCCTCACTCCCACCTTCCCCATCTCCGGAAGGTGCCTCTGGACCGTGACTTCCAGGGTCCTCGATGTCCTCGCTTCTCAGTTTGACCCTCTGACTATAACCAACCCCTTCGCCAGGCCAGCCACCATCAGTGAAGACAGCAGTTTTTCTAGAAAAGCAAAGCAAGAGGGACGGAAGAGTGCCTTTTAAAGAAGCAGTGAAACAAAGTTGTACCCATTAGTGAAGGTTCAAGGGAGTTCCAGAAGTTTCCTTGGAACCTTAGAGTTTTAGTAGGTAGAAAAATTTATACTGAAATAAATGTTTTGTTTCCATAATGTGTAAAAACCAACAGCTTTATTGAGATGTAATTCATACCACGTGCAGTTTACCCATTTATTTCCTTGAACGTTTAAGGTACAAGAAGCTCAACACTTTCAGGCTAGAGATGTGCGGTTGTAGAGAAGCCCAGTTACTGACTCACTTCCCACTTCAGTGTCCTTAGGGGGTAGAGAATTTAATAATCTCTTCTTGGGGGGGACGGGGGTTGCCAGTGTCATTCTCCAGGGAAATCAGTGGCCAGGGAAGGGGCCTCGTGGAGCTGCTTGTCGGGTCAGGACCACGTGTGCCTAAATGTGGGGCAGGGGGAGCCACGTCCTTCGAGCCGCGGGGAGGAGTCCAGACAGTTCAGATGCACAGAGCCTCACAGTGCAGACCTGGCTGTTTGGGGCTGCACCCCACACTTGCTTGGACCCTGGAGCATCTGGGGCTGTCCTGGCAGCCGACAAGCCTCGGCCATGGGGATCCTGTCCTGGCTCGGCTTGTGGTCCACCCCCGGCGGCTGCCCCTGCAGAGGTTGATGGTGGCACCTCGGGGGAGCCGGGACTGGAGGGGCCGGGCTGAGTCTGCCTCAGGCCTCACCATCGGGGCACAGTCATTACCCCTAGACGGGGCCCGTGACCTTGGCGCTATACCCCCCACTCGCCCTCTGCATGTCCTCTGTTCCACTATAAGACTCCTGCCTGGGCAGTCATACTCTTTATGAGTCTCCGATGACCCCTCCCCACTGTCTGCTGAGACTCAGACTCTCTGGGGCTGGGGACCCCTCCCCTCTGGCCCCAGGCACCCCAAGGCCAATCAGCACCAGTGTCCACCTGTCCCTTTGTCCCTCCCGTGACACCGGCCCAGAAGCAGGAACAGAACATCACCTCACGGGCTTGAAATAGCCTGATGATGTGTGTTGGCCGCGCAGCCCACAATCTGTGGGTACTCATTTACTGGATTCTCGAGAATTCCCGTTTTCTCGTAACCAAAAGGAGGTGCGTGTCTTCGGACCCCCCAGTGCACATCTTCCTTTACAAGTTTCATGATGTGGCTCTGTATTTATTTCTTCAAACAACATGCCTCCAGTGTTTAGAACAGTAGCTTTTTTTTTTTTTTTTTTTTTTTTTTTAGAACAGTAGCTTTTGTTTGGAGGAACCCAAGGACGTTCCCCAGGAAAAAGGGCTGAGCTCACTGCCCTGGAAGAGTAGACAAGGGTTCTTGTAGATAAGGGCTTCTTCATTCAAACAGAGAAACCCACAAACCCTAGCTGGACAGATGAGAGGAAAAAGAATAGAACCGGGGGGATGGGGGGCTACAGAACGTAGTAAGTCTTCAAAGACACATGTCGGAAAAATGGAGACAGTTGCTTTTTATTTTCTGCTGTGAGGTAGCAGGTGGAATTTCTGACCTTCTGGATGAGTCTTTGTCTTGGCCTGGTAGAGATGCCTGAGGAATGCAGAAAGCCCCGAGGCAGACGAGTGGCCTCCCTGTCCCCGGTCCTCGGGGCCTTGCGGCCTGGGCTTCTGTGTGTTTTCCAAGTTGTCCGAGTGACCCCAGCGGCCACAGGTGGTTGAGGACATCTGTGCCCGGCCACAGCATCCCTAAGCCTTGACCTGCCAATCTGCTCATGGATGGTGGGGACCCTGGTGTCTGTTTTCCGCTGGGCATTTCCTCGCGTAGAGGCACGCCTCCCTTCTCTGCAGGAACCTCGCTCCCCTGCTTCTCTCTCCCCACAGATGGGCTATGCCAGGTGGTGAGGCCCATGGACACGGCGGGGCCAGAACTCCAGAGCAGCCCGGTCCTGTTGGACCTGGCCCCGGGACGCAGATCTGGAAGCGGGAGTCCCCAATAATCCAAAACAAGGTCTCATTGTGAAAAGGGCATTCTGAGCCTGGACAGAGAACTCCCCTCAGTGTCCCACAGAATTACTGGGGGAGAGAATTCAGGGGAGGTTGCAGGGGTTTTCTGCTTCAGGACTTGGATACAGATCTTGTTCCTACATCTCCCTATGTCCCACCAGCCTTTTCCTGCTGCTGAGGGAGGCTCGGGTCCTGGGGCAGACCTGCCCTCCCCCCGGTCCCTGTGGTTCTTCTTCTGCCGGCTGGCCCTGGGTCTCCCTGTCGCTGTCATGCGTCTGAAGGGGAGCAGATATTTGCTGTCCCATAAAGCTTCCCCACTCCCCCATCCGGGATCCTGCTGCCTTCCCTGCAGCCCAGCCCACATCACTTCTCACTGCTCTGTTGCTCCGGATGCTGGGGGTCCAGGCAGTAGAGAGTTGAAGAACATGGCCAGATCATATTTACTTTAATTTGATAATATTGGTGTTTCCCACTTCAGACAAAAACCACTATGTATAAAAGGCCAACCTGAAAATCAAGGCAAATTATTTGCATCAGAGAAGAATTCATTCTAATAAAAGGATCTCAGAAGTCCCTTAAAAACCTGACCTTAGAGTGGCGGCAGTGACCGTGGACAGGAAGGGGTGTTTTGGAGGTTCTTGCAGAGGGGTGGTCAGCAGGCTGCGGCCAGGCTTTTGGATGTGGGGACTGGAGTGATGCTCTTTGCCCAGCAGAGTGAGGATGATGATGTTTCAGGAAGGGGCATGTGTTTGGGAGGAGAGATGTGGAAACAAGGTTGGTGTGAGTTTGAGGCCCCGAAATGTGTGGGGACTGTGGCAGCTGTGGACCCGTGCGGCAGCTGTTGGGTTCCTGAGCAGAAGAGGAGAGATGTCCCGGCCTGAGGCACAGGGATGCATTTGGGAAGGAGGCAGAATCTGAGGCCAGAGCACCATCTAATATAAGTGGGGTGCAGGTGGGGGTAAAGAACACTGACTGGAGGAGACCACCCTTAATGGGGGTTGGGGGGAGTCCCATTGCTGTAGGTAGAGCTGACATCTCCAGGGAAGAGAGTGCCGGGTGGGTACCTGGGCCAGGGGCCGTTCAGTGACATTCGAAATATAAATACCTAAAATAAGTTTTATGAGGTGTGGGCATTCTAAAACCACTGAAATGTTTAAGTATTTTTGCAATTGCATGTGATTACTAAACTATTTAAGCAAGTTAACCGTTTTCAGATAGGTAAAATCAGTTTTTCTGGCTGGTGAAAATTATAGTTCATTTTTAGAATCTTGACTTTCAATGCCAAATAAATCCAGTCACTATAAATATGCCACGAATGGGGCAGCCCAGGCACTTGCGAGGGGAGGGCTGCCGATGAGGGGTCGTTTCCCCTCCCAAAGGCAGAAGCACGTGTGAGAAGGTAAGTCAGCCTCGGCACCTGCTCTCACCTGCTCGCTGGAATAGCTCTTCCAGGAATGTCACTGCAGATACGGGGTTTCTTTTACGGCCACCGGGGAATTGTAAGTAGGGATGCCCGCTGTATTGTCCCAAAGATTTTTGTGACAAGCTAGAACGCTGGTTAAAAATTCACAGCGTATACAACTTTGTGTTCTGAGGTGGCTTGACAGTCGAGGATGATTTGACTTTTAGTCCTAGAAAAGAGAATGCGGGTGTTTGTGGGGTTGTTGCCGTGTGCTCCGGAGGTGAGCGCTCAGACACGGAGACACGGAGGTGGCTGAGTGGCCACCGGGCAGACCGTGAGGTTTCTTGCGCAGGCTGTAGGCAGCAGGGACCTGCTCACCACCCAGCCCACCTGCTGGCTCACCTCAGGCGTTAGTTCAGATGTGGGGAGAGTCCCAAAGGGCAGGCTTTGCTGTGAAAACATCAGAAAAGCACCAGGTATGCGGGTGCCTCAGGCTCTGTGTTCCCCACCCCACCCCCCCAGCGGCCCCGCACTTGTGTGAGCGGTCAGGTGTCTGAATACACTTCGCGGATGCTGAGGATCTGGAATGTAGCTCTGCTCCGTCTCCTTCCTGAGTATGTTTATTCTCAATTATCTGGATTTTCCTTTTAACGGTTCCAATTTTTTTTTTTTTTTCTTGCCTGCTGGTGGTGGAATGTTAAATAGCAAAACTGTCTATAGTTCTGGTAATTTTAAATGTCCCCTGGTTCTGGCCTCTTTGGAGTCAGAGTGAGAGAGTGATGGGGGAGGTTGCCTTGGCGTCAGGCTGCCCAGGGTTGAATGTTCTTGTACATCTGGGCCACCTGTGGTGTGTGTGTGGGGGGGGGGGGGCATCGGTTCTACGTCAACAGCCGGGAGTGTGGGGGAAGCAAGCACGTCATGGCAGAAACCATTCCTCTGACCTGAGTGGGACTGAGGATGGTTAGAAGAATTAAATACAGGAGTTTAAAAGGCTGAGTGTTTTTACAAAATGCATTTATGTGCTTTTGCAATCCTTTGATATGCACACACCCAGCAATCATCACCTGTGGCTTTCAGATCCAGGTTCCCTAAGGTCAACTAAGAATGTTAAAAGAATATTGATAAAATCTGAGTGCAGAACCTTCCTGGTACTGACAGATTTGTTTTTTTCTTCCTGTTCAGTGGTCTCTCCATCGCCTAAATAAACATGTATTCATTCATTCATCCATTATTTTTAACCACTCACTTTGTGTTCCTTAAATGTTTAACTTAGGTTCCCTGAAAACCTTCATACTGTTCCTCTTGATGCTCATTATGTTCTGTAACGTTCTATTTAAGTAACATGATTACAGTTACGTACTGCAGGCATAAACAGTTTGGAAATAACACACTGGCCTCTTGGGAAGAAAATCCCCAGACTGGTGGGAGCCACAGAGATCTGGCTGACTACCCAGCAACCCACCAGCTGCAAGGATCAGTCTGTGCATTTTCCAGAAAGGATCGGGCTTTGGAATGAGATAGTGTGCAGAGGGAGCGAGATCGTGAAGGTGAGGGTCCAGGTGCCGGGGGATCTGTGCACCTGGCCAGGCTCCCAGAGTCATCCTACTGGTCGGGAGTCCACACACTCGTCGGTAAAGGGCCAGATGGCAGGTCTTTCCAGCTCTGCCGGCCACGTGTCTCTGTGGGGACCCCTCAGCTCTGCGATTCTTCGGTGAAAGCAGCCTCAGACCATATGTAAACGAACGGGCATGGCTGGGCGCCAATGAAGCTTTATTTATGGACCCTGAAATTTGAATTTCATGTAACTCCACATGTCGTGAAATATCATTCCTCTTTTGCTTTTCCCCCCCAGCCAGTTTTCAAATTGTGAAAACCGGTCTTAGCTGGCTGGCCATATAAAAACATGGCAGACGGGAGTTGGCTGACCCCTGAAATAGACCACCCTTGCCTCCTACACCATGCATTCAAACCAAAGGAGGTGAGATAGAATCCACGGTTCGTGCCTGCCGTACTTGTACTTACATCTTAAATTTAGTCTGTCCTTTCTAAGTCCCTGGGTTGAAGTATTACACAAAGTAGGTTGAGGTTAATTGAGTAGATCAGATGTATAGTCAAGAGCTGTTTTTTTTTTTTTTTTTTTTTGTCTCCTTGACACTTGCTTCCCCCTTGTTGGCTCTCACCGTTGGTTCTCAGATGTGCTCAGCATCACCCAGGATGCTTTGCAACTATTCGGGAATCAGAATCTCCTAGGGAATCATCAGAAACCCTCGAGATGGCTCTTTTATATACCGAAGCTTGTGAAGCAGCGCCCTGACCCCCAGCGTGGACACGTGCCAGGTCCGAGGTGTCATCCCATAATGGTTGGGATAAGAATCTCTATAAACATAATTAAATTTAACAAAAATTCAGTAAGACTTCAGCACCGTGACTTGGGGACACACATACACACTTGCAGATTTCTGAAATCTGACGTTCTTCTGGGTGCGCGCGCATGTGTGTGTGTGTATGTGTTCAAGTTGAACAATGAAAGGTGTTTGAGGCACATAGTAAATATAAGCAAATTGCCATCAAATCAATATTGAGGAAAAAACCTGCGGGTCTCCCCAGTCTCCACCTGTAAATTTTGTTTCCCTATCTTCCCCTTTCCTGCTTTTCTCCAGAGATATTCTCCTCTTAAACTCCAGTCTCATGCTAGGATCTCTGACAGTGGTTACTAAATTTATATCAGGGTGTTATTTCTCCTGTGAATATTTGTGTTTGTATTATCTCTGTTTAACCAAAAGCACTGTCTCTCTTTAAAGTGAGTCAAGTGTCGGCGAGCCAGATGTTTGGGTCTGTTGCCAAGCGCGCTCTGCGTCCCCGGGCCTTCTCTTCCCCAGGAGACTCGGGAGAACGGTGCCTGGCACACAGTAGGGCCATAATAAACCTGTGGATGAATGAGCGTATTGAGGAAATTCAGGCCTCTAACCAAGAATTCGTGTCTTTGGAGGAAATCTTGTTTTGAAGTCTTTCTTGAACGGAACTGGTGCTATTCACCACATCACAGCCAGAGTGGGCTCCGAGTTTTGCGGTGTTTGGCAGCACAAAGGAACCTTTCTCAAGTAAATGTTTTCTCTTTCCCTCTTCTTCAAGGGGTGCATTTTATTTTGCTCCGACTGAGCCACGTGTGCTGAGACGGGTGTCCAGAGTCAGCCTCTGTCCACAGGTTATCCTTGGCAAAAAGCATTTCTAAGACAACACAGGTGCCTTAAAACCCAAGTCCGTTTCATAGGGCGTATAAATAGACTTCAGATGGAAATGTGCATGTTGGAGACATTTCAGTCCCTCTCTTTTTTCCTAATTTGCTGACTTAATCATGGGGCAGAGCGGGGCGAGAAGCCACACACGCACAGAGCACTTCGAACCGGCTCCTGTCCTGGCTGAGTACGACTGTCAGCTGGCTTCAGATTTTCTCTGGTGCCCGTTCCCGCCACACCTCCAATCAGGGTGGCAGAGCATACCTTGTTTCTCGACCAAAGATTCTTTGATCGGGAGGAGTGGCATAACCGTGAACATCACAGTTTCTACTGAAACTCTAAGCAAATGAAGTGTCTATCACGGAGCTCTGAAATACTCATTCCCTTCCCCGACTCTGGCTTTCACAAAATCAAGGGTTATCACGTCGAGCCAGAGTCACGATTGGATTTGCTTTGACTTTCAGTGTAGTCTTGTCTGTCCCCCTGGAGGAGACCAGGAAGGGGAGGAGCTGCTGAGCTCTGGGTTAGCAAGGGGTTTATGTACATTCAGAGGGGACGTCTCCTACAAGGAGGGGGAGGTTAGTAGGGTAGGTGCTGCTCTCTTCCACGGGCTCTGCGACACTCGTTCTGAGCAGAGTACCTATTGCATGTTATTTGTCCCCCCCCACCCCCCGGAGGGAGGAGAGAAGAGCTTCCTTCTTGCAGATGGGCGGGATTCCTCACAGCACATGCTCCCAGAATGGTCGGTGGCCGTACACACCTGCCCGCCCTGTGGGGAGGGAGGGTGAGAAAGCTGGCCAGGCCATCGTCCAAGGATTGGCACTGTTAGGATGGGGATATAAAAGTGGTCTCAAATTGTATTTACTGAAAAATCAAATTTAAGTGAATGAGATACATTTTTATGCCGGAGGTTCTCTGTCAAACGTTGCCCCCTGTATGGTTGATGGGAGAACTGAGGCAGGTGGAGATTTTTGAAAAGCCGGAGAGTTTCTCTGGAAACATTTTGGGTTCATCACAAGCCCTCCTGGGAATTTCGACCACTGTACAATTTTGCATGCTTTTTGCCCATAATCTCATTACTTCAGCTCCATAATAAGTCACAGGTTAAAAGTAAGCAGCAGAGGAGTCTGGACGTTGACATGTGAGTTAACAGGGAAGATAAAGATGGAGCGGCTCACTTTGCAAATTTGCCTAAGATACTCCTCCAGAGACAGCTAAACTCTGTATCTGAATAAAAATGTTAATCTCTTGGGTCAGGGGTCCTGAAATCTCTTCTTTCTTTTCTTTTGGGTGTTACCAACTTGATGTACAGTTAAAAGCATTTGTTCATTTTGCTTCAAGCTTTGGGGATGACATTATTATTATTACTATTATTATTATTATTTTAGTAGCAATGTAAAGCAGCTACCTTTGCACAGAGTGTCCTCATTTCTTTGTGCATCTGCATGGGACTCCCCCGGGGGACTGCATCGGACTTTATTTAGACAGCCTCCTCAGGATGGGTGTGGAGTTGTTCTGCTGTCACTGTGACGAGCAGGTCCCCAAAGAGCTGCCTTGTGCCTCGGACCCCTCCGTCCCTGTGGTTTGATCCTGTGGTTCGGAGAACCTGGGGAGACTCCAGTCTGGACCCAGATCGCATGCCATGGCAGGCAGGCTTGCACCAACCTGGACAGGAGTCCTGGCCCTACTCCTTACTAGGAATGTTGCCTTTTGATAGTTACTTAGTCTAGAAAGATGGGGGTGGTCGCACCTCCCTTGTGCGCTGTCTGGAGAATGAATGAGACGCGGTGTTCAGGTGCCCACCATAGAGCTTGCTCGGAGTTAGCATTCCGCAAATGCTGGTTGTCGCCTTTCCTTGTTTGCAATGGGGACAGGGCTCCTTGTGTCAAACTGCTTTGTGTAGGGAATCATTACGAAATGCCTGGCAGTTGCCTGGATGACATTAGGATTGTGTCACCATCAGCAGTCCTGTCCTACCAAACTGGTCTAGCCAGTTCTCTCTCTCTTGATTTGGAAGCCCTTGAACTGCAAGGAAGTGGAACCAGAACCACCCCTTAGTTGGCAGCCGCACCCAGGGCTCCCTTCACCCTCAAAAGGACTAGCATTTCAATGGAAAGCACCAGGCGTGGACCCACACCTCAGCCCCCTTAATCCCTACGCCCCCAAATAGTCGGTGAACATTCAAGTCTTGGCTCCATGACGGACTTGAGATCCTATTTAGGATGGCCAGCTGGGCGGGTCCCATGGGGCCAGGGTCCACTGTCTATGCCCATCTGCAGCAGAGGATCCAAGCTGAGATTTGGGGGCACCTTGGAGATCCACTCTGCCCCCTTCCTTTTGTGGCCCGGATGGTAAACTGACTTCATGACGTGACACAGCATCCAGCCAGATCACAACCAAGAGTTAAAAGGCCCAGGTGGGGAGGGTGCCGGGCGGGGAAGGGGGTGGACCCAACTGAGCTCTCAGGTAACCCCCCAGGGCTCCACCCTCCACAGCTTCTAGAGGTTGTGTGGACACATCACGTGGTCTCCATCTTCCCTGTGCGGCCTTGGTCCAGCACAGGCCCTTGTCAGCTCCGTCCCTGTCTCCTGGAATGCAGGTCTGATGTTCTGGCCTCAGGCCTTTCTCCTCCTCTCCTTCATGCTGCTGACGAAAATAATTTTTGAAACGTGCCCATCTGACTTACCCGCCTGCTTAAGAAGCCAGTCCGTTTGCTGTCTAGTTCCATGACAGTGCTACCCATACGTCTCCCAGAAGCCCGGGGCAGGGGCACTTTCCTTGTCCCCTTCCCAGAGGGAGGGACAGCTTCTCCGTTCATCTCGTGTCCCTGGACTTGGCACTTGGCAGGATGTCCTGTTAACGTGTTAACACAAGTATGTCGGAAGGTACTTTTATCACTTAAATTATTTTGCTTCTTTGTTTTCCGACTTGTGTGTGACGGTGAGTAGGGAGAGAGTGCGGGTCCCCTGCCCTGTTGGTGCACAGGTCCGGGACTGGACGGCCTGCCATGCCTCCTCCTGGTCCAGACAGTGGAGCCCAGCCCAGCCCATTGTGACTGAGCCTTGCCTCCATTTCCCCAGACACACTCCTCAAGTCCAGGAGTCCTTTCCCGTGTCCCTTGCTCCCTGATGGTCCCCTCAGCCCTGATTTCACTGGCTCTGTCCTCCACCATGACTCTGATGACTGTCTCTTCCTGGAACCTCCTCTCTGGCCTCCTTGGACCAGGACCTAGTCATGCATCCATTTAATAGATACTTATCGTGGACATATTATTCACCAATGTTTTATGCCCAGGAATATACACATTGTGTTCCAGAGGCAGATAATACATCCTTAAAACATGTTATTTCAGGAACGATAAGAGCAGAAAGGGCTGGTGTTTGGGGTGAACTGCCAGGGAAGCTTCTTGGAGATTTCATTATACACAGACCTCAATGAGGAGAAGAGTGGGCTGTGCCAGGCTGTGGGGCAGCATGTGCAAATGCCCTGGAGTGGGGCCAAGCTTGGCACCCATGTGGAGTGTGGTTGGAGTCTCCAAGGGGAGAGTGGTAGGAGGGGAGGTGGGAGAGCCGGCCTGTGGAACTGGGTGTGAATCTTTTCTAGTTTATGGGATGCCCTCAGAAAGTTCTGAGCCAAGGCAGGTTATGATCTAAACCCACTCTCCTCACACCTTCAGGGAAGTCCTGGCTAACCGCAAACACCACCTTGTTATGGCCCTGCCCGGAGCCCTCCATGGGCTTCCTGTCGTGATGGGGGTGCCGTCCAGGCTTCTGTACTTGGTCCCCATGCTCCTCCCACCACCGTCCCACCACACACTCTCAGCATCCAGTATCCCATCCCACTCTTAACGCGGAGCTCGGGCTCTCGGACGCTCCCTGCCCACCACCCTCTCCTGAGGCTGGATGAACTGATATTCTTATCTTGAGCTCCAGGGGTATCATGGGTGAATCTTTATCACAACACTAGCCTGTTGCCTGGTAAGGGTCTGTCTCTCTCCCACGAGCGGGGGACTTGCCCCAGGAAGGGACCTGATGTGGGGATATCCAGCCTCCATCCCAAAGACTGACCCACACACGATAAACAGTAAATGTCCTTTGAATAAATGAGTGGGTAAAAAGCATGCAGTCTTCCTCCCTTTGAATTTTCAATGCAAACTTTAGGTATTATATGGTTCTATAAATCAGATAAACAGGAGCCATTTTATAATTTGCTTTAGATGTTTAAAAATACTCTATGCTTTTAACTGCTCAAGAATAATACTCTTTTAAATATAACATGCTCTCTTTGAGCCATGAGAGACGATGGACTCTGAAAAACAAACGGAGGGTTCTAGAGGGGAGGGGGGTGGGAGGATGGGTTAGCCTGGTGATGGGTATTGAGGAGGGCACGTTCTGCATGGAGCACTGGGTGTTATGCACAAACAATGAATCATGGAACACTACATCTAAAGCTAATGATGTAATGTATGGGGATTAAGATAACAATAAAAAAAAAAAAAAAAGGGAATCCGGGGGGGAATAAATAAATATGACGTGCTCTCTTAATTTATTTAAGGTTGTAAACTGAAACCGCCTCCATTAAGAGCAGCGACAAGTATTATTTCTAGTTACAAAAACATACATTTCAAAAAGAGCTATCTTATTTCCAGGAAAAGTAATTTCAAAATTAGCAAATAAGTACATTATATTACAGGTAAATAAATAATGCATTTCCTTTGTTATGAGGAATACACAGTGTCCTGAGAGCTTCGCTTTAAAGTTTAATTCATTAAGCAAAACATTCCTTATTGATTATTGATGCCTAATCGACGATCTTTTCTTATAGAAAGAGAGAGGGGGAGATTTAATCAAATCTGAGTGAATTTTTAGTACTTTTCTTAGTGTATCTGTTTTTCTTTAGACCAAATTATTTTGCTAAACATTAAAATGGCTCTAGCTTCTTTGCTTTCATATTTTGTGTGATTGATGGCAAATATTAATCTTTTTAGAAAACGATTTTAAATGAATGTTTTATCTGTACATTTTATAGATATGTGTACATTTTATAGACCTATCTCTGGTAATCCCAGAATAAATTAACATGTTCTCCAACAAAAGCACTTTCAACTGAAATATTAAGTTTAAAAGCTTTCCTTGCTTGTAGAGAATAAACCTTTGTATATTGCTTGAATGTATTCTGGATATACCAAATTAATTCCCTATTTTATAAAACACTGGAGGTGCTTTATACAGTCCAGCGCATGCACCTGCTGTGTCCTAGCCCTCTGCTTCCTTTAGATGTGCCGTGTTTTGAGGTGCCTAGGTGGCTCAGTCAGTGGAGCGTCCGATTCTTGGTTTCGGCTCAGGTCTTGATCTCAGGGTCGTGAGATCGAGCCCTGCATCAGGTTCTGCGCTGGGCATGGAGCCTGCTTGGGATTCTCTCTCCCCCTCCCCCTCTCCCCCTACCGCCCTAAAAAATAAATCAATAAAAATAAAATTTAAAAAAATTGGTATGCCATGTTTTATCCTTAGTCAATCCAACCCAGAAGATAGCTGCATATTTGACTACACTGTTTGGGCTCTGACTGGAACTGAGCCTTGCTTAGTGCCATGCTGTTGGTTTTATTGAGGGGATAAGCCCCTGTTGGGAAACTGTTACTATATTTCGTGTGTGTTTCAGCATGCTGTTAGGGACATAATTTACTATTTAACACTGTATCCTCACCGACAAGCCCTGCAGAAAAGTGGTCCTTTGGGGCATTGACTTCTTTTACCTTGGGCTGCAGGAACTTTGTATCTGGCTATGCTTCTTGTCTTTACTGTGCCCAATAGCGAGCTCAGAGCTCTGGCTTGTTTTTGTAGGAGGTGAAGTTACACGGCGTCGCGCGCTCAGCTTCCATTATTGTGGTTCTGTTCTTCATTCCTTCTTAAAATCTTGTCTGTGTTACATACAATATAACGAGTGAATAAGTAACACCAATAGAGGACATGTTAACTGGGCTGTGGTTTTGTCTGTAAAAATCCCATGTCTATGAGAAGCGGGAGTTTTTCACCATAAATAATAACTTAGGGAAACAGGATGTTGGCCAGGAAATATCTTTGAGGTCAACAATGCAGTGAAGTAATAAAACTCATGAGAACACCTGGCATCGCTTTACCAGTTGGCGACCTTTGTCAGGTCTCAGAGGTTCTGTGAGCTTTCATTTCCTCACGAGTACTTGGGAACGATGGTCCTGACCCTCATGGGATCGCTGGGGGCGAAGAACACAGTCGAAACAACCTGCATGTGGAAAGAAGGGACATGAAGGGTCTGACCGGCGGGGTTGCAAGTGAGTACAGATCTCAAGTGATGCCGGTGCTAGTGGACCCGATTCCACGGGAGCCTAACTTCCAGGTCAAAACCTGGACCACGTGTGGCCACTGCCTTTCGATCACGTTCTAAAATGGGGTACTGGCTGCCAGTCGCTGTGTGCGCTGAAAGGCCCACACTGTGCTTCTTGGATGCACAAAAGCTGGCTTGTGGCCGAGCACGGCAGCTTTCAGAAGATCCCGAGGGAAGTACGGCTGGAGGGGGGCTGCTGGAGGGAGTGTCACGGCCAGACCTTCCGTGCTCCAGCCTCAGTTCGCTCTAGTAGATAGAGATCGAGAATGCTGATTTGTTCTCCGTCATATAAAGTACCCCGGGCGCCACTGCGTGGGCGTCAGCTAACGTGGGTGGAGTTTGTGGGCACAGCCTGGGAGCGCTCCTGTCCCCGTGCTTGGGCTGCCTGCGGGGACAGCTGCCACCAGGGCCACCTGACTGCCAGGTCTGGGCTGAGCTGCTCAGCTTCCCAGAGCACCTGTCAGCACTGCCTTTAACTGTGGGCGTGTCAGAGCCAGGAGTAAAAATAGCCACCAGACCTTTGGTGGAGAGATGGCCACGTGCCGGCCCTGGGGCCAGGCCCCTGGTTGTCTCCACAGGGCTGTGTCTGCACAGGGGAGCTTCCCATGCTGCGCAGGAGCTCGGGGGCAGAGCGGGGGCTGGGCGGGAAGCAGGACTGGTGACCTTGGCTGAGTGAGGTAGCCTGCAGGGCTGGACTTGTTCCTGTGTCCCTAGAGGGATGGTTCCGCCCACCTCTGTGCGTGATTCTCAGAATTTCACGAGATAACATGTACCGAGTGCCAGGCTCACGGCAGGCAGGATTCACTGTGCATCCCCAGTTCTCCCCACCCTGGGACCTGTGGACCTTTTGTCCTTGCCCGGAGGAAGAAGTTCTCAGCAGGGGGATTTTCCCTAGTCAGGCCACAGGACATTCCGAGTACATGCTCAGTCTTCTTGATTGTTCTCTTACGTGGGTGAGCCCTTGCCTGGCTGAATTTCTGGCCATGTGACTCCAGCCTCTCAGAAGCGAAGACCTCCCTGGGGGGTCAACACAACCGTGAGGATGAAAGACAGCTAGTTCACCCACAAATAAACGAGGCCCTGGATGATGCTAGTTGTTTTTCTTTAGTGTGGTTATATATTTATAAAGATAATCAAGAGGAGATATAGGAAAGGCACAGTATGGGCGTTTGACTCTCTCACCCAGAGAAGAATGTGTAAAAGTCCATGTGAATTAGCAGAACATTGACTACGTGCTCAGCAGAATCCCAGGTGACCCTACAGGTATTCCGCAGTTAGTCCTCACAACAGAGGTACAAGGTGGCTAGGAGCATCCCTCTTGTAATTATCTGGTGCGTTTTAAACACTTATTTTTGGGGGCACCTGGGTGGCTCAGTTGGTTAAGCGTCCAACTCTGGATTTCCGCTCAGGTCATGATCTCGGGGTCGTAAGATCGAGCCCCACGTTGGGCTCCGTGCTGGGCATGGAGCCTGCTTAAGATTCTCCCTCGCTCCCTCTCCCTCTGCCCTTCCCCCCCAATAAAAAGAAAAAAATGAAAAATAACACTTATGTTTAGGTGCAGGAGTCGGCCTATTATAAACAGCAGGATCAGAAATAGGATACAATATTCAGATTGATTCAGGCTTCACATGGAGGCCGTGCTTTAGTTTCTTATGAGCCATTTTAAGAAATACATGTTTGGCCAACAGCTTGAACTATTCACAAATTACTTTTTAAAAAGTGCAAAGTAGGGAGAGTGATAAAGATTGAAGTCAGTTATAGGAAGTGACCTTTTAAATACACTTAGAGCTGTTAAATATTGCCCAACGACGGAGAAACCCTGAAACCAGCCACATTTACAGAGCAGAGCGCTAAGGTCGGAGGAGAATCACAAGGAGAAGGTGTAAAACAGATTGAGTACAGCCGGGGGGGTGGGGGTGTTCTCTCGCACGGCCCCCATTGCCAGGCCCTGGTGTTCACGACAGGATCAGGGGTCATGGAAATCTTGCCACACTGGCTGGCAGACTGATGAGAACTTTCTAGAGAACTCTAGGCAGTCAATAGTTGCAGAATCGAATCCGGAAGAGTGGTGGAGAAAAGTAGGGAGGACTTTTCCCACTTGATGACCTCAAAGAAGATGGGACAAGGGGGACTGGAGAATGACAAGAGTTCCAGAACCACACACGGGTATCATTAGGGTTTCGTTCAAAGCTTGGACCATGAGTTTTGATTTGGCCTAGTTCAAGGCTTAGTTCAAGCCAGATTAAATGTAATAGATATTTTTGTTTGTGTTTCCATTTATTATAACTTAATAGCATATTTTCCCTTATTTATAAGTTCCAATTTAGTTCCCAATTTAGCACAAATAATACTTAATTTTTAATGGAAGGACTATAGTTTAATCACCAAAAGTCATATGCCCCCCATCCTATCCTTTGGTACAGAAAATGTTAGTCACAGTCTCGTGTCATCTATTAAAATTACTTTGCATCAGCCAAACATGAAAGGGAAGAATCGTTATAAGCTGACATGCAGTGACTCCCAGTGCCCATTGTCAAAGGACAAAGCACATGTGGATGCTGTCATGGAATGCTACCTTTTGTGCAGGAAAGAAGGGGAAAGGAGAATACACATACGTTTGCCTTCTTCTACAAAAAAATAAAGACCAGGAAGGGTGGAGGTGTGTGGGAATGAAGTGGCCAAAATGAAATAGGAGTGAGGTTTTCTGAGTGTGCCTTGTTATGTGGCTTTGCTTTTGAACCACAGTGTTTGACCCATGCAGAAAACAAACTAGTATCACAAATCACAGGGAAATCATAAAGTTGATTGCAAACGGAAGCGCATGAACCTAACTGTATAAAGTTGGATAAAGACCTTTTTTCTGATAATTTTGAACAGAGTTTTCTATCGATCTTTAGTAACATATTTTAAGAACAAAAGAAATGGCAAAGAACATTTGAGCTTTACCTAGTTCAGTTATCGTTGATAGTGGTGTTGGTGTTGTAATCCTGAAATGATTTTGTAGGGATTTCAGGAGACCACAAAAGAGAAAACTGCACTGATACTATTGGGCACTGAATCATCGTTAACTGGGAGAAGGGGGTTGCAAGCAGTATGAATTCTCTCTCTCATACATATGTTTGTATATAACAAGGATGTGGAGAAATTGGCACCTTCCTACTTTGGCTGAACATAATGTGTTACAGCCACTTTGAAAAATGGTCTGGCAGTTCTTCAAAGCTACAGTCATCAAGAGAGTGTATGTAGTATAGGCTTAAGGATAGACTTAGAACAATGGGACAGGATAGAGAGTCCAGAAATAAGCCCTAACGTTTATGTTCAGTTGATTTTCAACAAGGGTGCCAAGTGCATTCAATAAGAACAGAGCCCATTGAAAAATGGCCGAAGAATTTCTGCAGGCATTTCTCCATAAAAGGGTATCCAGATGGCCAACAGGCACTTGAAAAGATGCTCAGCATCATTAGCTATTAGGGAAAGGCAAATCAAAGCACAGTGAGGGGGTGCCTGGGTGGCTCAGTCGGTTAAGCCTCTGACTCTTGATTTCAGCTCAGGTCGTGATTTCAGTGTTATGAGATTGGGCTTTGAGCTGGGCATGGAGCCTGCTTAAGCTTCTCTTTCTCTTTTTCTTCCTCTCTCTCTCCGCCCCTCCCTCCCCACTCTCTCTCTCTCTCTCAAAAAAAAAAAAAAAAAAAGTCAATGCTATGAACAACAAAACAAGACAAAAATACAGGAGAGATCTTCAAGTTTAAAGAGATCTAATAATGAAATGTGTGAACCTTGATTGTATCCTTGATTAAAAAAATAGCTCTAAAAAGTCATTCTTAGTATAATTGAGGAAATCTGAATTTGGATAAGATGTTAATTGATATTTTCTTAGGAATGATAAAGACATCAAGTTAAATAGGAGAATGTCCTTATTTTGGGAGTTCTTGCAGAAGTACTTTAGGGTAAGATATCATTTATTCAGCAACTTGCTTTCAAACAATTCAGAAAAAAAAGTGTGTGTGCATGCACACGCACATATATACACGTAAGTGTGCACAGAGAAAGTGAATGTCGGAGTGTAATTGGAGGGTACACAGATGTTCATTGTACTAATCGTTCAACATTTTTGTAGGTTTGAGATTTTAGTTTTCACATTTTAGCTTTCTCATTGTTTCTGCTCCATCCAGTAGTTATTGGTGAGTACCTACTATGTGCTTGGCAGTGGGGTCCAGGTACATAGTCAGAAAAGTACAATCTAGTGATGACCATGCATACCGTGAGGTACTTTGTGAAGTATTGAGAATTCTGTGTAATTTAGAGATATGATTTCTACCTTTAAGGAACTTGGTTTAGATACATTTAAATCATGATAACTATTGTTAAAAATAAAATCTAAGTGAGGGGAGCCTAGGTGGCTCAGTTGGTTAAGCGTCTGCCTTTGGCTCCGGTCATGATCCCGGGGTCCTGGGATCGATTCCCGCGTCGGGCTCCCTGCTCAGTGGGGAGTCTGCTTCTCCCTCTCCCTCTGCTGCTCCCCCTGCTTGTGCTCTCTCTCTCTATCAAATGAATAAATAAAAATCTTTAAAAAATAATAAAAATAAATAAAAATAAAACCTAAATGAATTGAAGCTATTTTAAGCCAGTAAGTAATAGCTTTGCTTGCATCTCTTGGTGTAGGATCATTCAGGAATGATCATGCTTGAGTAGTTTAAGTTGACACATCCTAAGTAGATAACATCCTGAAATCAGTGAGCAGAATCCTTTATCACCAGCAATTCAGCAATTTCCTATGAGTAGCACAAAGATGTTAACATTTGACCTTCACCCTTGGAATATTCTGAGCTAATGACCTGTTGGGCATATTTTGATCTTTGAGCTCCCAGGGTCTGTATAAAATACAGGAAGACAGGATACCTGGCATGTTTATGACTCCTCCCGCTGTCCTTTCCTCGATATTTTTTATATGTCCTTTTTTGCAGGTGCAACCTCAGTCCTCTGCCACAAGGTGACCTTTACCAGTCGCTGTTCAAGATGTTTTTAACCACTTAAAATTTAAAGAGCATACCATAATCTCTTATCTGAATATGACTATCATTAAGTAGACTTAATAGCTCCGTAAAACTTGTCTTATCACAAATAGGACCAGTAATTGGTCAGTTATTTAACTTAACTTATTTTTTATTGAAGCATAATTGACACACAATGTTGCAATAGTTTCAGGTGTACAACATAGTAATTCAGTAACTCTGTACATGATGCTATGCTCGCCAGGAGTGTGGTTCCCATCTGCCACCATACGGCACTCTTACAATACCATTGACTGTATGCCCTGTGCTGTGCCTTTTATCCTGTGACTTATTCATTCCATAATAATATAATACATATATTTTATATAGACACATCTTCTTATCTATTCGTCTATTGATGGATACTTAGGCTATCTTGGCTATTGTAAATAATGCTGTGATAACCCTAGGGATATCTTTTTGAATTAGTGTTTTTGTTTGCTTGGGGTGAATACCCAGCAGTGGAATTACTGGATCATATGGTAATTCTATTTTTAACTTCTTGAGGAACCTCCATATTGTTTCCCACATGGCTGCACCAGTTTGCATTCCCACCAACAGCACATGAGGGGTCCCCTTTCTCCACATCATCGCCAACACTTGTTATTTCTTGTGTTTTTTTGGTAATAGCCATTCTGACAGGTGTGAGGTGATATCTCACTGTGATTTTGATTTGTATTTCCCTGACAATTAGTGATGTTGAGCATCTTTTCGTGTTTCTGTTGGCCATCTGTGTGTCTTCTTTGGAAAAATGTGTATTTGTGTCTTCTGCCCAATTTTTAATCACATTGTTCGTTTTTTTTGGTGTTACGTTGTATAAGTTCTTTCTATATCTTGAACATTAACCCCTTATCAGTTATATCATTTGCGAATATCTTCTGTTTAGCAGGTTGCCTTTTCATTTTGTTGATGGTTTTCCTTTGCTGTGCAAAAGCTTTTTATTTTGGTATATCCCAATAATTGATTTTTACTTTTGTTTCCTTTGGGGAGACATATCTAGAAGAAAGCTTACTGTCTGCCATTCTCTTCTAGGATTTTTATGGTTTCAGGTCTCACATTTAGGTCTTCAGTCCACTTTGAATTTAATTTTGTGGATGGTGTCAGAAAGTGGTCCAGTTTCTTTCTTTTTATATATAAATATATATTTTATTTTATTATGTTAGTCACCATACAGTACATCATTAGTTTTTGATGTAGTGTTCCATGATTCATTGTTTACGTATAACACCCAGTGCTCCATGCAGTGCATGCCCTCCTTAATACCCATCACCAGGCTAACCCATCCCCCCAACCCCCTCCCCTCTAGAACCCTCAATTTGTTTCTGAGTCCATAGTCTCTCATGGTTCGTCTCTCCCTCCGATTTCTCCCCCTTCATTTTTCGCTTCCTTCTCCTAATGTCCTCCATGCTATTCCTTATGTTCCACAAATGAGTGAAACCATATGATAATTGACTTTCTCTGCTTGACTTATTTCACTTAGCATAATCTCCTCCAGTCCCATCCATGTTGATGTAAAAGTTGGGTATTCATCCTTCCTGATGGCTGAGTAATATTCCATTGTATATATGAACCACATCTTCTTTATCCATTTGTCTGTTGAAGGGCATCTCAGCTCTTTGCACAGTTTGGCGTTTCAGCCATTTGTTTGATGTGTCCCCTTCTTGAGTGTGGGCAGAGCTGCTGGACTCACTTGTCACAGTGCCCAGGTGGGACGGGGGGCTGTGGCGGGGCCGGAGGGCTGTGCTGGAGTGGGGGGCTGTGGTGTAGCCACTCACCAAGTGGTGAGTGTGGTGTAGTGCACTCACCAAGCCACGCTTCCTGGGCTGTGGGTGCATGAACTCCCGCCACCTGTTCTCACTATACATTAAGGCACATGTGACCTAGGCCTACGGGTCCACCTTTTAAGGTTTGAAACCGTCTTTGTGAACCATTTCATTAATGCACGCACAAAAAATCTCAGTCTCAGTTTCTGTAAAGTGCAAGGCAATACGAAGGCGCTTGCACATAATCCTGAGTGGGAAGTTCCTCCTCATGTTTACAGTATCTTCTGCTCTGTCTTGAAGAATTCCTTGACACAAACTAATTTGAGACTACTTTTTAAAAAAGATTTATTTATTTGAGAAAGAGAAAGAATGAGCTGGAGGGGCAGAGGGAGAGGGAGAAAGAATCGCAAGTGGGCTCCGTGCTGAGCACAGAGCCTGGCTCCATCCCAGGACCCCGAGACCATGACCCAAGCTGAGACCAAGAGTTGGGACGTTCAACCGACTGTGCTACCCGGCGCCCTTAGGCTACTTTTTTTTTTTTTTAATTTTGTTAATTAAAAAAAATGTTTTTTTAAAGATTTTATTTATTTAATTTATTTATTTAGCACAAGTTGGGGGAGGGCAGGAAGGGGGAGAATTCAAGCAGACTCTGCACCAAGCTCAGAGCCGAAAGTGGGGCTTGATCTCACAATCCTGAGATCATGACCTGAGCCGACATCAAGAGTCAGAGGCTTAACCAACTGAGCCACCTAGGTGCCCCCTCAAAAAATTTTTTTTAAGTAAGCCCTATGCCCAATGTGGGGATTGAACTCAGGACCCCAAGATCAAGAGTCGCATGCTCTCCTGGCTGAACCAGCCAGGCACCCCTTGAGACTACTTTTTAAATAAAAATAATAGCCTTTATCAAATTTGTCCACAATATTTTACAGAGTTTTCATGAAAGCATCAACTGTTTTAATTACCAGTTTACATAATGTTTTGATTAAATTATGTGATTGTAGTAACCCAGACACAAATGGCAGTGATAAATTTGGAGGCAAAAACCGCTTTGCTCTCGTCATCGTAAAAGCCACAGGGTGGGAGAAATTCTCTGAGCGTGTCCCCATGCTTCCACCTGCCATACTGCGTCCAGTGCGGCGGATGCTGCTGGTGCTTATCACGGAGGGCTGCCGGTCATGGAGGCTGGTGGAGGGAGCAGTCTGCATTGTATTTGTATTGTGTTTCGTTCTGTATTATTTCATTTAATTTGCGTTTTACCGTTTGAGATCGAACTGGCATGTAATCTTGCATTAGTTTTAGGTGTGCAGCATAATGATTTGAAATACGCATTTGTTGCAGAATGATTGCTGCCGTTAAGTTTAGTTCACATTCGTCACTCCACATAATGTGGATTCGAGCGAGATCTTGTCTCTTAGCAGCTGTGCTGCATTTTCTCTGATGGTTTCGGTGTCCATCTTCACCAATGAGGCTTGTTGCTCATTGGTAGAGGGCGTGTGAGCCTCGGCACCTTGCATCACTGGGTAGGTATGCTGAGCTAGCAGCCCCGCCCGGAATCCCATCATTAACATTCTGATGAGTCAAAGAAGCATAGCAGTGACAGAAGAAAAACAAATTATAGCCTTTCTTGAGGAGCAAAAGGAAGATCAAAGGAAGGTCATGGAGCAAAGGAGGTGATGAAGGAGGCGCACGTGCGCTCTGCTTTAAGGAAGAGGTTGCAAGCTTTCACTTTACGAAAAGCAGTTTAAAGGGAGGGACATGGGAATCTTTTAGGATATAATTCAGATGATCTGTCACTGAAGGATTTACAAAAAGTTCATTTCAGGATCCCTCGATTCACCCTCATTTAAAATGTGATTCCTTGCTTGAAAAGGGGTTCACAGTCAGCTCTTCAGGCTTCTGTCCATCCTGTGGGGAAGAGAAAGAAGAATGCCCAGGAGTGCTCATGTGTGGGGGTGAGAAGTAGATTTCTTGTTTGTTTGCTGTTTTCAATTCATGCCTTTCCCTAGCAAAGATTCTGCTTTTGGAGACAGTGCTAAAGCCCTGCTTTTTGGGTTACAGATCCTCACATCTTTCCTCGGATGTGAGTTTCTGTGCAGGAGTCCCTGGGGGTGGGGGGGCCTCCCTAACACCCGCCCCTCCCTCTGCACCTGTCAGAAGCAAACTGGCCTTGTGTGTCCTTTATCTGGATCTGATTCCGGGCAGTCCACTGGGGATGAGGGATAAATTGGTTCAAAAGTTCCATCATTTAAATATATTGGAAAAGCATAAAAGCGTACTTAGATAAATAAATACTATATATTTCAGAAAAGGACTCATTCAGAATAAGTCTTTATCAACTCAGTTTACTCCAGCATATCTTGCAAAACTTAGACCATTGGGTTATTACTGAAATCAGCTTGGAAAAGTGAGTTATTTTCATGGGAGATAAAGGTTGTAAAATTTCCGTTCTATAGCTTTTGAAATGAGTTGAATAATTTTCTCCTTAAAATCCAGCCTCATCAACTGATGGCAATCTTGTGGTGAGGGCCCTTATTCTTTGTGAGGCTTAAAAATATTTTTCTAGTTCTTCTAAATTTAAACTCCTATTTAGATACAGAGATTGGGTAAGTTAAGAATAGATGGATATAAACTGACCTGAAGATACTGTGTATCATCAGAAAATAATCTTTAAAGAACCACCTGTTCCCAGTTTGTAAAACAGAACAATTTATCCCATGTATATTACGTGCTTTCAGGATGCACATGTTTAGACCCCTGCTCTCCCATCTTGTGCCATCCAGCTGAATGTGGGGCTGGATGAGAAAAGTGGACGTTGTCCCACAGTGTTTTATGAGAGTCTGTGCAGACCAGGTCTTCTGAGGACTTTGTTGGTGTTGGTGGTGGAACTGGAAACCTGCTGTTCTTAACATTCTTTATCCATATGAATATATATCCATGTGACGATTCGATGGTATTTCACCCCATAGGATTTTATATATATATATATATATATATAATATAATATATAATCATATATATATATATGAATGAATGAAATGTATATATCCATATTATAAATCAAGGGGATAGAGCCATATCGCTTTATATGTGTGTTTTGACAAACGTAACCATGTCATAAACAAAGGGCGTGCAGTAAAAGTGTATTCATTTTTCTTTACCTTAAATTCTTGTCTGTTTGCCTTAAGATTACAGTTCTGTGTGCAAAGCCTTCAAAACAACCCTCAAATCCAAAAACCCTCTTGGTCTTATTACAACAGTAACTTGAATGACCGATCTGCCTCAGAGCAATTTCGGTAGAGTCAGTTATGACCAGGACCGCCCTAGCCCGTTTCTTTGCCAGAGTGACTCGGAACTTTAGTAATCCACCATGAATGAGTCAGGAGAAAGACATCCATAGCCCAGAAATGCCCTCTTTTTATAGGAGACAGGGGATAGCCAGCCTCGTCCATGGCCTACTTCGCAGATGTTTCTGGAGGCCACATGCTCCTACCTGTCCAGCCATCTACCTGTGCGTACTTTCCTCCAAGAAAAAGAAAAGAAAAAAAAACAGCTACTATCTCTTCCAACCAGACAACCAGTTTTTGTTTTTTAAAGGTGAGAATTTAAAGAATGAATTCCTATTTCCTTTTGGCTCCAGAGCTCTCCCAGGGGAGGTGTAGTCTTATCTGTCATTTATACCTTGCTAGAGAGATCCTGGGGAGAACCCGTACGAAGGCTGATTTTGATAGTTGAGAGGGAGGAGAGAACACGATCCCACTGGGTGAGAGGAAGAAACGACGTCGCAGAGAAGCCCGGGGCTCAGAAGGAAGAGGGACATCAGAGGTCACTGTGGTTCTCTAGGCCGTGCAGGGGTGGAGGCCTTTGGAAGGCTCACCCCTGTCGATGGCCTCTGGTCTCTTGGGTACAGGCCTGTGATTTAGCATGGCAGACAGGGAAGCAGAAGGAAGAAGCAGCTCCCATCTGAAGGTGGAAGGCACAGCAGCCGCAGAACTCAGAAGGTGTGCAAAGGCGTCGGCTGGTCGCGAGGTGCCCGGTCCCAAAGGCCCGAAGTGCCTGGTGTTGGCAGAGATGCTGATCCCGGCTGGGTGTGCGTACACGAGCACTGGGCCCCAGTGCTTAGGCCTCGCTGAGTTAATTAAGACACTCAGATAACCTTCCGCCCGTGCACCGAAGCTAATCCTAGTCTTATTTCTAGCTTACAGCTTCAGTTTAATTACTTGCCACGTGTATTGTTCAGAAGCAGACAGCCACCGACAAAATGTCACTGCATGTTGGTAGAGTCAGTGTAAGAGTTAAGAAAAAAATCTTTACCTCTTACAAATAACTGGCCAGGAGCTTGTCGCACCAGCTAAGTTTCCGGTCGGTTTTTACGGAGCATGTGATTTCTGGAAATGTGCTCTGCTTTTCCAGGTCCCCTACTGGTTATCAATATGAGTGCCTGAGAAAGGCCATCAATTTTCCATGGGAACCTACCTTGTAATAGAAACTTAAGTACTGAGGAGAGCAGTTCAGTAAGATCCAGCAGGTTCTATCTGTCAAAGGTATGGGGGCAGTCTGTGTGCACCCCCCCAGATTCCTGGCCCCACCCCAAACCACTGGAAAGCCCAGGGTGGTAGAGGGAGCTGGCTCGGGGTGTTGGTTCTGCCTCTTCAGGAGGGACACCCCTCCCTCGGCTGGATCAGAACAGCCAGCCCACCCTGATCCTGGACAGAGACTGTAGCGTCTTCCCAGGGGGAGGTGAAGGTGGGCTCCCCAGATCACCACATCCTGCCAAGTTCTGGGGACATCTGAGCTCTCGCTGGAGGGACCTGCCTCTTCTGTTCCTGACGCCTTCTTGGCACTTTGCTAGCATTCTGACTTGCAGCTCTTAGCTCTTGGCTTGTCCTTGGCTCGTCCTTGGCTTGTCCTTGGTGCCCCTTCCTCTCTTAGCTCCCTGGTCGTGATTGTCCAGGGTTGGATTTGGATCATCTCTGAGTGTCTGGTTTTGGGGTGTTCTGGTCCTCTGCTCTGGCTGGAATCTGCATGCTCCTGCAGGGGCTCAATGCCTTCCTTGCGGCCTTAGAGAATAAGCTTCTGTCGTAGCATCCTGTCCTGGGGCCAGACATAGTTACGTCTCTGTCCCAGATGTCTGGACCTTCAGAGAGTTTCTCATTTTTGTTACACCAAAATCCAGCCTTTGATTCACAGTAGCCAAGAGGGGGAAACAACGTGAGTATCCACCAAAAGATGAATGGATAAACAAAATGTGATATATCCATACATGAGAAGTTACTTAACTTAAAAAGGAAGGGAATTCTGACACATGCTAACAACACAGATGAACCTCGAGGACATGATGCTGAGCAAAATAAGCCAGTCACAAAAAGACAAATAAGGTGTGATTCTACTTAACTTGAGGTTCCTATGGCCGTCAGACTCCTAGAGACACAAAGTCCGAAGGAGGATGCCAGGGGCTGGGGGAGGGGAAAAGGGGGAGTGGTTTAATGGTACAGATTGCTACAATTAAAAAAATAGCAACCTTTAACAAACCTTGACTGTCATATCCTTATTAAGTTATGGCGATCACTGATATCAGCAATATTGCCAGGTGCTGTTTGGAGGGGGGCTCCCTTTAGTGTGTTAGCTTTGTGAATCCCCCAAGCAACCCCGTGCGGTTGGTGCTCCAAACCCCATACAGAGAGGTCAGACAACTTACCCAGGATCACAGGACTGCCTCATGTAGCGCCCCAGACCTGCGCCCTTTCCTCTACATATGTCTGGAACCTCGCACTCTGCTTGCCAGCTGAAGGACCCATGGATGCCTCATTTGAAATGAACTCCCTCCCCGCCGCTGGGCTTTCCATGTGCACAAGTGATCAATATCCAGTCTGCACGAGGAGGGCTACTCAGTGGGATGCGCGCCACCGTTTACGATAAATGGGTGGTGAGGACAGAGGTTTGAAGGATGCCCTTTTGCACTGAAATGGAGAAGAACTCTTGTGGGAAGGAGGCACTGGTCTGTTTGCAAGAAATGGGTCTTTGTGAGAATACGCATGGGGGCGGGGAGGGGCATGGTTCTTTGGACTGTTCTACCAGGACTAGAGATGCCGACTGGCCAGATGATATCCTTTCAGGGCCCAGAACTGTCCAGGAGTCCAGAAGTGTTTCCCTTGCGCTAATGGCCTCGGTGCAGAAGCGGCAGGGAGAGCTGTCCTGATGCTCAGTTAGCGTAGATCTGGGGCAAGCTTCTTAGCTTGGGTCAATCTCCATTTCCAAATACCTAGCTCACAATCCTGGTGGGAGGATGAAATGAGGTGACAAGAAGGGAGAGCCTTGAGTAGCACAGGCACGGAGTAAATGTGGGTGGGGAGCTTGAATCACAGCCTGGCCTCTGTCCTCCAGGGTCACAGGCATGAAGACCTTTGGTGTGAAAACCTGGATGATCCCGAAGCCACCTTCTCTGTCTGCCCGCTAATTGAGGGGCACACCCGGACTTGTCTTTTAACAATTCGCAGTGTAGACATTTATTTCTAGAGTGATCTCACAGTGATCCCAGAAATGCACATAAGCCGTCTGCATCCGCCCATTTGTTTGTACCAAACTTCGGAAGAAGTCTGCAAGTAAGACGATCTGTTTATAAGTAATGGAAACTGAGATCAGGCCAAGGGTTTCGTGAAATAACAGCCACGAGCACTGATTGTCTTTTCCCTCGTGGACGTTTCATCGTTAGCCATTTAATGCATGTTATCGTGGCGATATCGGAGTTCTGGGAGCATGCTCCAATGCCGCGCCCTGTGCCAGGCTGGGTGTGTGTGGCCCTTGCCCTCTCCTGCCCCTCCTGGGGCTCCATGCCAGGGGTGAGGTTCCCTTGTGGAGCTCCGGGGAGGGACCGGTGAATGGAGGTGGAAGGACAGGACTGGCCGGCAGGTCCAGGACAGACAGAAATGCTGGCTGGGAGGGGAGCTGTTTGCGACATGCATCCTGCTGACAAGAAGCGACATTTACAACGGGTGCAGGGACACCTCGGGGCTGGGCAGGGCTGCCCGGCTGACTGGGCTCCCGAGCTGCCAGGGACAAAATGAGGGTGGCTCTGCTTGCCTCCCGGGCACTGGTTGATTTCAAGTAAGAAATTTTCATGCTTAGCTTGCCTTTCAGCAAGAAAAGAGGAAGAGTAGGAAGTTTTATTTTTTTATTTGTTTTTTTTTTTTTAGTTTTGAAGTCATGGAGTGATAAAAAGAAGTATGAAATATTTTCCAAATGCTACTGGGTATTTTTAGTCCTTTCTGTTTAAAAGTCAGTGACACAGATGTATCACATGGTCTCATTCATAGATGTCTGATTTTGCGTCTGCAGAGACCTTTGTCATGTGGGAAATTAAGTCTTTGGAAAATGTGCTACTTGTACTGAAATAATTTCCTCACAAAATTGTAAGTTAGCCTGCAGGCAGGGTTTGTCTCTTACCCAACTCTGTGTTTCATAATTTAACAATGTCAATAATAATAGTTTAAAAGTACCAACATTTGAGAAGTGCTTTATGGTTTACAATGTGCTCTTTGTACATTTCATGTCACTTAATCATGTTCTTTCCTTTATTGTATATCTGAACACATATAATGGACTGTTGGCTTGTGTTGACCTGGGCCCATAAATTATGGGATGATTTATGTCACAGACCCCCTAGAAAATAGTAAAGTTTTCAAAAGATTTTATTTATTTAGAGAGAGAGAGAGAGCGTGTGCATGAGTGGGGGGAGGGGCAGAGGGAGAGCGAGAATCTCAAGCAGACTCCCCGCTGAGCGAGCCCCAATGTGGGGCTCGAACCCGCAACCCCAAGATTGTGACCTGAGCTGAAATCAAGAGTCGGAGGCTTAACCAACTGAGCCACCCAGTCACCCCGGAAATAGTAAATTTCTAATACCTGTTTACGGAATGTGTGAAGTTGCATTTGGAATTTTAGGCTTCGTCTGTCGTGGGTATCATGTCTATGGATGTCATTCACTCACCTGGCTTGAGCTCAGGTTTTCAGCGGTAGCTGCTGGTGGCTCCTGGTGGTTACAGAGCCTGTAAGGGGACAAAGCTTACACTGCCCGGGACGGGGTGAGATCGGTACAGGAGGAGTTGTTCAGTACCCCCAAATTGGAATCATAATGTTGCAGAAATTACTTCTAAGTTTGGCGGGAGTGGAGGCTGGGGGCAGGGGTTGAAAACGACTATGAGACAGTTTGTAGGTGGAGCTAAGGACGTCTGCTGGGCTTTGAGGACATCTGCAGGCAGAGGAACGTCATCACGGAGAGCCCCGAGGTGCGGACGCTGGTCACGGTGAGGACAGAGGAGGACAGGACAAGGGAGGCAGGGATGCCCTTGGAAGCCTGTGGGGGTCAGTTGGGGCCTGGAGGTGGAAGCTGGCTTCGGAGGCAGGGATGATGAGGGTGCCGGGGCAGTGTATGGGTGCTCTTTCGGGAAGTTTCCCCTTTGGAATGGAGGAGTGTGGACAGAGAGGATAGGACGGCCCCAAGCCAGTGAGCAGGGGCGAGGCTGTACATGGGAGGGTGGAGAGGAAGTAGGCAAAGCCTCAGCAAGAAGGGAGCCTCACCTTTGTGGGGTCGGGTTTGCATTGACCCTCCTGACCTTCCCCGGGGGGCACTGTGGACAGAGGGTCAGGTGGCGTCAGACAGGTGGCCTTGACTTGGCAGGAACCCATCAGGTGAGGTGCAGGCGTTGGAGGGGCTGCATGGAGTCGGAGTGTCTGGGGGTGACGGAGCGTGAATGGGAGGGGAACAGCCTCTCTGCCCCGCTCTGTAGCCTGTGATGGAAGCGAGTGGCCCCAGGCAGGGGTGGGCCTGTGCGACCCAGAGGAGACGCTGGATGTGCCTCAGAGCGGGGTCCCCAGAAGTGAGGCCTGGGAGAAGCACACACAAGCTTCTGTTGGTGGAGAATGCAGTAGCCGAATTCAGGATTTGGGACATGTGAGCGGCTAATTCCTTAGCTCCTTTTTTTTTTTTTTTTAATTTAATTTAATTTATTATGTTAATCACCATACATTACATCATTAGTTTTAGATGTAGTGTTCCATGATTCATTGTTTTCGTATAACACCCAGTGCTCCATGCAGTATGTGCCCTCCTCAATACCCATCACCAGGCTAACCCATCCCCCCACCCCCCTCCCCTCTAGAACCCTCAGTTTCTTTTTCAGAGTCCATAGTCTCTCATGGTTCATTTCTCCCTCCAATTCCCCCCCCCATTTTTCCCTTCCTTCTCCTGATGCCCTCCATGTTATTCCTTATGTTCCACAAATAAGTGAAACCATATGATAATTGACTTTCTCTGCTTGACTTATTTCACTGAGCATAATCTCCTCCAGTCCCATCCATGTTGATGTAAAAGTTGGGTATTCATCCTTTCTGATGGCTGAGTAATATTCCATTGTATATATGGACCACATCTTCTTCATCCATTCGCCTGTTGAAGGGCATCTCGGCTCCTTCCACAGCTCTTACATGGCCAAGAAGGCCCTGTGATCTGAACAAGTCCAGAAACTAGGAAGCGTTTGGAAAGATGGAAACTTCTGTCTCAGTGGGTGCTGTGAGGTGTGAAGGGAGGAGACGCAGAGCGAACAGAGCCCCAGACCACGGAGCGCAGGGCAGATCGGCACAACGGTTCTAGGATTTCCTCCGTGTGCAGCTGGTTCTTTGTTTCCTCTGCGCACCAGGGTAGTTTGTGAGGTGCAGCATCCGGGGTGGGCTCTGTGCCGGGACAGCACCCCGCGGCAGGAGCGGCAGGGCCAGAGGCTCGGGGACGTCCGCGTGCGGAGCACCGTGGGGGTGGGCAGCACAGGCTAACTGGGCTGCGGGGACCCCGTGGCCACCCGCTGAGAAACGCGCTTGCACGTAACGCTGCTGTTCTCCCCTAGCTTGCTCTTCTCACAGAAAGTGTGAAAGACAGTGCAAGAGGTCCTGTGTACCCTTCACCCGGTTTCCCCTGTTGATGCCATTGTCTGTGGACATAGTGCAAAGTCACGACCAGGAAACGGATGTCAGCATCATGTGAGCACAGAGCTGCCTGCAGGCGGATGGCGTGTGTGTCTGTGTGACCACCAGCTCATGAAGATGCAGGGCTGTGGCCACCTCAGAGTCCTCCCTCCTCAGAGTCCTCCCTCCTCAGAGACCTCCAACCTCAGAGGCCTCCCACCTCAGAGACCTCCAACCTCAGAGACTCCCACCTCAGAGGCCTCCCTCCCCAGAGTCCTCCCTCCTCATAGGCCTCCCACGTCAGAGACTTCCCACGTCAGAATCCTCCACCTCAGAGACCTCCCACCTCAAAGATTTCCCACCCCAGATGCCTCCCACCTCAGAGACCTCCCACCTCAGAGTCCTCCCACCTCAGAGACCTTCCTCCTCAGAGATCTCCCACCTCAGAGTCCTCCCACCTCAGAGACCTCCCTCCTCAGAGACCTCCCTCCTCAGAGGCCTCCCTCCTCAGAGTCCTCCAGCCTCAGGGTCCTCCCACCTCAGAATCCTCCCACCTCAGTGACTTTCCACCTTAGAGTCCTCCCTCAGAGTCCTCCCACCTCAGAGACCTCCTTCCTCAGAGTCCTCCCATCTCAGAGACCTCCCTCCTCAGAGGCCTCCCACCTCAGACTTCCCACGTCAAAGTCCTCCCACGTCAGAGTCCTCCCACCTCAGAGACCTCCCACCTCAGAGACTTCCCACCCCAGAGTCCTCCCACCTCAGAGGACTCCCTCCTCAGAGGCCTCCCACCTCAGAGACTTACCACCTCAGAGTCTTCCACCTCAGAGGCCTCCCACCTTAGAGTCCTCCCACCTCAGAGACCTCCCACCTCAGAGACTTCCCACCCCAGATGCCTCCCACCTCAGAGGCCTCCCTCCTCAGAGTCCTCCCTCAGAGTCCTCCCACCTCAGAGACCTCTGTCCTCAGAGTCCTCCCACCTCAGAGACCTCCCTCCTCAGAGGCCTCCCACCTCAGACTTCCCACATCAGAGTCCCCCCAGCTCAGAGTCCTCCCACCTCAGAGACCTCCCACCTCAAAGACCTCCCACCCCAGAGACTTCCTACCCCAGAGTCCTCCCACCTCAGAGGCCTCCCACCTCAGAGGCCACCCTCCTTAGAGTCCTCCCACCTCAGAGGCCTCCCACCTCAGAGGCCACCCTCCTCAGAGTCCTCCCACCTCAGAGACCTCCCACCTCTGAGGCCTCCATCCTCAGAGACCTCCTTCCTCGGAGTCCTCCCTCCTCGGAGTCCTCCCTCCTCAGAGACCTCCTTCCTTGGAGTCCTCCCTCCTCAGAGACCTCCCTCCTCAGAGTCCCCCCACCTCAGAGTCCTCCCATTAAGAGACCTCCCTCCTCAAAAAGACCTCAACCTCAGAGTCCCCCACCTCAGAGGCCTTCTACCTCAGAGACCTCCCTCCTTGGAATCCCCCCAGTTAAGATCATCCCACCTCAGAGACCTCCCACTTAAGAGACCTCCCTCCGCAGAGTCCTCCCACTTAAGAGACTTCCCTCCTCTGTACCTCCCTCCTCAGACACCTCCCTCCTCACAGTCCTCCCACCTCAAAGTCCTCCCACATAAGAGACCTCCCTCCTTCAAGTCCTCCCACCTCAGAGTCCTCCCTCCCCAGACATTTCCCCCCACCCAGTTATAGCCCCCTACCCCAGCGATTACTAATCTGTTCTGGATCATTTTCTCATTCTGAGAGTGTTTTCTATGTGGAGTCATATTGCATGGGAGCTTTTAAGATTTTTCTTTCACTAGTAAAATGCCCTTGAGATGCACCCAAGTTGGGGCTTTTCTTCCTTTTATTGCTGAGTAGTTTAATCATTTGTCAAAAACCCAGGACAGTAATTTTGCAGATGTATATACAAGATTATACCTTGGCTTAGTTGGAATTGTAAGAATGCTTGAAAATTATAAAAAGTTTATAAAATAAAGAAAAATAATCACTCCTAACCTCATCCCTCTTGAACCACTGTTTGTTTGTTTTTTTTAATTTCTTTTTTGGTCCAGTTTTTAATTTTAATTCTAGTGTAGGTCACATACAATGTTATGTTCGTTTCGGGTGTCCAACACCGTGACTCGACACTTCCGTACGTCACTCGATGGTCATTGTGACGAGTGTGCTTTGAGCCACTGTTTTTGTTCATCCCCTTCTGCGTCTTTCATACGTGTGTCTCAGACGCAGCGTGAATCACACTTTTCTGTTTTACCTTTTAGCGTGATCTGTGAGGTGTCTGCGTTACCTTCAGGATAGCCTTTACGCTGGGCTGCAGGTATGGTCTGAGTCCAGACCACTTTTAAATTTTCCGATATACTCAGTAAACGCACTCACACCCAGAACAGTCGTCTTCAACCTCTTCATCAATTTTGCAAACATGAGTCGCACTGTGGTCTGTTCCACCGCGACCTAATGGGTATTGGCAGGTAAGGGCAGCACCGGGAGGAGCAACAGTGTTTTCTTGCACTTGGCATGGAGCACAGTGTCCATGTGCTAAGTGTCATTTGAACAACACCCCCAAACCTGACTTGGACGGTCCTTTCATCTGTCCTAACTCTCCCATCCTGAATGTGAACCCCAGGACTCTGCACTGTTCGCAGGAGGGAAAAGGAAACGGGGATGGGACCCCGTGCTGAAGGAGACAAGCGCTGTGACAGCCTCGGGTCACGTATGTGTGTGTCTGCAGCCCCGTTAGGGGCTGGGAAGGTTGAACAGGTGGGGGTGCAGGCATGGGGACCTGGGTGTGAGCCAGTGGTTGGAGAAGGAGGGGAACTTTTCCCTTACCAGTGGGGCAGCTCGGCCCTTGGTTGCTGTGCGGGAAAAAGCGATGCCCAAAGAAACTGGCATTTCTGTTGGGAATTAAAGAAAAACTATGCCCTGAAAACCCTGCACTGTGCTTTTTCCCAAAGCTGGCAGATCCCACGCACATAACCGGCGGCTGTCTCTGGGCTCCTCTAGGGGCCCTGTAGGCAGCCAGTCGGCTTCCCTGGGATGGAAGCCTGGGGTACGGGGGTGCCCGCCTGGCAGCTCAGGGAGAGTCCGTCCAGCAGCCCCTCATGTGGTGTGTTTTACTGCATTCTGTACTTCGTCAGTGGAAAAACACCCTCACTCACACGCAGTCTCACACACACACAGACACACACACACACACAGGTTCCAGGGAAAGCCTGGAAGGGGAGCAGTCAACACTGTTTTTTGGGGGGGGGTTTTGTTTTGTTTTATTTTTTGATGTAGTGTTCCATGAATCATTGTTTGCATATAACACCCAGTGCTCCATGAAGTACGTGTCCTCCTTAATACCCATCACCGGGCTAACCCATCCCCTGACCCCTCTCCCCTCTAAAACCCTCAGTTTGTTTCTCAGAGTCCATTGTCTCTCATGGTTCGCCTCCCGCTCTGATTTCCCCCCTTCATTTTTCCCTTCCTTCTCCTAATGTCATCCGTGCTATTCCTTATGTTCCACAAATAAGTGAAACCTTATGAAAATTGTCTTTCTCTGCTTGACTTCTTTCACTTAGCATAATCTCCTCCAGTCCCATCCATGTTAATGTAAAAGTTGGGTATTCATCCTTTCCGATGGCTGATTAATATTCCATTGTATATATGGACCACATCTTCTTCATCCATTCATCTGTTGAAGGGCATCTCGGCTCTTTCCACAGTTTGGTTATGCAGACATTGCTGCTATGAACATTGAGGTGCATGTGGCCCTTCTTTTCACTACATCTGTGTCTTTGGGGTAAATACCCAGTAGTGCAATTGCTGGGTCATAGGGTAGCTCTATTTTTAATTTTTTGAGGCACCTCCACACTGTTTTCCAAAGTGGCTGTACCAACTTGCATTCCCACCAACAGTGTAAGAGGGCTCCCCTTTCTCCACAACCTCTCCAACATTTGTTGTTTCTTGCTTTGTCAGTTTTTGCCATTCTAACTGGTGTAAGGTGGTATCTCAATGTGGTTTTGATTTGAATTTCCCTGGTGGCTAATGATGATGAACATTTTCTCATGTGTCTTTTAGCCATTTGTATGTCTTCTTTGGAGGAGTGTCTGTTCATGGCTTCTGCGCATTTTTTTTGACTTGATTATTTGTTTTTTGGCTGTTGAGTTTGATAAGTTCTTTATAGTTCTTGGATATCATCCCTTTATCTGTGCTGTCATTTGCAAATATCTTCTCCCATTCCATGGGTTGCCTCTTTGTTTCGTTGGCTGTTTCCTTTGCTGTACAGAAGCTTTTTATCTTGATGAAGTCCCAAAAGTTCATTTTCACTTTTGTTTCCCTTGCCTTTGGAGACGTATCTTGAAAGAAGTTGTTGTGGCCGATGTTGAAGAGGTTACTGCCTATGTTCTCCTCTAGGACTTTGATGGATTCCTGTCTCACATTGAGGTCCTTCATCCATTTAGAGTTTATCTTTGTGTATGGTGTAAGCAAGCGGTCGAGTTTCATTCTTCTGTATATAGCTGTCCAATTTTCCCGGCACCATTTATTGAAGAGACTTTCTTTTTTCCATGGGATATTTTTCCCTGCTTTGTCGAAGATTAGTTGACCATAGAGTTGAGGGTCCATATCTGGGCTCTCTGTTCTGTTCCATTGATCTATGTGTCTGTTTTTGTGCCAGTATCATGCTATCTTGGTGATCACAGCTTTGTAATAGGGCTTGAAATCGGGCAACGTGATGCCCCCAGCTTTGTTTTTCTTTTTCAACATCTGCTTGGTGATTCGGGGTCTTTTCTGCTTCCATACAAATTTTAGGATTGTTTGTTCCAACACTTTGAAAAATGCCATTGGTATTTTGATCGGGATGGCATTGAAAGTATAGATTGCTCTGGGCAGGATAGACATTTTAACAATGTTTGTTCTTCCAATCCATGAGCATGGAATGTTTTTCCATCTTTTTGTGTCTTCTTCAATTTCTTGCATAAATGTCCCATAGTTTCTAGAGTATAGATCCTTCACCTCTTTGGTTAAGTTTATTCCAAGGTTTCTTATGGTTTTTGGTGCTATTGTAAATGGAATTGATTCCCTAATTTCTCTTTCTATAGTTACATTGTTAGTGTATAGGAAAGCAAATGATTTCTATGCATTGATTTTGTATCCTGCCACATTACTGAATTGATCTAAGAGTTCTAGTAATTTAGGGGTGGAGTCTTTTGGGTTTTCCACATAAAGTATCATGTCATCTGTGAAGAGAGAGAGTTTGACTTCTTCTTTGCCAATTTGAATACCTTTTATTTCTTTTTGTTGTTTGATTCCTGTTGCTAGTACTTCTAGTACTGTGTTGAACAATAGTGGTGAGAGTGGGCATCCCTGTCGTGTTCCTGATCTTAAGGGAAAGGCTCTCAGCTTTTCCCCATTGAGAATGGTATTTGCTGTGGGCTTTTCATAGATGGATTTTATGAAATTGAGGAATGTTCCCTCTATCCTTACACTCTGAAGAGTTTTAATCAAGAAAGGATGCTGTATTTTGTCAAATGTTTTTTTCTGCATCAATTGAGAGGACCATATGGTTCTTCACTCTCCTCTCATTAATGTGTTCTGTCACACTGATTGATTTGGGAATGTTGAACCACCCTTGCATCCCAGGGATAAATCCCACCTGGTCATGATGGATAATCCTTTTAATGTACTGTTGGATCCTATTAGCTAGGATCTTGTTGAGAATTTTGGCATCCATATTCATCAGGGATATTGGTCTGAAATTCTCCTTTTTGATGGGGTCTTTGCCTGGTTTGGGGATTAAGGTAATGCTGGCCTCATAGAATGAGTCTGGAAATTTTCCTTCTGTTTCTATTTTTTGAAACAGCTTCAGGAGAATAGGTATTATTTCTTCTTTGAATGTTTGGTAGAATTCCCCAGGGAATCCATCAGGTCCTGGACTCCTGGTTTTTTGGGAGGCTTTTGATTACTGCTTCAATCCCATTACTGGTTATTGGTCTATTCAGGTTGTCAATTTCTTCCTGTTTCAGTCTTGGTAGTTTATAGGTTTCCAGGAAGGCCTCCATTTCTTCCAGGTTGCTTAATTTATTGGCATATAGTTTTTGATAATAATTTCTAATAATTGTTTCTGTTTCCTTGGTGTTAGTCGTGATCTCTCCCCTTTCATTCATAATTTTATTAATTTGGGTCCTTTCTCTTTTCTTTTGGACAAGTCTGGCCAGTGGTTTATTGATCTTATTAATTCTTCCAAAGAACCAGCTTCTAGTTTCATTGATCTGCTCTACTGTATTTCTGGTTTCTAATTCATTGATCTCTGCTCTAATCTTAATTATTTCTCTTCTCGTGCATGGCTTGGGCTTCATTTGTTGATTTTTCTCCAGTTCTTTAAGGTGTGAAGTTAGTTGGTGAATTCAGGATTTTTCTATTTTTTTTGAGTGAGGCTTGGATGGCTATGTATTTCCCCCTTAGGACCACCTTTGCAGTATCCCATAGGTTTTGGACCGATGTGTTTTCGTTCTCATTGATTTCCATGAATTGTTACGTTCTTCTTTGATTTCCTGGTTGATCTAAACATTCTTGAGCAGAGTGGTCTTCAGCTTCCAAGTGTTTGAATTTCTGCCAAATTTTTTCTTGTGATGGAGTTCCAGTTTTAAAGCATTGTGGTCTGAGAATATGCAGGGAATAATCTCAGTCTTTTGGTATCTGTTGAGACCTGATTTGTGAC
Source organism: Phoca vitulina (assembly GCF_004348235.1). Taxonomy (NCBI): domain Eukaryota; kingdom Metazoa; phylum Chordata; class Mammalia; order Carnivora; family Phocidae; genus Phoca; species Phoca vitulina. Next base: position 4,975,545 of record NW_022589747.1, on the reverse strand, counting down.
CCAGTATGTGGTCTATTCTGGAGAAAGTTCCATGTGCGCTCGAGAAGAATGAGTATTCTGTTGTTTTAGGGTGGAATGTTCTGTAAATATCTATGAGGTCCATCTGGTCCAGTGTGTCATTCAAAGCTCTTGTTCCTTTGCTGATTTTCTGCTTAGATGATCTGTCTATCGCTGAGAGTGGAGTGTTGAGGTCTCCTACTATTAACGTATTATTATCAATATGTCTCTATATTTTGGTTATCAGTTGGCTTATGTAGTTGGCTGCTCCCATGTTGGGGGCATAGATATTTACAATTGTTAGATCCTCTTGTTGGAAAGACCCTTTAAGAGTTATATAGTGTCCTTCTCTATCTCTAACTACAGTCTTTAGCTTAAAATCTAATTTGTCTGATATGAGAATTGCTGCCCCAGCTTTCTTTCGAGGTCTGTTGGCATGAAAATGGTTCTCCATCCCTTCAATTTTAGTCTGGATATAGCTTTAGGTTCAAAATGAGTCTCTTGTGGACAGCATATGGATGGGAACACTGTTTATTTTTGAGGAAATGGATTCAGCACAGTGAGACTAGGACTCTATTATTATCATCATTATTATTATTGTTGTTGTTATTATTACTGTATTCACTTCCCTATTGTTTACGTCTGTATAATGAACATACAATTTAGATTTCCAATGGATCCCCTGATTGCAGCTGGTATTTCTGGTGAGTGGCTTGCAGTCTTCATGTGTGTAATGCTCATGACCCTAGGAGGAAGGTGACACCACTGTCATCCCGTGTAACCACTGGGAGACCGAGGCACAGAGCAGTGACGTGACCCACGCAGGCCAGCGAGCCAGTAGGAGGGCCGGGGAGTGAGGGCACAGCCTTGGGCTCCAGAGCTTGTGCCCCGTCACTCTGCCACCCCCTGTGTCCATCCAACAGAGGGACAGGCCATTTCAGTTTCAGGGGACAGCTTCCGGACAGACACTCCTCCCCCCAGCCCTAATCTGTGTCAGCTGTGTTGGCCATCTGTCCTCAGTGGGACAGAGGGATCTGTTCACCCATCCACGAAGCTCACCCCCAGCAGAATGTAGCCACTTGACCTGGCCCTGGTGTCCTCTGTCTTGCCTTTCACTCCTGGCACTCCGTGAGCTCCAGCTGCTTCCTGTGGGCCTGGACGCCCCCTCATGGAGCTCACCAGCACCTCCCTCTAGCTGGGCCCTCCATCCCCTCGACTTAGTCCACACAGAGGTGTTAATGTTGGAGTCAGACAAGGCCTCCTAGACAGGAAGGGCCTGGAAAAGACCCTGGGCTCAGAGTCCAGAGCAGGATCTGGGTGCAGCCCCCTCCCCAGCTCGTGCCTGGGAGGGCTTGCTCTCAGCAAAGGCTGCAAGGGTGTCAGCTCTGTGTGTGTCTGGCATGAAATCCAATCACCAGTATTTACAGAACGTAGCAGCTGAGGTCCTGGAAAGGTTTCTAGCTGTGTTCAGATCCCAAAATGACTTTTTGTTTGTTTGTGGATCTTAGAACCTTAAGGTCATAAAATTAGATAGCAGCAAGTAGGTGACCCTGAGACATCACCAAGTCATTTTATGGGTGAAGAATTGGAGGTGCAGAGGGGTCAGTGGCCAGCCCAGTATCATACATGCCCCGGTTAGAAAGTTCTGGAACTTTCTGGCACCTTCTTTACATTATTCAACATGGAAATGAATTCAGCCAGGACAGCCTGCTGGATCCTGTGTGAGGGAGTCAGTCCCTGAAGAACCACAGGACTTACAGGGTAGAATGCGGACCATGGGGCTTCTAAGTGCTGTTATCTTTCTACAAATGTGTGGAATGAGGAAATATTTCTACCTGCCAGGGGGACTGCCTGAAAACTTGGCCTGTAACTTTCTCTACTTCTTAGTTTATCAGGTATGCAGACTTCCATTTCATAAAACTTCTCTTAATTGCATATTTATTTTTATGCAGTATTGTTACTGTTTTTTTTAAAATAGGGGATTAGCTTATTTTTTTGCCTCCTGGAGTCGGAGTCAGTTACTTAAAATGCAAATCAGAAGTTATGGCAATAGCCCTGCGAGTGTGAGCTGCGTGTTTCTTGCTGGAATGTGCAGTGAGCACAAGGGCCTCGAGCAGTCACTTGGCTGTGCGGAGCTCCACGGGCCTGGGTGTTGACGTCATTCGTTCTCACCAGCACTGGGTTCATTTAGGTTGTAATGAGTCCAGACACGAAATTGCCCTCGATAATGTATGCAAAGTATTATTAGCTTGCACATGAAAACATGGTAAGTACCAATTAGTGGAATAATTTTTTATACGTTGCATGTAACGTACTTGCTTTTGTTATTGAATGGACGTGTTGAGAAATCACTGAAATATTTTAAGTGCTACATTTGCAAGTGGGTTTGGTTATCTGTGATTATTCCTGAAAGACGAGAGGTGGTGAGAGGCTTGATGTCCTAGAGGAGCCGAGGACATTCATTGCTCATTCCTGTGTCTGTTGTTGTGCAGCCCGAATACCAGGCAGACATTTATCGGGCAGTTTTCTGGGGCAGAGACACACTCAGCCCCTCCTCTCTGGAATGCTCTAGAAGGGGTAGACAGCAAGCCCTCTTCCCCTGAGCCAACAGTCCTGATCCTCTGGGATAAGGCAGCGGTGTGCTGGTGAATGGCTACCAGCAAGCTCTCTGAAGAAATGGTAGCTTTATTATTTTACTTACATAAAGGATGTATGTATAGTGCTTGCCTCAGAATGTAAATCGCATGAAGCCAGCTGATGATCACAGATGCTTTTGTTAACTCGTGAATCCATGGACAGTCTGCGGTGGTCTCGATGGCAGGTGCAGATTGGGGTGAATGTTGGCAGATGTTTCACTTACAACAAGGAAGACAACAGTACAGTTGGGGACATTGGAACGTCCCACTTCCCTCAGCCATGTGAGACCTCCTTGCTGAACAGACCAGTGTATGAACACTCCCATTTCCTGGATTTTTTATGCTGCTCACAATGCAGGGGCTACTGACAAGACACCCCTTTAAGTTTGGTATGCATTGTGAAGATGGTCTCCATCACTTCCTTACGTCGAGACCAGGGATTGGCAAACTGAGGCCACTTTGGGTCCAGCCTGCAACCGAAGGATGGTTTTCAAATTTTTTGGTTGGTTTATTAAAAAAAATCGAAAGGAGAGTAATATTTTGTGACCTATGAAAGGTATATGAAATTCCAAATTCGGTATCTATAAATGGGATTTTTTTTTTAAAGATTTTATTTATTATTTATTTGAGAGAGAGTGAAAGCAAGAGAGAGCACAGAGGGAGAGGGAGAAGCAGACTCCATGCTGAGCAGGGACCCCAATGCGGGGCTCGATCCCAGGACCCCAAGATCATGACCTGAGCTGGAGGCAGACGCTTAACCGACTGAGCCACCCAGGCGCCCCTCGGATGTAGTCTATTTAATCATAACTTAATGTAATTGTAATGATGAGCATGTTACTAATATTCCTAAGGAATGAACAGTTGGGGGCAGGTCCAGGGCATGCCTGGGTAGGGGCACCCTTGGGTGGAGGGGCGGCAGGGAGGAGGTGTGGCTCCTTCTCCCCGGGGGATCCTTCATGGAAGAAGGATTTTCTGAGCTGGGTCTTTGGGGATGAGGCAGAGAGGCGGGAGAATAAAGGTGCACATTCACTGCAGAGGAAAGCGCAGATTCAGGGTGGGAGGGAAAAACAGTAGCACACAATTGGGGTCCTGGACTGCAGCACGATGGCTAAGGGGGCCTGGGGCTGTTGGATACACCCTGAACTGACGTGTTGGCTAGAAAACACCAAAAAAGACTACACCCCATTTTTTTTTTTCCCTTTGCTGTAACTTAGGAAAAGGTACAGCATTCCTGTTTGTGACGAGTTGTGGTGTGAGTGTAGCTAGGAGTGGGTGGGTGCCTCTTGCCCCCTCTCTCTGTCCCAGGGATGCTTCCCATGACAGAGGGGCATGCTTGATGGAGTCTCACTGGCTGGCCAGGTTCCAGAATCCGCTCTGTCCCACTCTTATGAAAATTACAAGAAAAGGAGAATTCCTCCCCCTAACCCAGGATGAGAAAAGCTTCTGGAAAGCTGAGTTGGATGGATATGCTTTGGTCAGGGCTGGCAAGCAAAGAATCACTCTGGGATGGGTTACTATTGGTCTGCCGCTGGATGCTATCTGAAACTCTGAAGAGGGGCTTTCACAGGGAAAATAAGAAACCTGCCCTGCCTCCCGTGAGCATGGCTTTCCTTCAAAGTTGCATTTGATCCAACAATGATAGGTGACCAAACTGACCCCAGTAAAACCGAACCAGAACTCTGAGGGCCACAGCACAGCCAGGGGAGACTCTCAAAGCCGGCTGGTCATGACTGTGTAGATGTCACCATCTGGGGAAGTCTGCCCACTGACCTGGGCGGGGAAAAAGGCCCAGAGTCCTCCCTGGGCCACGGTCCCCGGTCAGCTTGGTCAGATTCAGTTTGGGGGGGGCATTTCCTTCTCCTGCTTCATTCCCCTGTGGTGCTGAAGGGGACTGCCGTGGTCCCACCACAGCTGAGGAGTCAACAAAGCCTCCTGTGACATCAGCCATCTCTTCCTGGGCTGCCTCCCCAGGTCTCAGCTGACCACCTGTCTTTCAAACAGAAGATGAACCTGGAAGCTTCAGGGACTCACATCCTTCTTGGGGACTGGGTCGTTACCTAAAACACCATGTAAATATTGCTCTGTAATGCCCCCAAATAATGCGCTATCCTAACACACCTGTTGTTCTCATTACTAACATGCTACTGTTCCTGAAATCGTACTGTTCCTAGACTAGCCCCTTTGAAAGTATTTTTTTCTAGGTGTCCTAGAATGGAGAAAAAAAATGACAATACTATACATTTGTGTAATACCACATTTAAGATTTCAAAAGCTAGCGACCAAACCATGCAGAGGGTGGCCTAATTTCGTATTATAGTCTCTTCTGTTTTCAAAGACAAAAGAAGGAATTGGTAAAGAGACTTTATGGATCTCTACCCAGTTTATGTGTTACGGAGATGAGCAAAGCCTCAGAGTAAATTCAGCTGCTAGGCTTAGCTGAATGTATTTTTCAACATTCTCAGACTTGCGTTTTTAAATGGTTTTCACGTAACTCTTGAGTGTGCATTTATTGAACGACCTACTGGTGCCAGGCACGAGCCGGGCATTTCGCTATATCACTTGTGTTTTGATTTGAAGGAAGCCAAAGGCAAGGCACGGAGGCTGGCAGAATGGCAAGGAAGGGGTCCCCCGGGCCCCCCAGGCCTTACTCCCAGCAGCCAGGGGTGGGCGTGGATAAGGCGTGAGGCAAGCGCAGACTGGCAGAGGATGGAGGGAGCCCACGGTCACCTGAGCCTGCGCTGCCCTCGGAGGGAGGACAGGCAGGTAGGCGGGGAGCTGGAAGAGCAAGATGCTCGTGCCCCTCTGTGAACACGACTTGGGTTCGAGCGCATCCACCTGCCAGGCGCCCTCAGCACTCTCCGTGCTGCACCCCTCACCTGGGAGTCCTGTTCCTCTGCCACACGTGGCCCCGAGGGCAGGCTCACCCAAGGCGCCCTGGGCATGGACACTAAGCAGCAGGGAGTGTAAGCTGCCAGCCTTGAGCTGTTGTATTCATCAGGGGACAGATCTCTGAGTCCTTTCAAACCCTGTTTACCAGGAGGGAAGCATGAGGAACGCTCTGCACCCCTGCCCCAGCCTGCTGCCCTACCTCACTGTCAGATGCTGGCCCCCGCCCCCTACTCTTCACCCAGGCCAGCTTTTTCCTTTTTTTAAGATTTATTTATTTATTTGAGAGAGAGAGAGAGCGTGCACACAAATGGGAGGGGCAGAGGAAGAGGGAAAGAGAATCTCCAGCAGATTCTGTGCTGAGCAGGGAGCCCGATGTGGGGCTCGATCTTACGACCCTGAGATCATGACCTGAACTGAAACCAAGAGTCGGACGCTTAACTGACTGAGCCACCCGGGCGCCCCAGCAGACCAGCTTCGCTTCCAGATTCTGGGGACTCGCTCCACTGCAAGAACTGGTTGTCTCATCCTCTGCATGGCTCCTGAGACTTCAGCCTGGCATGTCCTCTAACTGCTCCATGGCTGACTCCCCATATGCTCTGTCACTTGGGAGCAGGAATGGCTTCCTTACTTTGAGATCTTGCCCCCGCCTGCTCCTCATCTGTCCAGGAGGGTCATTCCCACCAGGTCACAGTGAAAGGCCTGGCGCTGGTCCCTTTGACTCTCCATGAGGGTCAGCTTGCTCCTGGAAGACGGAGGCTAGGCCCGCGGGGGAGTGGGGTTCCTGCTGAGGGAGACAGTGGAGTTTCTGCTCGGTTTTGCTCGTGAAGCTTAGGAAGTAAATGGATTTTTGTTGTTGTTGTTGTTCAGCCAAACTGAAGTGTTCTGACTTTGGGGGAAGTAAGTAGAATGCAGACTACAAGGCCAGGTGAGGCTGGGTGGGGGATGGTGGGACTGGGTGGGGGGCTGGTGGCCAGGAAGAACGCAGAGCAGGGGGAGGGAACAGAGGCAAGCTGGGTGGGAAGGCCCACCTGCCCCTTCACTTTTTCTGGCTGTTGAGGCTGGACCCTTAGGGCCACCGGTGTTGGGCCACATCCACCCCTGACCTACTGTTGTATTCATGTGTTCTTTCTCTTAAAGAGGGACCCGGGCTGCAGGGCCTCTCCCAACCAGGCTGTGCCCCTGTGGGTGGGGGGGAGGGTGTGGTGCAGAAGTCCTGCGGGGGCCCTACCCACCACAAGCAACCAGATAAAAGAGCTGTAGTAGGCGCCAGCTAAAGGCGGGGCCCAAGGTGCGTACCTTTGCAGGTATAAGAGAGTGGAGGGCAACTGGACTTGTCCACTAACATAGGAGGGCAGTTCCTCCTCTCCCTCCCTCCCTGCCCCTCCCCTTCCCTTTCTCCAGGGTTAGAGACCCAGGAGGCCTGCTGCCCTGCACAGGCCTCCTGTCCCATGAGCTGCTCCGTGGATGGATTAGTGGGCCCAGCATGGCCTTGGCTAACCAGCACGTTGTTTTCCCCTGTTCCTCCAGTCAGCGTTCCTTGTTTGTACGCTCGATACCGTGGTTTTTGGGAAGTGGGGCCTGGCTGGGCTCCTCAGCTCCACACCCTGGGTGGATGGCAGCAGGTCTGGACGACCCACTCCAGCAGAGCCGTGGAAGCACCCAGATCCGATTTCGCCAGTCCAGGGATCCGCTGTGGGGCCCAGGCCCTATTTTGAGACACAGCTCCCGAGGAGGTTATCAAGTGTCATATTTTCAAAGGAGAATTCAAGGCACCCAGCGCCCAGCTCTCGGGCCAGAAAACGCCCATATCGACACCGACTGACCCTTGGCCTCTTTTTCTGCGAGTGTTCTCATGCCTTCATTCCTCTCTGCTATTTTTGCTGAAGGTGTCTTTGGGAATAGATTAATGTCAACCAAAATAAAGTGCCATGCCATGTATTTTAGGCAGTAAAAGTTCTGTTTGTTAACGGGCAGAAATAAGACTGCAAGGTGATTACACCGGCGGTAGTGAATACGTGGTTTAGCTGTTTTTATAGTGATTCTGCGTGAGTCTGCTCTCAGGGGCTCGCCCATTGTAATGAGGTCGTGAAAACACAGGCCCAGAAATCAGACCTTCCCTAGCAGACATAAGGCAACGGGGCATCGCCCGGACGGGCCTTTCTCTGAACCATGATTTTGTGCGTCTGTGGCCTCGGGGGAAGGGAGTCAGGTTCATTTCCCTGAGAAACGCTCCGAGCTCCGTTCTCTTCCAATCATTATTGGCTCTGTGGGAAGCTGGATCGTCAGATTTCACTGCTTTTCAGTTATCTACAAAAGTAAATAGAAACAGGACCAGCTTATCAGCAGGCAGCAGGTTGCATTTCAGACTGTGTGGCATGCTTTCTAAATTCTTGTTCTGCCATTTTTATCTTCAAATTCCCATTTGGTTTCATTCTTTTTTTTCACACTTTGCTAGAAGGAACTTAATACAGTCCTAGTCCTTCCCCCCCCCCCCCGAAGGAAAAAAACAGCAACAAAAAACCCTCGTGTGCGTCTTGTTGAAAACAAATCCGTATCCCTGTGATTTCCTTATGTCCCGAGTTTGGTATCTCTCATGTGTGATGGGAGGTTCATTGATATTTCTTGCCCCTTGCCAGTTCCATTAGTGAATCAGGAGGAAAACTGTAGGATTTGCCATAGGCCTTTTGAGCTAAAAATCAATGCTACCAGGACAGCGTGGTTTCTTGGAGGGTGATGTGAAACCAAGGATTTTCCATCATTGCCGATAATTACCCCCAATTGTGCTTAAACTAGAAAAAAAACCTCACTTTAGTCAATGTTTGCCAACTTTCATTCTGGCATACTCCAGAACGTAACTGCTATCTGTGTTTATTTTCTCTGATGCCTCTCGTATAATAGAGGTCCCTTCCATTTCTTTAGTGATGTGTTGAAATATATTGCTGGTCATTTCCATGATTTTCTATTATTTAACATCTTAATCGGTGGACTCACACACACGTTCCCTGGTGGTTCCGTCGGATATGCTTACTAATGGCCACATGGCCCAGGAAGAAATTTGTCGGTGTTGAGGAGAACGTCCTGAAAATCCCTGATTGCTCTTTTCTTCAGGAATACCAATGGGCCATGCCTCCAGATCTCAGTTTAGGGGTGCGCCAGGGGCGCTGGTCTTCTGTGTGGCTCGGCTTTCCTGGAGCTGCTGACCCAGCTCTCCCAGAACCACAGCCGGGTGGGTCCTGGGAAATTCCAAAGTCTGCCCTCCCCTCATGGTCTTCCAGAGAAGGAGGAAAGGGAGAACACAGATCTGGGTTGTTCCCTACTAGCCTCTCTTCTCCTCTTTTTTGGGCCATTTCCATCTCTGACCATTCTGGAATGGTGGTGAGATGGAGAAGAATAGCGCATTTATGAAAGGACTGTCGGGTCTCTGCCAATTCTGCCATCGGAGGCCCCGTAGACTTCAGTTCTTGTCACCCACCAGAGTGGTCTCGTTTGTCAGATGTTGAGAAGCAAGTTCAAGTTCACTTCCATATCCAGCTGAAGCTCCCCCCTTCCCACCCGGCCTCCACACTCGGGCCTCACCACAGCACCTGCTGGAGGGGCTGCTGCATTCTGTCCGCTCTTGGGTTCCTCCCTGGGGGCCCCCGGGCACTGCTTCTGTGGCATGGGTGGGGATGCTGACAGTAAGGGAAGGAGCCAGCACTTGTCCTTTGTGGGTGCTTTCTGTCCTTCCCTCGCTGCTGCTCAGCCTGCCCTCTGGTGCAGCGGGCACCCCCACGCTGGGTCCTCTTGTGGGGTCCCTGCCTCTTGTGCCCCCAACAGCTCAGAGTGGACCCTGCCTGGAGCCCAGCCCCAGCAGGCATCCGTCTTTGAAGGTCTCTTGAGTCTGCTGAATTCTGCAGTGTTCAACTGCTTTTGGAACTCAACGTTTTTGGGCTTCAACCAGTGGGCCTATAGCGTGCCCACTTCTGACCCTCTCTGTCACCCAGCTAACACGGGCAGTCTGACCCAGCCTCCCTCCAAAACTAGTTAGGCAGGAAACGTATCAGTTTCTATTCCTGAACTTGCCCCAGCCCCCGGGGCCCACATCATGGTGCTCCCACACAGCCCCAGGCCTGCAGTCTCCACTGGCCTCCAGTCCAGCTCAGCCCTGGTGTGGTTCTCCAGGTGGCCCCTGGCTGACTTGGGGGAGGACAGAGAAGCACCAGGTGAAGGATAGGGCACCATGATGTCCCCACTAGCCTGACATACTGGCCACAGAGACCTCTAGTCTTCTCCTTACTATGCTATCAAGGGGATGGGCAGCAGGTGGGGATTCCTCCAGGCAAGGACTTGCAGGGACACTTGTAGCATCTAGAGCACGGGATTCTCAGCTTTGTGGCTTCACAGATATGTGAGAAGAGGATGGTCCCGTTCCACACTGTGTCACAGTAGCTGCTAGCTAAAGGCTCAGATGCCAGGCACTGTCCATGGATCCGAGAAGAGTGAGATCACTTAACTTTGACATGATCCCGTGGAGAAGGCATGGGTATTATCCCCATCACATGGAGGAGAAAGTGGAGGCTGCACACGGTTGACTGCACTGTGTAGGGTCTTTGCTGCTTGGCGGTGGTGCTGAGATGTCATGAAGGGTTCAGAGATGAATCTGTTGGCAGAGGATAGACAGCTGGAGATAGGATGGAGGGGAGAGAATCCCTTCTGTGTGTAGAGCACCAAGGTTCTGGTCACCGCAGCTGGGGGATGTGGGGGCATGGGATAAAACAGCATTGGGATAAAACATCTCAGGCAGGGAAGTTTGGGATTATGCAGTGGGCAGTGGGGAGCACTGAGGTGCTTGCATCAGGGGCATGGTTGAATGGAGTTGTCTTTGAGGAAGGGTCTTCCTAGCCTGTGGAGATGGGGACTCAGAAGGGGGTATGGCAGGAGGTGGAGGAGACTCCGTGAGAGTCTACTGTAATAGTCCAACGGAGAGAAGACCACAGCCTGAGTATGGGTGGAGCTGGGAGGGTGGGAAGGAGGAGATGGGGTAGAGCCTGGCAGAGTTGGAAGCAACGTGGCACAGATATTAGAGGAGGGGAAGGAAGCATAGGAAGAGGAAGGAAGGCAGAGAAGGAAGGGGAGTAGGAGGAGATGAAAGCCAGGTGGAAGCCTTGGGAAATAGTGGAACCCCCAAATGAAAGGAGAGTCAGCGAGCATCTTTGCACAGAGGAGCTCTTCGTTCGACTAGAAATGGCCTATAAGCCAGCAGACTTACAGTCTCTGGGGTTGTGGGAGGGAGGTGGTGGCCAGGTGTGGGTGTGGCCTCTGTGCAGTGAAGCTGGCATTTAACCAGGGGACAGCTGGGGGGGGGGGGGCAGTACACTCCTTGCCTCCTCCAGGGGGCTGTGCTGGACTGGCCCTGCCTCCCTAGCCAGAGAGGGAGGTTGACCAGATCTCTGGGGGCTGCCAGCCAGGGAAACGGGTAGCTCAGGTGACACAGAGCAGACTGCAGGGGCCCAAAGGGGGAAAGGTGTTGTCCTGGCCACCAGAGCCCCTCATCCTCAGGCCCTCTGTGCCTTCATTGGGACCCCAGGCCCTTGGCTCTGTTGAGAACTGGAGCACGTCGGGCTCCTAGGCATGTCTGCCTGCACACATTATCTGTTTGGCAGCATTGTTTGTAATCCTGGGACAGTGGCATTTGGTAGAAACCGAATATGGGTTTCAAGCTTGAAAAACCACACTACTGCAAGACTGGCTGGCAGAAAACAATGAGCTTCTTGTCACATGGTTCTTTTGGAGGGAAGAAAAGAAAAATAAACACTCTTCAGGAAAAGAAGGTGCTGAATTGTGCCTTTAGATGGCAAGAATTACTTTCTGCAAGTTCAGCAAATGCTTGGTTGCATGAGGTGGGCAGCAATGTGAAAGGTCTGACTTGGCTCTTGAAGAATAGAGTTTTCTCCCCCAAGTGAACTCCTGTGTTGCCCACATGGGCCCAGTCTGAGAAGGTAGTGGTGTGCTTTGTAAGAAAGAAGCAGGTTGCCGCCAGGCATCCTTATCAGGGAGGAGGAAACTCTGCTCCTCTCCTTAGTAGCTCCTCCTTTTAACATTTTATTTTCCAAGGTTAAAAGGTCTGTGTCTTTGACCAAGTAAATGAAGGCATCTTGTGAGTTTGGTCGCTGGTTGTGCACACGGCAGGGAGCATCTCAGTGAGCGCAGTCACTCGTGTGCAGGCTTGCTTGGGAAGAAGCCCTGCATCGGGTGGCACCTTTATTAATAAGTCACTAGGCTGGGTCGGATCAGAGGCCTCCACTTGTTCTCATGGCACTTCCTCGCCTCCGTGCTCCCAGTCCAGGGAAGCACCTTATCTCCTGGGACTGCTTTAACCCAGCCTAGAGACCCCTCTGCTCTCCTTGTAGGGGGACAAAGCAGGCTGCTCCAGGCTGGGGCAGGGAACAGCTTGGGATGTGTGCAAACATTGCCAGGTGGTTTGGCAATCAGTAAGTCATCTATTTCATTTCATTTGATAAGAATGCTCCAACCTCAGGAAAGGAGTACTGCCTGTTATTTGGAAGGAGAGATCCTTTTGCTGTACCGTTCGACAATGCAGTAACTCTTGTTTTATCTGATAGTTGGAGCAGGAGTCCTTCTGCTCAGCTTCATCGCGGAGCATTTGCCGATGGTTAAGTGATCCGCACCTACGGAGCCTTCTTAACTGCCCGGGAGTTGGGTAATGCTGTGGGACCCGGCTCTCCTATGTTCCTCTTTGAATATTTACTTGATGTGTGCAGAGATACCAGCATTCCCACATTTGCAGGCCTGAGTGTAGAGTTTGGTGAGTGTTATGGATATCTTTTGTCATGATGGCTTTGAGAATCCTATCAAGAAAGCTAATCTTTTCATTTTGAATTACTGAAAGCTTCCCCAAACCCGGGTGAAAGCGGTGAAATAATGTGAGTAGGGTTTCTCAGTTGGCTTTGAATGCATTTGTTGCATAAATGAGCCTTTTGGGGGCACCTTGAGGAGCCAGCTTCTAGTGTACCCTCATGGAGACAAGAGGCTGGCTTTTGGGGTTTTTGTCCCCAACAATAAACCTGCTAATAACAGTAAAAATATTTGTAACAGCTACCAGTCCTTGAGCACTGCCTACATAGCAGTGCAGCATGAGAAACATTTAATCCTTACATTAACCGTGTCAGATGAACATTTGAAAGAGCTCTTTGGCCAGCTCTAGGGGAAACTGAGGCTTACAAGTGACAGGAACCTGCCCACACGAAGTCGCTTGTTGGAGCTCACACAGCTTGGCGATATCTTTGCTAGATCTGAACTTAACGTCTTCCTGATTGTAGAGAGTGTCACGGGGGCTGGTAGATGCTTTGCAGCTGTAAAACTATGTTCTGGGGGCAGAATTCCTAAATGTGGTGTCCGCATTGCCCCGAAATGTGGCGTTTTCCTGGGGACAGCCATGGCCCCCTGGTTTACTGGAACAGTGTGGCGTTCCTGTCTTCATCTGTAAGCTGCAGCTTAGAGGTGTCCTCTTAATTTGAGAGGTTCATAAATATATATCTTTTGGCCCATATTACTGATCTGCAGCTCCTGGTGAATGTTCCTCTTGTGTTAGGTTTTGTTTTTAAAGGCAGAGCTAGGGAGGGAAAAGCATCTGGAGGACATTCCTCATTTCTCCTTTATTAGAAGGAATTGTCTTAGAGGGAATGTTGCCCTTATCCTGGAGGTGTCCAACTCTGAGAGAAAGTATCGCAGGGGTTCTATCCCGGGGTCCCCGATCACTCGCCATGGTCTGTGGATCTTAGAGGGAACGTTGTCTTAGAGGGAACGTTGCCCTGATCCTGGGAGGTGCCCAACTCTGAGAGAAAGTATCACAGGGGTTCTACCCCGGGGTCCCCGATCACTCGCCATGGTCTGTGGATCTTGTGTACACATGAAGGTGCATCTTGCCTGGAGAGAGGGCACATAGCCTTCATCAGATCCTCTAAGGAGTCCCCAACCCTAGAGGTGTCAAGAACCCTGAGTGCTGACCCAGAGGCTGTCCCAGCTCTGGACATCAGCCCTTTCCCTTTCCCCTTGACTCTACCTCTTCCTCTGTTCCCTGAGGGTGCTGAACACGGTCCTTATGATTTGTGGGATCTATAACGAAGCTGTAGCCCTGAATGAAGTTCTTGGGGGCTCTAACTCTACCTAGAAACAAGATGGGGCTCTAACTCTACTTAGAAACAAGGCTTGTCCAGACCCGACATCACAGCAGATGGCTTGTATCTATGACTATGCCAGAAACTTCACCAAAGGGTTGCTCCCTGACCTACCCCTCTCATCACAGCTGCCCCCGCAGGGTGCCAACATTCTAGCACAGGGCACAGTGCCTAGACAGCTCAACACCAACCTGCCAGATAACCCTGGGGGTTTATTTTCAGGAAATAACTGAGGGGCAGGGGTGCATCCTGGCCTGAGTAGCATTCCAGTCTTTCGAGTGGTGGGGCCCTGAGGAAGTTACTCACCCTGTGGCATCCTCAGTCATCCCGTACGTAAAATGCAGAAGATCTACCTTCCATGTGAGGCTGCTGTGAGCAGCAAGCACACACAGAGTGCTCAGCTGGCTCATAAGTGTTCAGAAACTAGGAGCTAAAAACTGGATGAATTATTGTCCTTAGAGCTGTGAAAGCCGGTTCCTGTCCATTGGGTGGTTGGAGGTTCCCTAAAGAGTCCTGCATGCCTTGAGCACTGTCTGCTGTCCTCTGGGCGTCTGGACATTCACCTTGTCTTCGTTTTTGGCAAACTTGGCCAATGGCATGGCAGCTGAATACCAGCAGCAAGAACTCACTCACTCATACAGCAGGTAGTTGCTGAGCGACTGTGTCTGCTGATGAACAGCAAAGTCTTGACCCCTGTTCCCTTGGAGTGTGAGTCTAGAGTCGTGGCTGGTCCTAAACAGCCCAGCAAAGACCTGTGAGTGCAGATCACAAGAAGCACTAGAGAAGGAACCAAGACCCTGCTGGAGAATAATGGGGCTTCATTAGGAATTGGGGGATGGCCTTTTTAGGGGTGCATGTGTCAGTTTGGATCATGGCGGGTAGAAAGGAGTTGAGGAGAGGGGAGAGCATTACAGCAGGGGGAACAGCATGTGTGAGTCCTCAACAAGGGAGAGCTTGCTTATTCCTAGGATGTGCGGTCGGGACATGGCGGGTTTCGGGGCTGAGGCCAGCGGGGAGTCGAGGTGGGAAGGCTCGGACCTTCAAAGCTCTGCCAAGGTGCTGTACTTTATTACAAGTACAAAGCAAAGTGCTGAAGGGACTTGATGTAGAGGGAGCACGAATGCAGAATCTCTCAGCAGGAAGCAAGGGTGAGACGTGGGATGGAGCCTGTGGACTTCAGGTGGGGATAAGGGGATTTTGTCTAAAAAGTGGCATCCTGCTTCTTTTTGTTTTTTAAGATTTCATTTATTTATTTTAGAGAGAGAGAGAGAAAAAGAGACCTCGAGCAAGGAGGAGCAGAGGGAGAGGGACAAGCAGACTCCACACTGAGCAGAGAGCCTGACGTAGGGCTTGATCCCACGACCCTGAGATCATGACCTGAGGTGACATCAAGAGTCAGACCCTCAACTGACTGAGCCACCCAGGCACCCCAGTGGCATCCTGCTTCTAATGGGGATTCCATCTAAGCCACTCCAGAGCCCTCTGAAATAGCTCTTTCTGAGTCCCAGTTGAAAGGCGAGTCCCTTTGGTAGCAGTGTCCCTCCCTGTCCCTGCTCCTGGCGTGGGTTGAAAGGGAGGCCACACCTCCCCACTTGGCACTGTTGCTATATCACTGAGAATAGTTTTGAAGACCATGTTCCCACCCTATTTGCCTCCACAGCATTCCCCCCCTCATTTCTGTAGTTTATTCCTAGCATCGGCTATTGGGATTGGATGTCTTTCTTCCACTTTGTCCTGGAGTTGTATTGTCCCTGGAAGGATAAATGGAAGGATGTTGGTGCCAGCAGAAGGCCCTCCATTTGCCTGGATTCCACGTACCAAGCACTTGATATGCTTAAACTTTCATTGAATTTCTTTAGAAAATTGTAGATGCATCTTGGAGAAGGGAAACTCTACCCACTAGATAAAACACATTTACAAAAGAAAACCGGTTAATTTCCTTGGTCATGCCAACCCTATTGAAGACTCTTATGGAGCATGACCCTGAAGTATAGGGTGACCTGCAGGCCCCATTCTGAAATCCAAGTCTCAGGGTGTGGTTTCTGAGTGAACAGGGTAGATGGGGAGTCACAGGGGAAGGGACCGGCGCCCAAGGAGCAGTGTCAGAGGCCTGACAGGCTCTGAATGATGTAGTTGGCCACACAGGTGATACCAGTGCCCCTCTGCACAGGACGGGAAGGGAAAGACAGAATCCTGATTCTCTCCATAAGATGAGATCTAAGAGGAACACCTAGGTCTGGTCAGAGCTAAGCATCCATCACTCACGTGGGCATGTCCCAAAAGGCTCTAGAATGTTCTTGGAATCTCGGCTGTTGCTGTGACCGTGACCCAAGGACCAGGTGATCCTCTTCTTTGTGAAGGTCTAACTCTCTTCTCAAAGATAGACATGACTCGCCCAGTCTGAGGTCAGATGGGCTGCCAAGGTTGGATTCAGGGAATAGAGAAGAGGCTCTGGAGGGGCAGGCACCACACACCCCTTCCTTAGAAGGTGCTAGGGTGGGAAGGGCCTTCTCTCCAGTCTCATGATCAGCTTTTGAGACCCCATGTGGCCTGGTCACTCCTGGCCATCGGTGGGGTGTTGGCCGTCCTGCCTGGCCCTCTCCTGTTCAGCCTGTCCAGTTGAAGATGATCTAAAATAGCATGGATGACCAGCAGCAAATACCTGATGAATCCTGGGACTCCAGGCTGCCTGCCTGTCTCAGAATTGATAGTGTAGCAACCCATTTTATTTTTAAATATTTCATTGTATTTTATTTTTTATTGAAGTATAGTGACACACAATGTTATATTAGTTTCATTTTACAACATAGTGATTAGATGATTGTATACATGACTCAGTGCTCACCACAATAAGTGTGTTCACCATCTGTCACCTTATGATGTTATTATAGTACTATTGACTATATTCCCTATGCTCTAATTACCATCCCTCTGACTTACTCATTTTATAACTAGAAGTTTGTACCTCTTACTCCACTTTACCTATTTTGCTCATCCCCCCACCGCCTCCGCTCTGGCATCCACCACTTTGTTCTCTGTGTATGTGAGTCTGTTTCTGTTTTTCTTTGTTCATTTCTTTTATTTGTTTAGATTGCACATATAAATGAAATCATCTGATATTTGTCTTTGACTTATTTTACTTAGCTTTATACCCTCTAGATCCAGCCATGTTGTTGTAATTGGTAAGATCTTATTCTTTTTTATGGCTGAGTAATATTCCATTGTATGTATATATGTGTATATATATATACACAATACAGCTTCTTTATCCATTCATCTATCAGCAGATACTGGGATTGTTTCTATATCTTGGCTATTGTAAATAATGCTGCAGTAAACATAGGGGTGCAGATATCTTTCTGAATGAGTGTTTTCATTTTCTTTGTGTAAACACCCAGCAGTGGAATTACTAGATAGCACTATGGCACTTTTTTTTTTTTTTTTGAAGTTGGAGGGCAATGTTTATCTTAGAAAGGAGAGTGACCACATATGAAAAATACTACTTAGCATTAGGTGGAAAAACTCACATAAAAATCATTCCCCAACCCCCAATCCCTTGGTACTCAATGCTGTAGCTCCCACTGAGGTAAGGCTGTACCACTGTCCCATGGCTTTAAAAAAAAAAAAAAAAAAAAAACCTCCATAAGAGGAAGACCCAATCCTACATAACTGCCATCTGTGTGTTTTAAGGAGTCACAGGGCTCTGCCCCCTCAGTCAGTCTGATCTTTCTCCTTCATGTGTAAGAAGACCATGCTGAAGATGAAGAGCCCCAGCGTCATGGAGAAGTCTCTGGCTGGCATAGTAGGGCTAGGCTGAGGGGATGATGCACTCATACTGCATGTGCTGGAGTGGCTTCATGGACAACTGAGTGCAAGAGTGTAAGTGCGTGTAGCCTAGCCGGTTGTAATCCACTTTCACCTGGAACGCTCCATACACGTTGGGCAACTTGAACTGGACACCATATTTGCCACCTAGTGCCCACTACCTGCCACTAAAGATATTTCTAATTTTTTTTTTCACGAACCTCCATACTGGTTTCCACAGTGGCTGCATCAGTTTGCATTCCCATCAACAGTGCACGAGGGTTCCTTTTCTCTATATCCTCGCCAACACGTGTTACTTCTTTCCTTCTTGATTTTATCCATTCTGACAGATGTGAGGTGATACTTCATTGTGGTTTTGATTTGCATTTCCCTGATGATGAGTGATGTTGAGCATCTTTTCATGTTTCTGTTGGCCTTCTGGATGTCTTCTTTGGAATAATATGTGTTCAGGTCCTCTGCCCAATTTTTGATGGGATTGTTTGGTTTTTTGGCATTGAGTTGTATAAATTCTGTATATATTTTGGATATGAGCCCCTTATCATTTGTATCATTTGCAAATATCTTCTCCCATTCTGTAGGTTGCCTTTCATTTTGTTGATGGTTTCCTTTGCTGTGGAAGAGCTTTTTATTGTGATGAAGTCCCAATAGTTTATTTTTGCTTTGTTTCCCTTGCATGATGAGACATATCCAGAAAAATATTCCCAAGGCCGATGTCCAAGAGATTATGCCTGTGTTTTCTTTTAGCGGGTTTATGGTTTCAGGTTTCACATTTAGGTCTTTAATCCATTTTCAGTTTATTTTTGCGTATGGTGTAAGAAAGTGGTCTCACAGCTGTCCCAAAACAATGACTGTGACCTCTTTTATTCAATTAAATGTATTACAGTTTTCTTAAATACCTACAAGCGTGAAGCTAGGTCAGTAGGGTCCTTTTACAACTGTGAAATGAAAACAGAATGTATAAATTACACAAAATGAAGCACAAAAGTCACATTAACGAAGTTGTTAGTTGTTAGTCGCTAATACTTATTATGAACTTGAGTGCTAGCTCATAAGCATCATTACATCAGATCATCATGGCAATCCTACAGGGTCGTTCCTGTTTTCCAAATAAGGAAACTGAGGCACAGGGCTCTGTCAGTTTCTGAGAGCACACAGCTAATGAGAGGCAGAGCCAGGCTTTGATCCGAGGCTGCCTGCCACGTAGCCATGTGGGCCTGACTCTGAATCACGACCATCCACTCCCTTTCTGTGGTGCTGACACTTGACTGCGATCACCAGCATTCAATCTGACATGTAAAAAGTTAAATCTCTGTAGGTCAGTTTCTTACTGTGCACGTTAATCTTTTGACTTTAAGATGATGACCGTCATTTACATTAATGCCATCTGCATTATGGTTGCCTTTTTTTTTTTTTTTTCAGATTTATTTATTTATTTGAGAGAGAGAAAGAGAGCATGAGCGGGAGGGGCAGGGGGAGAGGGAGAGAGAATCCGAAGCAGACTCCACACT
Organism: Phoca vitulina; assembly: GCF_004348235.1. Classification (NCBI taxonomy): domain Eukaryota; kingdom Metazoa; phylum Chordata; class Mammalia; order Carnivora; family Phocidae; genus Phoca; species Phoca vitulina. The sequence goes on along the minus strand of NW_022589747.1, from coordinate 4,956,513 downwards.
GAGCATGGAGCCCGACACGGGGCTCGAGCTCACGATCCTGAGATTACGACCTGAACCAAAACCAAGAGTCAGACACTCAACCAACTGAGCCACCCAGGCACCCCTATGGTTGCTTTCTAATGCAGATAACAAGATCCCATTAATTTGATGGACATGTTTGATAATGCAAGCGAACACAATACTGAAAAGTAGTTAAATCAAATATTCGTCATTGCCTTTTTAACACCGTACAGCTAATTACAAGGGCAGGACCTTCTCATCACGTTTTTGGGCAACAGAAAAAAAGCGTGGTCAGTTCTGAAGCAGTGTAGGACTTTGGGTTTGGACCACCGGGGATCCTTTGACCCTCACAGTGCAGGGGACATTATTCAGTCTCTGCTGCAAGTGTGGTCCCAACCCCACCCAACACTGGTACTGAACGGTGTGGCAGTGAGTACAATGCAGATGACCCCATTTGGGAAACTCCTAATTAAATATATATTCAAATGATTATTTAAATGACTGTACATGTTAAAAAAAATCTTTTACCCTTTAGGCTGCCAACAACTCTATTTGTAGATCTTTAGGGATTCCTAAACTCTGGTTTAAAGAAAAATGTGTTTTAGAAATGAGGTTTCTTGCACAAAAGTTTTACTTAAGAATTCTATAATTATTTTAGAACACTTGTTTTAAAAAACTAAACAGGCACACTCAAGCACATTGTAACTTGATGAAATTTCCATGCTGCCCAGGTGCACCTTTTTGCTGTAAATGAACTTCGCACCGTCCTAGGTCCCTTTTAGATTTCTCCATGAGTCAGATACCCTCTTTGGGCACAAGAGAGTATGTAAAGACAGGAGACCTGTTCTGAGCACCTACTCCTTGCCAGGTCCTGCACCAGTCACCTTACATCTGTTACCTGGTTCAGTCTACATGGAAACTCAAGCTCAGGCCTCGTGGGCAGAGAGCCCAGAGTATTTGCGAGCCCCGAGCCAGACCCAGCCCTCGTGCGTCTTTAGTGCTTTCGGTCCGGAAAGTGGTGGCTTACACAGCTAGCGCTTCCTAACCTGCAGTGTACCCAAGTGGGCAGTTCAGAAACCAGCACCATCGGCGTCATGACATCCGAGTGTCAATGCTAGAACGCAGAGCAGAAGCACTTGAGAGGCACTCGACTGGTCCTCTCTCATCCTCACAGTGTACTGACTGGAGTCCTAACCGAATGCGTAGGGGGCTACAGGGACCCTGCAGACTTGGGAAGGCACACACCCACGCCCTGCCCACTCCCACACGTCCGCTCCACTTGGAGCCCTTGTCCCCATCTCTACCAGCTTAGTCCCCTCCCCCCGAGACTGCTGGGCAAAATGGAAATACAGTGTCCACCCCAAGATTCCAGTTGAGGTTGCTGGGTAGGCGGGGGTTGTAGCTGCCCACACGGCCTGTCTTCCTGGGCCTGCAGGCCCCGTTGCACCTGTCTGAACACCTCACCTTCTGGGGCTTTCCATCGGGAGGGCTGGCACTCTCAGCCAGGCTCCTTTCTCTCTAGCTTCTCATACCAGACCCACCACATCCTCCCCCCAGTTGGAGGACATGCTGTTCTAGAACGTGCTCTCATTTCCCTCAGTCCTGTTCATGTAGAGCTTTCTGCCCGATTCTTTCGAACCCCGTCCCTCTCCTGTTGCTGTGACCCTGCGTCTCTCCTTTGGATTTGATGGTCTGCTGCCTTGAATTGCCCTGGCTTCTGAGCTTGCCTTCCAGAGCTGTTAGGATGAGCGCGTGTGCGCATGCGCCTCGAGAGCAGCCGCTGTCTTGCTCAATGTGGTTCGTAGGAAATGAACAGGGCTCTCCACGATCCAGTCCACGCTCAGCCCCCTGCCTCCCTCTCACGTCCTTGCTGGGAACAGCTCACGCCACCCCTGTCCTTGCCACCTCCGACTGACTTCATATCACGGCTCGCAGGTCACTTCCCGAACCCAGCCCAAATCGGGAGTCCTTTATAACCCGTGAGTAGCGCGGTCTGTCCTTCTTTCTGTACTTACCTGTGCTATCGCCTGGTAATACCAGTCTGCCCTTGGAGACCGTGAGCTTGTGGAGGGCGACTTATACCTCTTATCGTCGGTCTTGGAATGGTTCTGGGACACGCTGCGGCCGACCATGTTTGTTTAGTGGATGACTATCTTCTCAGATGCACTTGGCCCTGGCTCACAGGACTAAATAAGTGTGCAAAATAATATTCCATGGCATCATTATTAAAATCCTGTTAGAAATGTGCCCCTTTCTCTGATGCTTCCTCCCAACCAGGACTGCCCCCAGCAATCACCCGGAGCGTGACAAATGCAGAGTCCGATTCAGGAGGTCTGGGGCGAGGCCGGGAGCCTGCGTTGACTCAGCTGCCTGGGACTCTCCTAGGGTTCCCTAGCCCACCTCCAGGCTGCTCCCTCCGCGGGGATGAGGCAGAGGCCTTGTCCAGCTACCTGGCAGGAGAGACCAGGCTGACACTGGCAGCGAAGTGACCCTGAGAACCAAGGCGGCTCATTTCTAACTCTCAGAATCTTTTAGGAGGAATCAAATGTTCTGCTTTGGAAGAATCTTGGGCAGAGAGTGGCAACTCCCTTCTGCCCAGGGCGAAAACAGACCCAGTTAGGCAGAACTTGAGTCAAGGTGGATCCTAAGCGGGAGGAGTGGGGTGTGCCGGGTTTCTCTTTGAAATTCCCTTTAGGCAGGTACTGTTCGCCCTGCTTCCTGCCAGGGCAGCCGGATGGTAAATGAGCATCAATCATGCGGGCAGGTGAGCGGGCATCAGCATGACCACTGACTTCAGTGTCCGCTGGTCATGGACACTGAGAAAGTGTTTGAGGCACAGAAATAAATAAACATAAAAATAAAGCAGAGAGCCCTTTGGACTCTGCTCTGGGGAAGTTGGAGTAGAGAGCTATGGGGATTCTCCCTTTGCAGGCTGCAGGCTCTGCCTGCCCCGGGCTCCCCCAGCCTGGCTGGGCGCCTTTGGAGTTAGGTTTTAATGCAGCCACCTGGACTCCAGCCCTGGAATTTGTACTCGCTGCACCCAGGTGGTGCCAGACGAGCAGCCCACGGCGTCCTGGATGGCCTCGCGTTGAGGGAACAGAGCTCAGCGTTCTGCTGCATGTGGATGAGCTCTGGGAAGAAAATCGTCAGCTGGTGGCATCCCAGGTGATGTGGGAGCTAGCAAGCACCGCCCAGAAATTTAGACAGGAAATATGGGATGGTTTGAATCGAAAACCATCTGGTGTTCTGCTTGATGACCTTTGAAATGCCAGAGATGTTTTTGTACATATTATTTTGTTTTATAGTTTCTGCTGGGGCACACCCAGTCTTGTACCTGGAGGGAGCCCAGGGAGGGGGTGCTGCTTGCTCAGTGACTCAGTCCCTGAGGCACGTGGGACCGGCCCTGCTTCTCCCTGACAGTGCAGGGAAGGAGGGTGGGGTTGCCAGCTGGGTCACCTGCCCAGGACGTGCCCAGGAGGGGCCCTGCCCTTTTAACTGTCACGTGCTCCTTGGTGTGGGACTCCACGGCACCTGCACAGACCTTCTGGAAGGGAGCCACCAGTCTGGGAGCCACCAGGTTGGCAGTGCGGTGACCTTTGAGGACCGAGTTAAGATGATCGGGTCCATGGGAACAGCAGCAGTCCTTCCCTGGTGGAGGAAGCTGGTGGCGCCGTGACCGCTTTACGTGGAGACAGTGCTCGCTTTCAGAGGAGCTTGGGGTGTCTGTCCACCTGGGCGGCTTCAGCTCTCGAACTGGCACTCAGTTACGTCCTCGAAAAGACAAGCCCGAACCCAGGTATTGTGGGTGCTGCTTGGGTGGAGGAGGATTCCAGAGGGCGGCAGAGGAGACCCCATCACTCTCCCGTCATGCACAGAGAAGCTTAATCCAACAACCTGCCCCCACCCTCTGGACCCGCTCCTGTGGGGGTCCCTCCCCTGGGGGGTCCAGCCTCACCCACCCCCTTTGCTCTAACGGGCCTTGGGCCTCCCTCCACCCTTGGCAGTTGTGCAGCCGCCTTCTCTTCCCCTAGCGTGCTCAGCAAAAGAAATTCCTTCTGTGCCCAGGGGGCTGAGGGGTCCCCAGGAAGGAGCCCAGTGGGGGACAGAAGACAGACCTGACAGTAAGCCTGCCTTATGCGCTGGAACTGATAAAACTACCAGGATGAACGTCTAATCTTATTAGGATGAAATTATTCTGATCCAGTTGTGATAAAATACACACAACATGAAATTGAGTATACTAACCATTTCTCAGCGTGTGGTCGGTAGCGTTCGGTACATTCACGTCGTCCTGCAGCCAATCGCCCGAACTCTTCATCTTGCAAAACCAAAACTCTGCTCAACAAAAACTGTTAAACTCGTTACACAAAACCTCTCCGTCCCGCCCGCCCCCAACCCCTGGTGCCCTCCATTCCAAGGTCGGTCTCTCTGACGGCTATCGGAACCTCAAGTAAGGGGAATCACCCAGTATTTGCCTTTTTGTCTCTGGCTTATTCACTTAGTATAACAATGTCCTTGAGGTTCCTCCGTGTTGTAGCGTGCTTCAGAGTTTGTTTCCTTTTTAAGGCTGGAGAATATTCCGGAATGTGTACTTACCACATTTTGCTTATTCATCGGTGATGGGTGCTTGGGTTGCTTCTACCTTTTGACTATTGTAAATAATGCTGCCATGAACCTGGGGGGATCTTTTCAAGTCTCTGCTTTCAGTTCTTTTGGGTAGAGACAGACATATGCTGTTGTATTGTGCTTGGCTATGTTGCACTGAACAAATACTGCATTTTTTATCACTGTTAGGTGTGTGGCAACCCTGCATTGAGAAAGTCTATCGGCGCCATTTTTCCGACAGCATCTGCTAACTTTGTGTCTCTGTATCACATCTTGGTAATTCTCACAGTATTTTAAAATTTCTCATTATATTCGTCCAGGTGGTCTACGGTCAGCGATCTTCGATGTTGCTATTGTAATTGTTTTGGGTCACCACAAACCATGCCCATAGAAGACAGTGAACTTCATTGATAAATGTTGTGTGTGTTGTAATTCTCCATAGAGCTGTTCCTCCTATCTCTCCCTCTCCTCGGGCGTCCCTATTCCCTGAGACAAAACAGTGTTGAAATGAGGCCAATTAATAACCCTACAGTAGCCTCTACATGTTCAAGTGAAAGGAAGAGCCACACGTCTCTTAATTTTCATCAAAAGCTAGAAATGATTAAGCTCAGGGAGGAAGGCATGTCGAAAGCCAAGACAGGCTGGAAGCAGGATCTCCTGTGACAACCAGTGAGCCAAGTTGTGAACACAGAGGAACAGTTCTTAAAGGAAATTCAAAGCGCTATTCCAGCGAACACGCAAATGATAAGAAAGCAAAACAGCCTTCTTGCTGATATGGAGGAAGTTTTAAAGGTCTGGAAAGAAGATCAAAGCAGCCACAACATTCCCTTAAGCCAAAGCCCAATCCAGAGCGAGGCCCTGACTCTTCAGTTCTATGGAGGCTGAGAGGTGAGAAGGCTGCAGAAGAAAAGTCTGAGGTTAGCAGAGGTTGGTGCATGAGGTTTAAGGAAAGAAGCATCTCAAGGTGGAGCAGCAGGGGCGGGTGGAGAGGCTACAGCCAGTCATCAGAAGATCCAGCTGAGGGAATTAATGAAGGTGGCTATGCTAATGGATTTCCAGTGTAGACAAAACAGCCGTCTATTGGAGACTGATCTAGGACTTCATAGTGAGAGAGAAGTCAGTGTCTGGCTTCTAAGGACAGGCTGATTCTCTCGTTAGGGGCTAATACAGCTGGTGACTGAAGCGATTCCAAAAATCGTAAGGCCCTTAAAATTTGTGCTGAATCTACTCTGCCTGCGCTCTACAAATAAAACCATAAAACCTGGGTGGTGGCATATCTGTTTACAGCATGTTTTACTGGATCTCTTAACCCCACTACTGAGACCTACTGCAGAAAAAAGGGTTCCTTTCAAAATATGACTGCTCATTGACAATGTACCTGGTTTCCCGAGAACTCTGATGGAGATGGACAACGAGATGAATGTTGTTTTCATGCCTGCCACACAACATCCGCTCCATATCCCATGGATCAAGCAGTAATTTTGACTGTCAAGTCTTACTTCATAAGGCCCTAGCTGCCCTAGATTAGTGATTCCTCTGATGCATCTGGGCAAAGTCAATTGAAAACCTTCTGGAAAGGATTCACCACTCTAGATGCCATTAGGAACATTCATGATTCATGGGAAGAGATCAAAATATCAACATGAGCAGGAAGTTGGAGGAAGGTGATTCCAGCCATCATGGATGACTTTGAAAGGTTCAAGACTATATTGGAGGAAGTAACTGAAGATGTAGTAGAAATAGCAAGAGAACTAGAACTAGAAGTGGAGCCTGAAGATGGGACTGATTTGCTGCATCTCAGGATCCAACTTCAATGGAGAGGGTTGCTTCTTATGGATGAGCAAAGACCGTGGTGGAGACTCTGTGAAGATTGTTGAAGTGACAACAAGGATTTAGAATATTATACATAAAGCAGCAGTAGTGGGGTTTGAGAGGACTGACTCCAATTTTAGAAGAAGTTCTGTGGGTAAAATGCTATCAAACAGCATCACATGCTATGGAGAAATCATTTATGAAAGCAAGAGCCAATCCATGTAGCAGAATTCATTGTTGTCTTAGTTTAAGAAATGGCCACAGCCACTCCATCCTTCAGCCACCACCACCCTGATCAGTCAGCAGCCGTCAGCATCGAGGCAGACCCTCCACCAGCAAAAAGATGATGACGTCCCGATAGCTCAGATGATGGCTAGCATTTCTTAACAATAAAGTATTTTTATTTTTTTTAAGATTTTATTTATTTATTTATTTAGAGAGAGCACGCGAGCCGCGGAGGGGCAGAAGGAGAGAGACTCTCAAGCAGACTCTGCTGAGCATGGGACCTGACACAGGGCTCGATCTCACAACCCTGATACCATGACCTGAGCCGAAATCATGAGTTGGACACTTAACCGACTGAGCCACCCCGGTGCCCCTCATTTGAGTGGTTTCTTGTGGTATAGCTGCCACACTGAGGTGCTCTGGAACCAAACCTGCACTATCACCAAGGCATTCCTGGACCCAGAAGAGGAATTATGGGGGTTCCATTTTTATTTTTTTGAGGAACCTCCATACTGTTTTCCATAGTGGTTGCACCCCTTTGCATTCCCGCCGGCAGAGCACGAGCACAAGGGTCCCAATTTCTCCATATCCTTTTTTTTTTTTTTTTTTTGGATAGTGGCCATCCTAATCCTAATTATAATAGTGGTAATTTGGGGTTCATATTTTTCCGTGGTTTGGTATACTAGAATTGGAAGTGTCCTACGGCCCAGCCCCCGATGTCCCCAAAGGAACTGAGATCCAGAAAGAAGAAACCCATGCACAGCGTCTTAGATCCTGATGGCTTACCTGGGACACGCAGGATGATGTCCAAGACTGAGACCCACCAGCCAGCCGAGACTAAGAGAAGGCCAAGGTCCGGCCGAGTGGTGACCACTGTGCCTCGGCTCGCCCCTCCTCCCTCTCCCCGCTGCAGACGCACCACCTGCAGACGCGCGGGATCCCGCTGCAGGGCTTGGTGGTGGTTGGCACCGCGGCTGTGCTGGGTTCCGAGTGGGGACCTCGCAGCATTCAGAGAACAGGGTCCTCAGTCGATGGACCTCAGTCCTCTCCCCTGCCCACACTTGCCTCCACTTGGGAATGACACTGTCATCTCAGACCCAGGCCATCGAAAGCCACCTGGTCATCGCCTCCCAGAGTGTGTCCTCTGTTGACCTGCTCTGAACCTTGTACTGGAGTCAGAGGCTTGGAACCTCAAACATCGTGGGGCGCTCTTCCTGCTCTCGTGGACCCATCAGTCTTCCTCCCACGATCGCTCTGTCCGTGCACCCTCCCCATGGGCTACCCCCCTCTCATTCAGGCTGCATGTCCCCAGAACTGTTTGTGCTCACTGCTCTGGCTGCCTCCATCAGGGCTCCCCCCACGCGCCTTCCAGCACTTTCTCCCGCACTGGTTCTCACAGGTGATCTGGGATCCCCACTGGCTATGGATTCCTTAGCTCCTTGGCCTGCTTCCCAACCAGACCCTATTTCCTGCAGCAGCTGGGCCTCTCCCCTTGAACAAAACAGACACAAAACCACCTTCTGCTTCCCTCCCCTTTCTCAGTGACCTTGAAAAAGATAATCCCCAAATATTTGTGGGACGCTGTTATTTGGAACCACCTGCTCATGGGTTCCCCAACCAGCAAAATGAGAGCAGTAGATCTTCGTCCTTAGATTACAAGGATTCAAATGAGACAGAGTAGGTTGGAGAAACAAAGCACTCTGGTGCGCTGAGTAGACACAGCCCATAATGCTGTCTTCTTCTAGGATGTGCATTACCATTTTGTTTTCCTCCCCCCCCCCCCCCCCCCCACTGCATACTTTTCCCCAGCTAGGACTTTTTCCCTCCATTCCTCTCCTTCTCTCACAGCTCCAAATTCTGGCCATTCTCCGGACTGCTCAAGGCCACCTATGCAGATTTCTTCAGGATCATTCTTGCCTCAGGATTTTCTAAGTCTGCTCTGCACCTTGTAGGCTGAGACCCTATATGGTTTTCACCTTCACCCCGGTCATCGTCATCAGTAGGTGTTTGTAAATACCTATAGATATGAAGGGCAGTGCACTACATATTGAGAATATAAACAGCCTTAATAAAGCATCTGCTGTTGGGATGCCTGGGTGGTTCCATCGGTTAAGCATCTGATTTCAGCTCAGGTCATGATCCCGGGGTCCTAGGATCAAGCCCCACATTGGGCTCCCTGCTCAGCAGGGAGTCTGCTTCTCCATCTCCCCCTGCTCATGTGCTCGCTCGCTCTCTCTCTCTCTCAAATAAATAAATAAGATCTTTAAAAAAATTAAAACATCTGCTGTCCTCCAGAGATGTTAAATTAAGTTGAAGACATGAGGCACCAGAATTGCCACGTTGGGGAGGTCGATAGCAGCGGGGGTGGGTGTGTGTGTCCAGTGTCTCGAGCTGGCATGGAGCGGCTTTCTCCCCCTGGGGTCTGTGTACTCACAGACACACACCACTTCTGAAGTTTGGCCTTGACTCCGTCTACACCTCAGGCACCATTTTTGGCATGGACTGAAATTTCCCAAGTGCACCCCTCAAAATATGCAGATATTATTCGGTGAAAAATAAAAACACAAATTCACAAATTTATCGACATACATCTTCATAATCTGTCAGTTGCTTTCGTCAAATGATACAGAAATCGCAACTAAAACCCCGTGCCATTTTGATGTTAAGGAGGCTCTGTTCTAGAGAAATGTTGCGATCCGTTAACATAACCACCTCTCCGGGAATGCAGATTCGATTGGTCGTGCTGGGACTTGGGCACTTGGTTAAGCTTCTCACGTGCTTCCTGAGTGTAGCTGGGAGGGGAGCACTGGTCTCAGCCTTGTGTCCTTAGGCCCAGAGCATCCAGAGGCTTCTCAGAAGACGTGGTTTTGAGCTGTGTTTTCAAGAGAGCAAAGCATACGAGGCAGGGTGTACAATGTGGCAGAGGCAAGGGGGCATAATTGTGGGTTTTCCAGGAGCAGGGAGCATTAGACCCATTGCCAGGTGACTGGGGGAAGAGTAGGGGTGGGTTCAGGATGGAGGGTCAGGGGACAGCCCTGACTTTCAGGCTGTGCCAGTCCCCAGCCCTACAGGGGACAGGTATGTGAGAGCATTGAGTCCAAATGGAAGCACACACCCAGTTTTTGCTATGAAGGAGTTGAGGGCTTTACCGGATCTTACCAGAGCCAGAAATTCATGTTGCTGTGTGCAATGTTCCAGTTCTATCAGTGTTGGCTAGCTTCAGTGTGCGTGCACAAGCATGCACAAGCATGCACACGTGCACACGTGCATACCCACGTAACACTGTGCTGGACAGAAGCTTCCCTGGGTGTCCTCACAGCCTGCAGGGCTGTCACTCTTGCATGGGGGGTGGGGTCAGGGTGCACCGTGCGGAGTAAGGTGTGAGAAGATGCACAGCCCTCTGTGGTCGGTGCTCATCTCCTGCGTTTGGAGTGAGGGAATCCCGAGAGGCAACAGGATCCACTGGCGGAGTCTAGATGGTAGGAGGACGCTGCAGGTGGGCAGCTGTCAGTGATGAGAGCTGGGGCAGGTGGTAGCTGGGGAGACTGTCCATGTGGGAAAAACTGTGGGGACTGGCAGTTTCTTACGCCTCCCTCCCCACTTCTGCTCCCATGGTCGTGCCGGCCGAAAGAATAAATGCATCAGGAGCTGCTTCTGTTTGACTCAGAAGGAGTTCAAGCCAGGTTTATTAGTATCCAGCAATAAAGAGAGAGCTCCCTGGGCAAATGTATTCATTTCCCCAAAATGATAAAAATAAACACTTTTTTTCCCCAATGAAAACATCTTTGGGAGGTAATGTGAATAGCAAGTGGGCTGCTGGGGGCCTGAGCATCTAGCCCCAAACCCAAGACTGACTAGTGAAGGACTCTGTAACCTACTTCTCTGGGACTCGACTTCCCCATCTGTAAAATGGGGTGACATCTGTTCTTCATAACAGGCTGGAGAATTCAGTGCTTAAAATCATTCAGGTTTATTGCTAGCTCTGCCACTTTCTAGTCTTACCAAGATGTGCCCACACTCCTTGCCTATAAATGGTTAGTACCTCCTCAGAGTGTCATCGGGAGGGTAGGTGAATTAATAATATAAAGCCCTTCCACCCACATGCTATATGCCAACTACTTCATTTTCATTTCTGTAAGTTAAAAAATTAGAAAGTATGTAAGGGGTAAGAATAGGCATAAATGATAAAAATTATGACACAGATGTAAGGTTTTTACTAAGAAAAAAGGGAATTAATTTATGTCTACGCATCACAGTAGAGGAGGAGACTGGAATGTCATTCTGATCCAAATCTTTGTGTTAACCAGTGACAGGAATGGCAGAAGCTTGTGCCCAGCTCGGAATCCCATTTACTATTTTCCCCCCAATTTTAAGCAACCTCTTTTGTTTTACAAGTAATTCATATACAGGTGATATTATAGAAAAAGTAGGAAATGCATAGAAATGAAAATATCAAAATGTCATAATACACATAACCCGGAGATTCTTTAGTGTGTCTTTCTAGATTGTTTATGATCTATTGCTACAATGCCTAATTCTCTTAAAAACGGAATTTTCTAAAATAATATTTGTTTTCTAAAAAAAAAAACTTAAATCAAGTATTTTGGCACATCAAATTTTGTACTTTTAGAGTGTATTTAACTAGTACCAGTATAACATTGTTTTGAAGTACCATAGCTTATTGAAATTGTCTCTTATTGACCTGCGGTTCGATTATTTTATGTGTGTTTGCCATTGTAAATTATGTCGTACTGAGCACCTCTGAACCTCCCATGGTGCAATAATTGGGGGATTATTTCTTTGGGACCAATTTCTAGAAATGGAATTACCGTGCCTGATACTTTGGGCCAGAGTGCCCCCAAGAAGATTGCTCTGCGGGAGGATTTAAGCTCGTTAGCTCTTTGTGGATCAGCAGAGCATGGCAGGAGGTGGGGGGGGGGGCAAGGTGGGCAGGAGAAGCCCCTGGGAGTCGGGCACGTCTGCTCTCCATCCCTGCTCCAACACCAATAACCATGGGCCTTCAGGGTTGCTACGAATCTCTTGGATGTGCAATTTTCTCAGCTGCCAAATAGTTGGAGCATTGAATGAGGTGAGCTTCCTAAGGTTATTATTAGCAGAGGCCCTGGTGCTGAGTAAATACTAGCTATTATAAAATACCTAGGGCCTCTGTAAAATAAGGTCCTTATGTACACATAAATGTCTCTATATGTACATATATATACACGTATGTATGCATACATGTAGACAGAGACATACATTTATATAAAATAAAATACATATGTCAAGTAAGGCCATTTGCCTTCCTGAATAATCTGGAGGAGACAAGACTTTCTCAAAATGTTCTTGTTCCTCATCATATGGTTTCACTTATTTGTGGAACATAAGGAATAGCATGGAGGACATTAGGAGAAGGAAGGGAAAAATGAAGGGGGGGGGAATCAGAGGGAGAGACGAACCATGAGAGACTATGGACTCTGAGAAACAAACTGAGGGTTCTAGAGGGGAGGGGGGTGGGGGGATGGGTTAGCCTGGTGATGGGTATTAAAGAGGGCACGTTCTGCATGGAGCACTGGGTGTTATACGCAAACAATGAATCATGGAACACTACATCAAAAACTAATGATGTATTGTACGGTGACTAACACAACATGATAAAATAAAATTACAATAAAAATAAAATTAAAAAAATTTTTTAAATGTTCATGTTTCTCAGATGGGGTGACTTGCTGTCATATGTTTATAAATCTCCTGCAAAGTGAACTGAGAATTCAAAGCATAGCCAGGAATAAGGTGACAGTATTATCACTCGTGTCCCTCGCTGCCCAGCAGCCGCCTGCATGCACAGTGGCCTGTGGGTGGGCGTTGGTCAGAGGGGCTTTCTGGCTAATTTAGTACATCCCGATGCTGTCATAACACGTCCCCAACATCATGGATCTGTGGATTCCAGATCCTCAGCTGGTCATGGTCATGGATCGAAGCTGGAGTGAGGCAGACCATTGGTGGAGTCCACGTAACTAGGTGGCCACTCAGTGGCTCAGAAAGGGCTGGTCCACGCAAACTCTGCTGCACCAGCCCCTCCTTGATCTTTATAAATTATGACCATGCCACTCGCCGGTGGTAAACCCATTTTTTGGCTGATCCTTTCTTTTCAATCACGCTTCTTTTCAAGCACACTTCTTCTGTTTTTCTTAATTGTCCCCTTTCTGTTAGTATCGAGGAGTGTGCCAATTTTGGGGATTTTGAAAAGGGTTATGTACCTCAGAAGGCTGTTCTGAGGAGGGAGAAATACTTATCAGAATGGTTTGTCATGAGGGCAAGTCCTAGAAACCTGCTGGATGCTCATGGGTGATGGTATTAAGGTCATACTTGGAAGCTGTTGCCTCATTCAGTCCTTCTGTGCTGTCACTGTTTAAGGAGGAAGATGAAGGCTCGTGCCCCCCCTCCTCCTGGAAAACCGACCACGCCGAATGTGCACAGCAGACAGAAGCTTCCCCGGGATGTGTCCCCCGGCCCTCCACAGAACCTGCTGCACATGAAGGAGAACTTGAGGAATAGCATGGTGGCGGTCACCGTGGTTCTGCCCAGTGGGCTGGAGAAGAAGAGCGTGGTCAATGGCAGGTAAGGGTCCAGGCACCTCGGGGAGGGGTCACTGCCACCCATTCTCGGGTCCAAGGAGAACTGAAAAGTGGATCGTGCTGGGTTGCGCTCGCTCCCTTGTCAGGTCGGACCTGGGGTCTCGGGGGTACAGAGCTGGGTCTAGGTGACAATCCAGAGTGGCTCACCTGGATGACCATTGGCTAAGTGGCCCCTCCCCAGCTCGCCATCATCCCGAGGGAGCAGGGACTGCTGAGCTCAGTCCCGGTAGAGGGTGAGCTCGGAGGAAGGGCAGGGGTCACAGGCCCGTGTGCATCTCCAAGTAGGGGGCCAGCTCCAGAGCCTGCGCCAGCATCCTTGGCACCAAAGCGATGCAGCAGGACAGCCTCCCGAGCTGACCCTTCCAGTGTCCACTGACAGGCTGGCCCACAGACGTGTAGACACAGTCAGCAATCAGTTTCCCAAATGCAGCTTCCAGTGCACATTTACACTGACAGCTAAACCCCGACCCAACCAGTTTCCAGCCCCGAGATGCCCACCAGAATCCTTTCCAGATCTGCACTGCCCGGGAATGTGCCTGAGGTTAGGGTCACGTGTCCCTTCCTCTTCCCACGTCAGCCTCACCGGAAACACTGGCAAAGCCTCCTGCGATCATAGTTTTGAGAATTTTATTACCAATAGAATTTCTGATTTTTTTTTCAAGATACATCATCACGTTGTTTGATCGATTTTGTGCCACGACTGTTGTTCCTGATAACTTGATCTATGGGAACGTATTTTCACAGAGTCACAGGAAACAGAACATTAAATCTCAGCACTTAAACAGTTTTTATGATAGAGTATGATGGAGTGACCAACTATGGAAACGTTCCAGCATAAAAATATGTCTAATTCTGAGGCAGGAGTGAATAGAAGTCGTATTTCTCACAAAACGAGAATAAAAGATGATAGGACATATTTCACTCGTAAAAAGCAGTTTGCTCCAATATTTTTTAAAATGGGTAATGGTGGAAATCACATCCCCGTGGGTGTTTTTATTCTGGTGGTTGCACTGAAGAGAGTGATGGAACTCTTTCGTTTTAAAATATCAGGATTTGGATTCTCCCTGAAATTCTATGCTTTGCATCTGTTTAAACTCTATCATGAAAATTCTAGGTGGCAACTTAATGCACAAAGGAGAGCGCACATCTTACAGGTCATTTCACGGGGTACGCGCACAAGGGGAGGAAGCCTGCGGCAGGCCTCGCTGCGCAGCTGGGGGCGGAGCTGATGAGTTGTGGGGTACGGCATCTCCTCCCACGCCAGATGATGCCAACCCGTTTCCCAGGGTGGAGCCACCCACCCGCCCAGCGTGGGGCTTGCCCCTCGGGGGGCCTCCCGTAGCTGGGGTCCCAGCCGCAGGGCTCCCGCGGAAGCAGTTGAACTTGGTCTACACTGGATCCACGAGGGAGGCACCCCAGGCTGCAGCCTCGCGGCTCCCAGACGCCCGTGGCTCTGTGGCGGTTGCTGTAGGCAGAGCTTCCAGGGGTCGTGATGTGCAAGTGACGAGAGTCTCTGGTCTCTTTGTTTTGCAGAGTAGCCCTTGTTCTAAGCACGTTTTTTCCAACGAACCTTGTCTTGAGAAGCATGCCATGTTACTGCAGGTTTATAAACTACTTTAATACGTGTGTGAAGTTTGATCAGGGAATGTATTATGGTTTAGTCACCATTCCTATATTTTCAACCCAGTTTTTAAAAATATCTTATTTATTTGAGAGAGAGTGCGTGTGCACAAGCAGGGGGAGAGACAGAGGCAGAGGGAGAAGCAGGCTTCCCGCTGAGCAGGGAGCCCGATGTGGGACTCGATCCCAGGACCCTGGGACCATGACCTGAGCCGAAGGCAGACGCTTCACCGACTGAGCCACCCAGGTGCTCCCTACCCAATTTAGTTATACTTAAAAATACTATTTTATTGAGGTCTGATTAATAGTAAAAACAGTACATGTTAACTGTGCCCTACTCGACAAGTCTAGCTCAGTGCACTCCCAAGAGACTACTGCCACTCTCAAGCTAGTTACATAGTTTGTAGAAAAATGGCCTGGTGGGTCCTGTCTTAACACGCTGATACCTGGGTCCGGTTCTCCAAATGCATGCAGAGAGACAGAATACCTGCCTGACAACTGCAGGTTTGAAAACCATTTCCAAACTGAACACTTTCTTAAATTATATCTTTTTAAAATTTGTTTCTTTACAGAGTAGAAGCTACCACTTTGTAGCGTGGCAGTGTAACAATGAGAAAACATGCAGCCTTAAAGATCAAGCATTAAAAAACTTCCCTCTTCTCCAGCAGTAAATTATAATCCCTCTCCCGAGCTTCCTGCAGGATTAAGTGAGTCAGGGCAGTAGCCCATGCGCTTGCTTAACTGGGACCTTGGCATCTTGGCCGGTGCTGATTCAGCAGCTGCTTGCCTGGGGATTTGGTTTTATGTGTCATGCTCTTTAATAATACCAGAGCGGGCTGAAGTCCAGTTCCCAACCCTTGCTTAAAATAGATCTACTAATTGTTAATAAATGCGGTTTCTCTCTTCTGTTTTATTAGAGAACATGCCCAGCTTTTAATGGGACGAGCAAGCAGTTGATAATTTATAATCAGCCCCTTAACCATGCTTTTTCCTGATATGAAAGATTCTCTGAGAGGAGACATTAGCAATTGCAGTCTGATGATTGCATTCTGCATATGACTGATTTTTTTTTTTTCTTTTTTAAAGCTTCCTTTCGATTTGGAAACGTAAATAAAAGCCCCAGTCTGTTCTTACAGAGATTAGGACATGAGAATCCGTGTTCTGGGCCATTCTTTTTTTTTTTCTTCTTTTTTTTTTTTTTTAAAGATTTATGTATTTACCTTAGAGAGAGAGAGCAGGGGGAGGGGCAGAGGGAGAGGGAGAGAGAGAATCTCAGACTCCCCACTGAGCACGGAGCCCAACGCAGAGCTCGATCTCAGGATCCTGAGATCACGACCTGAGCCAAAATCAAGAGTCCGATTGAGCCACCCAAGGCACCCCCATATTCTGGGCCATTCGTAAGGGAAATGCTCTGGCATACGATTAGGAATGGTGTTACCAGCACTGCCTAGGGATGGTGGGAGGAGGCCACCAATTCCATCACATTAATTGGGGCACACTTAAAGAGAAGATCTTTGAAAAGACAATGCCCTTAGGGGCGCCTGGGGGGCTCAGTCGTTAAGCATCTGCCTTCGGCTCAGGTCATGATCCCGGTGTCCTGGGATCGAGCCCCATATCGGGCTCCCTGCTCTGCAGGGAGTCTGCTTCTTCCTCTACCTCTGTTTCTCCCCCCACTTGTGCTCTCGCTCTCTCTCAAATGAATAAATAAAAAATCCTTAAAAAAAAAAGAGAGAGACAATGCCCTTAGGCAAAAGAGAGCTTCATAAACCGTGTCCATCTCTAGAGTGTTGGGGCTGTTTTGATGTGGTAGTCAGTTCCATGTTAGTACACATACCCAAGGGGCCCGGGGCAGGAAAAGGCAAACATTCCCTTTGCGGAATACAGGAAATCTCCCTCGGTGTTCATTCCTGTGATTCTTCAAGACAGACACACTTACGACTGTGCAGGATTTATTTAGGTCCCGATGCTCATAAAATAGCCCAGGCTCTCATAACATGGGTATTGGGTCTGCACGTTCCTTCTGGAGAGAGCTCACCTGCTCCAGGATGGAGCGGAGGGAGGCTGCGAGTTCTCCTCAGCTCTGGGGGTGTCCTTCATCCGCCCTCCCCCTCGAGGTGTTGGTGAAGCCTCTTGCTCATCGTGGCTCCCGGAGCTGAACGGAGCCTGCTCTTCTCTGGCACTCAGCGAGTTAAGGAGTTGATGTTAGAAAAGGCATTTTTGGTGCTGGGGAGTCAGCCAGGAGAAGACAGTTCTCTAAATAACTGGCTGATAGGTTGCTTTGGTTTAATTTGATTTACATTTTTGTTTGAAGATTATCTTTTTTTAGAAGACTTCATTTTTTTTAGAGCAGTCTCAGTGTCCTAGCAAAAATGAGAGGAAAGTACAGAGATTTCCCACATACCTTCCCCCCCCCCACGATCTCCCCATTATCAACATCCCCGGCAGAGAGGGGTGTCCGTTACAATCAGTGAACCTGCACAGATGTATCGTCATCACCTGGAGCCCATTGGTGACATCAGGCTCCACTCTTTGTGTTGTATGTGCTGTGGGTTTGGACATACCTACAATGATGTGTGTCCACCACGGGAGTACCTCACAGAGGAGTTTCACTGCCCTGAAATCCTCTCAGAAAAAAATGCCCGGGACATGCAGCCCGCTCTGGTCACTGTGGCTAGAAGTGGATCTCATTGAACCGTATTTCCCATCAGCCTTGGGAACGTGTTTGATCATCCAGGTCCTAGCTCGCTGCTTTTAGTGACCGCCTCCCTGAAATGCTTCTGCCCTATGAAGGCTTCCTTCCCTTGCTTGTTTGGGTGAAACCTAAGAGCAGCTGAAAGATGAGAGTGACAGAATGTCTGTCACATGCAGACTATGATCATCAGACTCCAGGTACTACTGGATTTCCTTCCTGAGGATCTTTGCTGTGAGCAAACAGCAGGTGCCATTCCTGGTTGGGATTTGGTGTGATACCCATCATAGAGAGGGGAACTCTCATTTTGTGGGATCCTAGTATACAAGAAAGAAAGAAAAAAAAAAAAGGAGAGAGGAAGGAAGGAAGGGGGAGGCGGAAAGGGAAAGGAAAAAGAAAAGGAAATGGAAAGGGAGGAAGAAAGAAAAGAAAGGAAGGGAAAGAAGTTAAGGGAAGGTAGGAAGGGAGGGAGGGAGGGAGGGAAGGGGGGGAAGGGAAAGGAAATGGAAAGGGAGGAAGAAAGAAAAGGAAGGAAGGGAAGGGAAGGAAGGCAGGGAGGGAGGGAGGGAAGGGGGAGGGGGAAAGGAAAAGGAAAAAGAAAAGGAAATAGAAAGGAAAGAAGAAAGAAAAAGAAGGAAGGGAAGGGAGGAAGGAAGGGAGGGAGGGAAAGGGGAGGGGGAAAGGGAAAAGAAAAGGAAATGGAAAGGGAGGAAGAGAGAAAAGGAAGGAAGGGAAGGAAGGAAGGAATAAAAAAGAAAAAAGAGAAAAGAAAAAAGAAAAGGAGGAAAATAGTCATTTATTCATTGAGCAAAATACATACCTAACACCTAACTTTTCTGAATCAACTGGGAGGAAGACATCCCAGCGAACAGCAGAAGGAAATAAATCTCATTTACAAGATGACCATTTTGTGCAAGAAATGGGGAATTCAGTGCTACTGGAACATGGATGGAGAAGGGGATTTACAAGGGCCTGGATGGGGTGGTGGCTGTGTGCTAATGAGTCTCCTGTGGGTCATTCCTGAGCTCCCCGGGTCTCAATCAAACAAGATTACACAGGCCACCAGGGACACAAGGCTCTGTTCCAGTGCCAGGCAAGTCATAAGGAAACTGACTCGTCAGAACATTAATTTTCCTCAAATGTAGGAGACAGTGTTCTTCTATTAAAATAGCGTCCAGTAAATAAAATCTTAAAAAAAAAAAAAATAAAATAAAATAGTGTCCAGGGTGCCTGGGTGGCTCAGTCAGTTAAGTGTCCAGCTCTTGATTTTGGCTCAGGTCGTGATCCCAGGGTCTTGAGATGGAGCCCTGCCTCGGACTCCATGCTCAGCATGGGGTCTGCTTGAGATTCTCTCCTCCTCTCTCTCTGCCCCTCCCCCTTCTCTAAAATAAATAAATCTTTAAAAAATAATAGCATCCAAATGGCACATGCACATTTAAAATAAACACTAACCTAACTTTAAAGATAGTTGGGCTGTGTGCCAAGCTCCCCCGAAAAGGCACATTGACTCACCTGCCAAGTGCGAAGCACACAGCGAAGGTCTGCTTGTGTATGACCTGGCACAGGAGGCACTAGACTGAAGATAAGGGTCAAACATGACGTGGTCAAAGTCAAGAGAGAGCACCAGTTACCGTGGTGGGAGTCTGTCTAACCGGTATGCACTGCATGTTGGTATCACCTGTCCACACCTGTCCAGGTAACAGCTCACGACATCACACGTAGCCAGACAAACTGTCCGGCTCCCAGCCTCTGCGCGTTTCTCTCTGGGACTAGATGCTCCAAGCGGCACTGCCTTCTGAGCAGTTTGAGAAGCTGGACGCCTTAGACTTCTCTAAGTCTTAGTGTCTCCGGTTGGCATGACCCCAGTCTCTCCTAGATCACATACCGTGAGAACTTCTGCAGACCGTGGTGGCTGTCTGGCCCCAAGAGGCATTTGGGTTTTGTGAGGGAGAGCCGTCGGGATTTGGGGATTTGGTGCCATCATCCTGATGACTCGGCTTCTGACTTGTACGTGGGATGAAAGTACCCCTGGTCGTTTTGCTGCTCTCTGGTTCCGTCTGGCCTCACTTGACAGCCTGAGGACCCAAGCTTCCCTAAGACCAGATTCTTGTCGGTGACTCTAGCCTTGAACCTAGACCCCTGCCTCTGACCCACAGACTTCTCTGCCTGTGGCTTCTTCCATCTCCTGGTCTCTCCATTGTCCTTCGGGTGTTCTGCCTGTGCGTTCCTTTGCACCTGACCTCGTCCATAGGGGCCACCTCTCGGATGGCCCTGCTTACATCTTGCCTTATCCTACCTCTCCGATGTCACACAAAGCTGCAAGACTGCACTTTTTCCCAGGACTTGCTCTGACTTGGTAGCCAGATTTTGCCTTACTCATGGCTTGGGGAAACCTCTTGGCCTTGGTTCCACACATGAAACTAAGCTACGTTCAACCAGTTTAGGATTTGACTGGACGTGCAAATTAAGTGTGTTCATTTTAACATCATGTCCAGAAGTGCTTACCTTTTTTTAAAAGAAGATTTTATTTATTTATTCCAGAGAGAGAGAACAAGAGAGAAAGAGCGAGCAGGGGGAGGAGCAGAGGGAGAGGGGCAAGCAGACTCCGCGCTGAGCAAGGCGCTCGATCCCAGGACCCTGAGATCATGACCTGAGCCGATATCAAGAGTGAGACACTTAACCAGCTGAGCCACCCAGAGGCCCCCAGAACTAGCTACCTTAATGTAACTTGTAAACTCAGCATTGAGGGACCCATTTATCTAATCAACACATTTGTACTAAATGCTCATTTCATGAGTACAAGGAATAAATTAGTTTTCAAAGCGTGGTCCCCGACCATGAGCGGCTGCATCCCTGGGAACTTGGTAGAAATGCAAATTCCCAGCCCAGTCCTAGTGATTCAGAAACCTTGAGGAGAGGCCAAGCAATCTGACTCTCAGATTAAAGGTTAATCTTTGAGAACCCCAGCTGCAGGGCATGCACCGCCTCTGCTAGAGGTACCAGGGTGAGCGCACGGTCCCCGAGAGTGAGCCCAGGGTCGTGCTGGCACGATGGAAGGAAGAGAGCTGTAGGAATGGATAGTGGACGCAGCTCAAGAATGATCCTCCACAGCCTGACCACAGGCAGGCTTTGCGGTTTAGCTAGAAGTGCGTCCCAGAGAGGGGCGACTCGTCACCTGGCCCAGCTTGACGGAAATAGGGCATGGCCTCCCTGACTTCCCTGTCCCAGCCATGTGGTCCCCAAGAGCCTGCTCACATCCTCGGGTCCCGAGTGCCTCTGCATTTGGGGCAGGGCTATGGGCACAGGCTGACCATCACTCTGCCTAGCTCTCTGCTGGGATTTCAGAAAGAACCGCCTGGGAAAGAACATCAGCTTTTTCTTATCGAAGCCACGGACTCCTGCCAAAATGTTTCATGAAGTCTATACACATTTGGGCAGTAATAGTTTTGTTTTGTTTGGGGTGTTTTGTGTTTTTTTTAAAGATTTTATTTATTTGACAGAGACACAGCAAAAGAGGGAACACAAGCAGAGGGAGTGGGAGAGAGAGAAGCAGGCTTCCCGCCGAGGAGGGAGCCCGATGCAGGGCTCGATCCCAGGACCCTGGGATCATGACCTGAGCCGAAGGCAGATGCTTAACGACTGAGCCACCCAGGCGCCCCTGTTGTTTTTTTTTTTTTTTAAAGAAAGTGTATATTGGGTAAATAAAATATATTACCAAAATTCAAAAAAAAAAAAAAGACGTAGAAAAAATTTTATATACTTTTAAGCTTAAAAATAGAGATCACCACAAATACCAGGAAATAAATTTCACCCCTACATTCTGAGCACTTAAGAGGCATTTTGGGGAACAACAGATTGAAGAGGTTGGAGGGAAAAAGGATGTTGAGGAGAAATTGGGAGAGAAAGCCCCAGAGATCCGCCTCGTGACTCTCCTCGACCGCTATCAACGTGGTTTTGAGTGGTCAGTCCTCTTTATTACTTGGTATCAGAGAGCGAGAGAGAGAGACTGCAAATGGTGTTTGTTTTTGTCTTATTCAGGCTGCCTTAAAATACCACAGACTGGGGGCTTCCACAAAGGTCGTGTTTCCTCACAGCTCTGGAGGCTGGAAGCCCAAGGTCAAGGTGCCAGTGGGTAGATTTCCTTCTGAGGCATCTTCCCGGCTCATAGGCAGCCATCATTACTCCGTGTGCTCATATGACCTCCTCTTTGTGGGTGCACAGAATAAGCTCTCTGGGTCTCTTCTTGTAAGGACACTAATCCTGTCCTATCAGTGCCACCCTTATGACCTCATGTAACCATAATTACATTCTTAGAGGCCCCATATCCAAATACAGCCGTACTGGGGGTTAGGGATTCACCACGACTTTGAGGAGGACACAGTTCTGTTCATGGTGGTGTTAATGCTGGGTGTCCACCGAGGCCCAGGGGATGTGCTTTGGGTTCTTAGCAGTGATGGTTTAGTGAACTTTCTTAATACACCTGATTCTTCTTTTGACATTCGGAGGGTGTCTAGTTGCCTTGTTTTCCTTCTTTGTAAGATTGGGGGAATTTGATGGTGCAGTCTCAAGGATGCTACTTCAAGAGTGTTGGGCTATCTCGGTGTTTGCTGAGAGCAAGGTGGAGTTTAGCCACATACAGACAGGAGAAGCTCTGCTCTGAGCCACGTAAAACATCTCACCACACAGAATCCCCAAACAGAAAAGACCAGAACAAATGAACTCATGTATTTCGCAAACTCATCACATCGCATGCCTGGCGCTGTGCTCACTACCTTACCAGTGTTCATTCATTTAAGTCTCTAACAGGTGGACACTGTCTGTATGCCCTCACCAGTAAGGAAACTGAGGCACGGGGAGGCAGGTCTGAGAATCGGTGAGCGGCGGTGCTCGGACTCCATCCCAGGCAGCTCCCCTCAGGTGCCTTCACTGAACCGCCCTGCTGATATGGGAAGGATGCCCACACCTCACAGAGCTGGTGTGTGCAGAGCTGCTGATCCAAGGCAGATGCTGCTGCAGCCAAGGGCAGGTGCGAGGTGAGGAACGGTCAGGCTCAGGAGGTGATGAGAATGTGTATGAGTAAGTAGGCAACCTCTTCCAGTCCCTGGAAAGTTCTTTCCTGTGGCCCAGTGGCAGAGGGACACACTGAGACCCTGCGGAGGGTGCACACTGACACCCGGTTAGAGACGCTACCGACCGCTGCAGGCTGCGGTCTACACATCCATACAGGAAGCCCGTGGGGACCAGGTGGTGCCTCTGTCCATCCTTGGGTGCTGCCATTATGCTTTGCCTTTCCTCTCTTTCTGGGTAGATTTTTCCAGTGGCATCAAAGACGCTTTGGAAGAACTCGCATACTCTTGGGAATTTGGTATTTTAAATGCCAGCCAATAGCAGATTCACTGGTGGGGTGAAAAGTGGCAGAAAGGCTAGCCCCCCTCCTCCCACCTCATTTTGCATGGACATGATCCTAAAAAGCAGCGTGTAGTGGAAAAGTAGTAAATCGGGTCGTGTTTTAAATGAGCCTGGGGCAGGGTCACACAAAGTGGCCGACCCTGCAGGAAGCATTGCAAGATGAGCTCATGCTTTTGGACCCAGGTCCTCGTGTTTGGACTGGTGCATATCCAGCTTCTCAAGTGCAACCCAACTTCGGTCCTCATCAGGATGCCGTGTCCCTCTGGGAGTCACAGATGCGGACGGCCCGAAGGAGAGCAAGACAGCTATCAAAACCTGAGCTCCTCTCACCCCCAAACTTCCTTATTTCCCTGTGGGAACCCCTCTGTCCTGGCTTGGGTTCTTGCCACTGGGAAAGGATGGTGTCCGATTTGCTTGTCTAAGTTGAATTGGTAATAGACTTTGTGTTCTTCATACCATTTAAGCACGTATGATGGCCGGGCAGGGCATCTGGTGTTGGGTTTTATGATCATGCTCTTATATTAGTGTTTTATTTTGTTTCTGTTTTTTTTTTTTTTCTTTTTTGCCTTCTCCTCCCCCAAATTTAATAGTAAATTTGAGGAGATAGCTCCCCAGCACATAGAATTTTCTGCTTGGGAACTTTTCCTTCTTCTCCCCCCCAAACATTTTGTTGAGAAACTGCTTCCATTTCCAACTGTTGAGAATGTCACTGGAAGAAACTCATCCTGCATTAAATGAACTATCGAAAGCCAGAATGGATCAGGCGATTTGGGGGGAAATCCACCAGATACACAAGGCAGAGATTTGGGCGGCCCATTATTTATTCGGCCAGAAAATGGGTACAGCACTGTGCTAGCATATTCAATCAGTACTGGCTTCGATGATAGCAGGATGGGTTTATTCTCGGTGATGGAGAAAAATGCACCCTGCTCCAGAGCTGACTGCTCCTTTTCAGAGCATCTAATTCAGTGTTCAAACATGTTACTGATTAGTGGATTCAAAGAACAGAAAGTAACATTAGTAGCTCTTGTGTTCTTTGTGGTTTACATTCTAAGACTGACTCAAATTTTGACAGTTTATCTGTGGGAAAGGAGCGAGCATCAGATGGACCAGGGTCCCAAGCTCGCTCTGCCTTTTCCTGGACACCTCGCCTCTCAGACTGGGTGACGAGGAAGGGGAGCACGTAAGTAGCATCACGGATACACAGGGAGAGATAACAAATAATAGGACCTCATTTTAGCATCATTGGAAGTCTGTTTTCTGTACTGAGGCTTCTCAGTGGAATGTCATCATGCCGTGGAGCATCTTGTTGCGTTGCATTAAGCCTGTGGTTGGAATAAAGATGATTTTTGCCCCGGAGCTGAAGGAATCGGAGTTTGCAGTATTTACAGTGTTATTAGCCAGTGTGGCCGTGTGTGCTGGGGCACTTGTGAGCATGCGCACTGCCTCGGCCCCACAAATGCCCCGTCAGAGTCCAGGGACCCAGGAGAAATGCTGAGTTGTTTTGTATCAATCCAAGGGGCGCCTGGGTGGCTCAATCGGTTAAGCATCTGCCTTCGGCTCAGGTCATGATCTCAGGGTCCTGGGATCAAGTCCCACATCAGGCTCCCTGCTTAGCGGGAAGCCTGCTTCTCCCTCCCACTTGTGCTCTCTCTCACTCTCTCTTGCGGTCTCTCTCTCTCTCTCTCAAATAAATAAAATCTTGTATCAATTCGAGCATTACTGATTAATTTTCAGTTGTAGCAGTTGAATAAGAAGTAGGGCACTTTGGGGACTCACTCTTGCTTGGGGCTTTGCCTGTGGTTCTCCTGTCTGGATCCAGGGTCCCCAGCAGCCCGCAGCCCTCGGGGTGAGTGACAGGTGCCCGGGCTGCGTCAGGACAACCCGGGCAGCTGTGTGTTCACAGAAGCACTGCGAGTCTGCGAGCCGCACCCCCGGACCCCCAGACACCTGGAAAGCATATTTATGACCAGAAATAATTGCCATGTCAGTTACTTATTAGGAAATAGGTCACAGGAAAGACCTGTGCTTTCATGAGAGGCATATGCTCTATTGCTTGGGAAATTTAGGGAAAGAGAGATCAGCTTTAAATATAAAAACATTCTGCCAGGCAGATATAAAAGAGGCAAAGGAAATTCTTTGGAGTAATCTGAATTGTTAACTCTCCTCCCTTGGTAAATAATTCCCTGTGGTGGGGGACATGATGACAGTTTTTGACATTCAAACAAGGTCATTTTCTTAGGGTTTTTTTTTTTTTTTTCTTTTGTCTTTAAAAAGGCATAAATTTTTTTAGCTATCATCTTCAACTTAAAGTGTTCAGTTTGGGAGCAGCTGGGTGGCTTAGTTGGTTGAGTGACCAACTCTTGGTTTCAGCTCGGGTCATGATCTCAGGGTCATGAGATCAAGCCCCAAGTTGGGCTCTGCGCTTAATGTGGAGTCTCCTTGGGACTCCCTCTCCCTCTACCCCTCTCCCCTGCGCTTGCTCTCTCTCTCTCTCTCTCTCTCTCTCTCAAATAAATAAAAATCTTTTAAAATTTGTCAGTTTTTAAGAGACATTTATGAATCACTGAAAATTTAGTCTTTATTAGTATCACTTGTGCTAATTAACCTTGTAGGATTCAAGTCAACATATCCATGGACTTAATACAAATATAACTCTTTTCCCGGCTCTGGTAGTTGCTCTTTCAGGCATGTTGTTTACTAGTGTTGGAAATGTTAGGAAACGCTGTCCAGTCATGAGCCAGGAATTCATGAGCTGTGATTGCATGACCACATACACATGACCAATTTGCTTATTCACCTACTGGTGCGTGGGTTTGACCCTTACTCAGCTTGACCGAAGGGAGAGCACAAAAACATTCCTAATTAATGTGATCTGTTTCCCTTTTTCAGCCATGCAATGATGGACCTACTGGTTGAACTTTGTCTTCAGAACCACCTAAATCCATCCCACCATGCTCTCGAGATCCGGTCTTCGGAAACCCAGCAGCCTTTGAGTTTTAAGCCAAATACTTTAGTTGGGACCCTGAATGTGCACACTGTATTTCTCAAAGAGAAAGTTCCCGAAGAGAAGCTGAAGCCTGCCCCACCCAAAGCACCTGAGGTCAGTAGGACCAGGGCCGGGGCGGGTCGGGGGGGGGGGGGGGCTTTGTTATCTGAGGGCGTTTGCAGAGCCCTGTGGCCAAGGTGCTGAGGAAGGGGGCTGGTGGAGCCCCTCTTCCCTGAGCAACACGTGCAGACAGCTATTAAAATTTCTACTTCCCTGCTAGGCAAAGTTAGGCCCTAAACTGAGTTTCTTTTAGAAGATGGAAATTAACTAACTTTAATAATATTCGTGGTTGTATCTTTGCTCCTTTGGCTGTTATAGAAGAGGAATCAGTCTAGAGCAGAGCTAGCCGTTAGAACTTTCTGCACAGATGGAAACGGTCTATCGTTCTGCACTCTCCAAGGCGGTCACCCTGGCCACGTGAGACTTACTGTTAAGCAGCTGCAGTAAAACTAGCGTGAGAAACTGAGCCTTTAATTGTATTTAATGTTAATTAATTTAACTTTACATAACCGCAAGTCACTAGCCGATGCCTTGTTGAACTAGTTAGAGATTCTCCTTCCGTTCTGGAGGTCCTCCTGTCCAAGGAAGCCATGGGGAAATGGGGGAGAGGAAAAACAGGAGTTTTCCCTTTTGAGAAACTGATGTCGGAAATGTTTACTCGTTGCACTTGGAGCATATCTTATACATAGATGTATTTCAGGCTTTTAATTATTGATTAAAATGAACTCCAGCTGCTTATGGTACGTCTTCATAAACCTTTGCTGTGGATCTTTCAGCCCCATTTAAAAGCTTTTAGATTCTTGGGAATATTTACTAGATTTTTCTGCTTCTAAAAATGGCGATTTGGCCAACAGTTCATCTTCTATCAATTTTTAGGTTTGGGGGGCTTAATAAATTTTATTTGGCACCATCCCTACTCTGGAAAGGGGCATGGACCCACCTCAGTCAGGTTTTATTCAACCCGCGTTTGCTGTGGCCCCCCTCCAGCGTTCTCAGACAATGTTGTGCTGGTAAAGGCCAGGAAAAAGTTGACTGCATGAAACTGGCATATTGCTTTTTTTTTTCTTTTGATGGCCAGTTTATCAGTAGACATTTAGAATCAGGTTTAGTCACACTGCTTATTTTGTTTTCTGATTATGATCTCCATCATCATGTGTCCATTATATGTATATGTTTGTTGTATGTCAGTTATATTTCTGTAGCTTAAATACATGTGTGTAGTGTATATATGTATGTATAAAATATGCATATACACAGACATATACACACGCTATATATATTTACATAGATAGTAATATATTTATGTGGGTCTTTTAGCTATTTAACCGAAACTTTGATATCTTGGGTTTTTTAGGGTTTTTCTTTAAATTGAATTGTTCATGCCACTTTCAAACTCTTTTCCTTCACCACACCTATGTAAGTGCTTTGTGTCGGGTCTGTTTGGGATCCCTGAAAGGCAGTGTAGGTGTTAGATGATAAATCCAGACCCCTCACGATGTCCATTCTCCTGTGTTGTTAGCAGTCTGTTCCTTAGTGAGGGATTGTAAGGGAGTTTATTACTCCAGGGGTTTATCGTTCACTTTTCAGTATGGCAATTCCCCCCGTGACCCCCTGAGTTTTGGACAAAGGGCTCGGGCTGCACAAAGTCTTGCCGTAGTCAGCTCCTGCACACAAGCAGCGGGTGAAGCCCACACTTACAGAATTCTTTCATCGGGGGTGTTCTTCCAGAAATCTGTGCGCTTGGTAGTGAATTACCTGCGAACCCAAAAGGCCGTCGTGCGTGTGAGCCCTGAGGTGCCGCTCCAGAACATTCTCCCAGTCATCTGTGCAAAGTGTGAAGTCAGCCCGGAGCATGTGGTGCTCCTCAGGGACAACATTGCCGGGGAGGAGGTGGAACTTTCCAAGTCCCTCAACGAGCTGGGGATAAAGGAGCTCTACGCGTGGGACAACAAACGAGGTGAGGCCACCTTGCGTATTTGACACCTCCCTGTAAGAGCACAGGCAGGAAGCAGATGTCCACCGCCTATGAGCGCTCGAGGTTCCCAGTAGAGACAGGTACCCGAATTTTCAGGCAACCCAAATGCCGTCCAAAGCACAGTTGAAGTGGGCAGAAAATAAATTTGGTTTGTTCCCATTGCCGTAATTGTGTGTCTTTCCCCCCCAATCCTGAGCACGTCCTGAGCATCACCCTATCTCCTGTGAGCTTCGGCGAGGTAAGTAAAGAAGTAGCTCTCTAACACGTGAACCATCTTCTCTTGGATTTCATACTCAGTTGCTGGTAACTGCCCCCAAGTCTCAAACATTGCTCATCATCAAAACCAGTGGCAAAGGGGCGGCTGGGTGGCTCAGTCAGTTAAGCGTCTGCCTTCTGCTCAGGTAGTGATCTTGGGGTCCTGGGATCGAGTCCCGCGTCAGGCTCCCTGCTCGACGGAGAGTCTGCTTCTCCCTCTGCTCCTCCCCCTGCTCATGCTCTCTCTCTCTCAAATAAAGAAATAAAATCTTTATTAAAAAAAAAAAAAAGCAACACACACACACACAAAAACAGTGGCAAAATACATTTAGCTCTTTTTCTAAAACTGCCTGCATTAGAGTTCATGAGATCAGTCCCTGAACACAGCTCACGATGCTGCCTTGGTCTTCCTCACCATCGATGCCAGAGACAACTTACTCCTCATGTGAATTTGGTACTTGACCTGAGGGCTCAGAGCCGCTGGGGAGAGTGGCCGCTCAAGAGGTCGGTGTTGGCACGGAGACCGATGTGTGTGGGAGCAGAGTTCCCCGATGGACACTAAGGGCGGACTGTTTGGAAAGAGCTATCAGACCAAAATAAATAAATGAATGACTGAATGAAAAAAATAAATGAATATTCCTTGACCTTAGCATTATTAAAATGAACTTCATAAAAGTGCCTTATTTTCATGAGGCTCGTTTGATATCTGTGGCCTTTCATTTATTCCACAAATACTGAGTAGGTTGGGTTGTTGAAATACATTCCATTTTTTCATGTTTTTCTACTTTTGTTTCAAATTCTTCCAAGAAAATCTGCTTTTCTTATTACCAGGTTTTTTTTTTAAGATTTTATTTATTTATTTCAGAGAGAGAGAGTGTGTGAGCATGAGCAGGGCGAGGGGGACAGCACAGGGAGAGGGAGAAGCAGGCTCCCTACTGAGCACGCAGACACTTAACCGACTGAGCCATCCAGGTGCCCCTCTTATTACCAGTTTTATTGCAAAATCAGTGATCATAGTGGAACCTCCTCTCCTCCCCCCAATCTTGGAAGGGTCTGGACCCCTGGTCTCATTTGACATTCAAGAAAGGGTTTTAGCTCAATCGCGTGTAAGATGCACAGACTATCTAGTCCTTCAAAAAAAGTGCTCTGACATTTGAGAGCAATGCATCTTGTGCTTTACGCAGCATCTTTTTAAAACTCAGACAAGATTATTCCCAGCATCTGCTACACGGGCGGGTATGTCTGTCTGGTTCTATCAGCCCTATATAAATTTGGTTTCTGTGCCTCTGTGGAAACACAGCCTTCATTTGGCGAAAGAAGAAAGAAAGAAAGAAAGAGAGAGAGAGAGGGAGAGAGAGAGAAAGGAAGGAAGGAAGGAAGGAAGGAAAGAAAAAGAAAGAAAGAAAAAGAAGAGAGGGAGGGAGGGAGGAAGGAAGGAACAAAGGAAGGAAGGAAGAAAGACTGTCCTACTCAAGTATGTGAAAGAAAAAAGGCTTACACAAACACCTCTTTCAATTCTCAGATATATCTTGAAAGGTAGATGTGGAACATTTTACCTGGGAAGAGCCCTATAAAACTCGCCGCCCCATGTAGGAGTGGATCCCAACAAGCTCACGATCGTCCAGAGCACAGAGCTGAGGAGACCTCCATAGGTCTAGGGCTCCCTCTTTCCATCCCCAGGCAGGGCAGGACACAGGTGCAGCCAGCCTGGCTGTCAGATTTGGAAGCACCCGAGCCCTGAGCCGAGTGCCCTTCACTGCCTTGGGCGTCCTCTGAGGGACCCTTCCATCTGGGGAAAGGGGACCCTTCCCAGCATCCTCCCTGGAAAATAAAGGTGCAACAGCCAGCATGGCGGGTGACCGGCTGCAGCCCAGTGGCCAACATCCCTTTCCTCTGGACCATACTGGGCCATGTGCCACGCTGGCTGTGAAGCCTTTGATTATCATCCCTGCCAAATGCCCTTATCCCTACGGGCAGTCAAGTATTTGAGACGAAAGGAGAACATTCCGGAAGACGCCTGTAGGGAGCCCTCTCCTTTTGGCCCCTCTTGCATTACAGCCCCTCCCCAGCAAGCAGCTGCTCCAGGGGCGGGGGCCATGGCCGGGGGAGATGTGTCGCTAGGCAGAGACCCGGCTCCTCTGGAATGCCTGGTGGTGGCAGCTTGAAACAGCAGAAGGCTTTGCTGCCACCTGCTTCCACAGGACAGCTTAGCAGCCAGGCAGCTACGGGCTCCAGGAGATCCAGGGCCAGGAATGCAGCCTGCTCGGCCCTTGGCCTCTGCTGCAGGGGCCCAGACAACCCCCTTCCGAGGCTCACGGAGGGGCCGCTGCAGCTCGGGAGCTTGACCTCACTCTCCCATTGCCTGCTTCTTCCAGTTCTTCTGACCAAAACTCAGTCGGAGCCTTCCCTGAGCTGTCAAGGTACAGTGAGCCGGTTCCGGCCCGGCTGGGCTTTGCATGGCTCTGGACCAGGACGATGCATGGAAGTGGCGTTTGCGTGCAGGGCCTGAAGGAATGCAGGCATGCCTTGCAGCCCTTCTAGGGACATCTCGTCCGCTGACATATGGCTTTGGTTTGGTTTCTTGACTCCCTGGCTGCTTGAGGGAAAAATGTCCCTCGTGTGGGGATTTGCCGTGCGGTTCCAATTGCTGATTAAATGAAGGAGGCTGGGGTAGAACATGGGTCCTTTAGGAACACGGAATTTCAGGGCGGAGCGGAAGTGGCACATGCGGAAGACACACCATTTTCCTTTCTACCTGTGCCCACCTGCCCTCGAGGTCCATTCTGTCTGCTGCAGACTTTGGGGCAGTATAGACTGAAATGTAATCTTTTCTGTCATAGACAAGTGTACGGATGATCAGTCCAGCTTCTGAATTTACTCTGACACCTACTTATCCTACACTTTACATATATACACATATATATATATGTATTTACACATACGTGCACACATATGCATGGATATATATATTCACACATACCATATATCAGAATTTATGTGAACTTGTTGGACTACACGTGTACACACACCGTCTCCACAAAGTCCATTAATGAGTATTTATCTCATTAATGAGTATAAAGATAGTAACGAAACAGAAGTGGACGTCGGTCTGGAACCACAGGCCATGCGTGTTGTGTCTGACCATAGCCCTCGTCGGTCATGGACCCCATCGCACCTATAGATGGATATTGCAAACAGAAGGATTCTCTTTTAAGAAGCACCATGAGTGGTAGTTGTTTTGAGCAGGGAAATCATGCATGTGAAGCCTTCAGTTTGGATCGGTTCGATTTGGGGATTGTGGGCAGACGGAGAGCAGCAGAGACAGGTGGTCGAGACCCCATGTGCCCAGGCTCCTGCTGGGGACCCGAACTCAGCAACTTGCCTGTGTGAAGGATGTCCATGCAGGCGTGGGTCTCCTCTGGCCGTTACTTGCTCGTGACCGTGCTCTGGCCACTGAACGGCTCTGACCTTCCATTTTCTCCTCTGGAAAAGTGAACGGTTTGGATTCGCTGGTATTCAGGGACCCCCCCCCGCAGCCCCCTTCCTCCCCCTGCACTGTTCAGCTCATCTTTATTGTTCTCCAAATCACATCCATACTTCAAAGAGCATGTGCTTTTTTAGAGATGGAGCATGTCGTCCCCTACACTTTGATTGCCATTTAACTTCTAGTACACGAGAGAAAGCCGAAAGAAAATCGGGTTCGCGCTCAAATTGCCGTGTGTTTGGAACCACGGGTTCTGGGCCTGATGCTTGTGTCCTCCCAGCCTGGCTGTGTTTCCATGAAGAGCTACCGCCCTGATGTGTGGCAGGCACCTGCTGCCCCTTTGCCTGATGGGAACACCAAGGAACATCAAGTGCTCTTGCTCTGCCCTCCAGCTGACCCTTCTGCGTGTCTGCCGGGTCCCAGAGGCCTCACAGAAGGCCCCCATCAGTACAGAATCGCCAGTCCCTTGCCCCTATACCTCAGGCCGTCTGCTTGGGGCCCCTGCTGCCTCCAGAGAGCCAACACCTACAGCCACACGAGAGAACACCTCTTGGGTCACTGCAGGCAGGCTCCAGCGCCAGGGCTGTCCCTGGGCATCCAGACCAGCCTCTGTCCCTGTTCGGGGAGAGAAAAAAAGAGGCTCGATTCTGTGACAGTTTTCTGATCAGTCTGTCATTTCTGTGGTTGGTGTTATTGCCTTTGTGCCCGTAACACTTCCTCTCCCGTTCACCCGCGGGCACTATGATATCACGCATTTTACTACATCCGTGTTCACCTATCCCTCAATTCTAGAAACGTGATCAGTTATGAATACACATACTAAGGCATGCTGTTGTTTACCTATACGTAGTTTTACTCCGTAGTGTAGTTTCTATTACTTTCCATAGCTCTGGGCTTCTCGTGGAGGGTTGCAGTGTGATCAGCCATGAGATCCACGTGCATACGTGTACGTGCGTGGACACGTGCCCCGTGGTTGGAGCTGCCCCACTCGCTGGTTTGGATGTCGTGTGATGTGCAGGGCGCCAGTGGCTCAGCTGGGGCCGCTGCATGTAACCAGGAGCCTTGGCCGTCAGTACTAAAACCTGAGCCTTTGCCACTTACACAGTGATTTACGGAATAGAGGTGTTTAGGTTTCACTTTGTGGGGTAGATGGTTTTCGTGTTAATGCATTTATTATTAACATCCTGACTTTCGTGTGTGTTCTCTAACTGGAGTATGAAATTCTAGGCCAGCGGATAAGGAAGTTAACTGATGTGTATACCCATTTTGGGTTGCTGTTTTCACAACTGGCTTGTACAATCCCAGTCCAGATTTTCCACCTGTGCATTGACCATCTGGCTCTCTAGCGGCTGGCAGTGGGCTGGGGAAGTTCATTTTTCTGTCCTTCGGGAACACCTAAATGTTTCCCCTCTGCCATCTGTGTGTGCTTGGAAGAGAAGAACCGTTCATGAAAAAAGCCTGGAGTGGCCTCTGGAGTGTCAGCAAGCCAGTGAATTATGGCAGTCAGACATGGTGGGGCACCATGTGTCCCAGGCGGTTACCTGAGCTTACCCAGGTGGTATCGAAATAATCCCATGAATCACAAGAATCGCATCCAATCACATCTCATTCCCCACCTTCCGGAGGCTGAGAGGTGGGAGGATTCACCCCTCTGCTGATGAGGACAGTGAATGCAAAGAAACACCGTGCTCAGGGTCCGGGCTTAGATCCGGGTCGGTCAGACTGCAACGCTGGTGCTTGCCCCCGGGCCAGTGGCGGTTCGTGGTTCAGAGGAGGGAGGACGGTGAGCCCCAGGAGTGAAGGCTAAGATCACCATGTGGCTCAGGAGCTTGAACTACCCCAGGTGTCTGTTGCCCTTGGCAGTTCCCCGTCTGGAACACGACGGGGTTCGTTCCAGCTCTAAATTTCTGATGAGGAAAACACCAAGAAAGAAGAGCGAAGACTTGGAGCTCATAAATAACAAAACAATAGAAGAAAGAAAAATGGGCCCCCTAGAGAATGTAATCAAGAAGGAAAACATTCTGGTTGAGGTCGAGGAACGCAAATCTGGAAACGTGAATCCTAGATTCTTGTGATTGGATGCGAGTCTTGTGATTCATGGAATTATTTCGATACCACCTGGGTAAACGATCGCTGCTGTTCCATAGTCTGGACATGAGTGGGGCTCTTCAAGCCAGAAAGTTGTCGATTTATCTTGTTTATTGTTTTCACCTCACTCGCAATTCTTAAAGCAGACGTTTCACACCGATGTCCCGGCCCTTAGGGCTGTGCTGTCGGCCCGAGGGTCATGAGCCACGTGTGGCTCGTGGGCACCAGGAGTGTGGCCAGTCCACACCGAGTCGTGCTGTGTGACCTGCACACTGCGTTCTGAAGACTCGGTACCAAGACGAACTTAAAACTTCTCATTCATCATTTTTCCAGTGATTGTGTGAAGGAATGATAACATTTTAGATATGCTGGATTACACAGAACACATTACTAAAGTTGCACCTGCTAGAGAATGTGAAATTGCATGTGTGGCTCAATTTTTCTAGCGGATGGTCCTGCCCAAGAACTTTTTGATTTATTTGTTTTTCTCATTCACATACAGGGTTCAGTCCCACTCAGAGAAAAATGCCACCGAAATCACTGAAGATCATAAGAACCTCAGTGATTTCATAAATGGGACTGGAGGTTTTGAGGTGGCTTGAAATGCTTTGAAAGACATAGTTGGTGGTTTCACTGTCTTGTAAAAACTGGAAGTTTAAGAGTGGAGGATTCGTTTGTTGAGATTTTTAAAGAGTGCTGTTTAATCTCGTTTCATATGCTGATAATAACAGGCCTTTTTTTTTTTTCTTCCTCCCCCAGAAACCTTTAGAAAATCATCGCTTGCCAATGATGAGACAGATAAAGAGAAGAAAAAATTCCTGGGATTTTTCAAAGTTAATAAAAGAAGCGGCAGTAAGGTAATGGATTAAATACACGTTGGATTCTGCATTATGGAAAAATAGTTGCTTGGGATGTTTGTACTCACCCTATCTTGGAATCTTTCTAAATATTTTTAGGAGTGTTCATTCCTTCGGGTGAAAGGGAGCTTATCCATACGCACCAAAGTGGCTGGCATATTTCCACACTTGATTCCTAAAGCTGGGGGGTAGTGTTGTATTCACCAGCACGGCCCGAAGCCATGAGCGCGGCTCTGCCGGCGCATGCGCAGTACCTGGTGTGAAGCTGCAGCTCGCTTCCGGCGCGTGCGCAGGACCCGGTGTGAAGCTGCCGCTCGCTTCCGGCGCATGCGCAGGACCCGGTGTGAAGCTGCAGCTTGCTTCCGGAGCATGCGCAGTACCCGGTGTGAAGCTGTGGCTCAGGAAACACCGTGTGGATTGATGAATGAATGAGTGAGCGCATATTTATAGAAAACAATCCATATTCCTACAAATGAAATGCATTTAGTACCTGTTTAACGTAGGAAGCCTCTCAGAGCTGCTCTTGGGCCTCTTTGTGGAGCTGAGTGTCAGTTGTTGAACGGGTCCTTTGCTAGTAAATTTTAGATGGCCTTTGGTCTTCCCAGTATGGTTTGGAATATACTGCGTGATAAGTTCGTTGTATTCATCTTGTTGCTCTTTACTGAATAAATCTTAAAGTCGTATTTTGGATGCCTTGTTGTAGAGTGAGGCCATAGTACAGAGAATAAGACTGAAGATTTTTACAGTCACTTCTGAAATTCCCAAAACCATAAATGCCCTCTCACTACCAAGAAATGAAACTGCTCGTTGTCCCTATTATATTTGTCTAAATGGTGTATTTTGCTAGTATCTGGTAGTTTCTCCTTACTCATAAGTGGGACTGAAAAAGACAAAACCGTCCCAGCCAGTGCTAGGCTGTGATACCGTCAGGTCGGCTTGGAAGTGTCCACCTGTATACAGGTGAAAGCGGGGTGGGAGGGCAGCCTGGTGTTGGCTGGAAGGTCCCCCTGCCCTCCGCGGGCACCTGTGTGCCTGCACACCGGGCTGCGCATCTCATTCCCCACCTTCCGGAGGCTGAGAGGTGGGAGGATGCACCCCTCTGCTGATGAGGACAGTGAATGCAGAGAAACACCGCGCTCAGGGTCCGGGCTTAGATCCGGGTCGGGCAGACTGCAGCGCTGGTGCTTGCCCCCGGGCCAGTGGCGGTTCGTGGTTCAGAGGAGGGAGGACGGTGAGCCCAGGAGTGAAGGCCAAGATCACCCTGTGGCTCAGGAGCTTGAACTACCCCAGGTGTCTGTTGCCCCTGGCAGTTCCCCACACACAGCGCAGCTCATTTTCTCTTCCCATGTCCTGATGCTTTGATTTTGATTTTGTGAATCTCCTTTTTTGTTACTGGTTATTATGTTTCGACATGCCCTTTGAAAATCTGTGCTCAACGTGTTTCTCTTTAGATCCTTTGCACTTTCCTTCTCCCCATCTTGCATTCCCTCCCAGCTCCTCCTCTCTCCCCTCCCCCTCCTCCTATCTCTCCTCTCCCCTACCACTCCCATTCCCCTTTTTCTCCCTTCCTCCCCTCCCCATGCCCCTCCCCTCCTTTCCCTTCTCTCTGGTCAGGTTTACTTGAAATTACAGATTCTGACTTTTGCATCTGAATTTCCCTTTGCTCTATCAACGTTCGGTTTCTTGGTTCCTGAAATTTGGGAGGTTAAGTTTGCCAGGACTGCACTCCCTGCAATCCTCCTTCATCCTGAAGGCACCAATTCAGAGTAAAACCTACCATTTCCTCGCACTGAGATCTCAAGGGTCCTCTTGTGTCTTCCTCTTTGAGAGATGAAACTGCAGGCAAAGCCAGTAAAAAAAAAAAAAAATCGAGAAATGCTTTTGTTTTAAGTAAAATAAGATTGCCTGAGGTGTGGGAGATTAGAGACTGCCCAGCTTCTGAGGGTTCGTCAGGGACACCACCCCAGGAGGACCCTGGGAAAATGCCACAGGCTGCAGGGACTCCTGTCTTGCCATCTTGGCTCCCTCTTGGCCGGTTGGGATTATTTTTCCTTTCTAATGTACCTCCTCTTTTCCTCTCACTTACTTTATGTTACTCTAGACTTCTTTTATGTTGTTGGATCCTTACCGGATTATTTGTTGTTTTTGGCATCAACTTCTTCATTCCTTGTTTTCTTCGCTTCACGGTTTGAGACGCTGTGCTAAATGCAACTTCATTTCATCTTCCAGAAGCCTGGTGAGAGGTACTACCCACCTTATTTCACAGGTGCAGGAAAGAAGGCTGCGTCCCCCTGAGCTGACCCTCGGGCCAGTGGCTGTCCGAGTTCAAACCAGCCTGTCTTTCCCGAGCCCTGGCTCTTCCTCGCCCGTTCACGCTGTAATGCTTGAC
This sequence comes from Phoca vitulina, assembly GCF_004348235.1. NCBI lineage: Eukaryota > Metazoa > Chordata > Mammalia > Carnivora > Phocidae > Phoca > Phoca vitulina. The sequence goes on along the minus strand of NW_022589747.1, from coordinate 4,919,421 downwards.
ACATCCAGAACTCCACTTTCCTGCACTAATACTAAGAGGGTTTGGAGGAAATCATTATTTACATGGTTTCTAAAATCTTATGATGCCAGATAGTCCACAAATGTCTCAAGAGGACAGAACGCTAAGGATGGAGAAATATCAAGGCGATTAAAGCTAAAGGAGGTTTTTACAATATCTCCTTAAAGCCAAAAATGTATATGTGTGTGTGTGTGTGTGTGTGTGTGTGTGTGTGTGTGTAAGATCTCAACAGAGGATATATTTGAGGGATATCATTTTGGATGAAGTAGATGAGGGCGCATATCTTTCCTTGTTTTAAAACTTTGTTATTTTACTGTTTTTAAAACATGATAATTTTGTACAATTTTGACATTATTTATTCCCCTAACCCAGAGGTTCTGAAAAAGTACCTAAGAATCACCCTAAGACCTAGGCTAATAATGGGATCCTGGGGTCATCTGCCCAAAGATTCTCATGTTGGGGGGTCAGGTTGGCAGCCCGGTTGCGCCCAGTGATTCTCTAGCTGGCGGCCAGCACGCCGTCATGCAAAATGTCCTCTTGAAGAATGAAGTAAGATGTCATTACTGTTTATCTTTTATGGACAGACAGTGAGATGTTTGGTGATTTATTTCTGTATATACTCAATGAGCAGCACAGTGGTAAACCAACCGAATTTAAAACTCAGAAATCCCCCCAAAACTAGTCAATGAATTGGCTTTCTGAGCAAATTCCATCAGCTCAGACTCATGAAACTACTGTTTTCCTATTATATATCTTCTAAGCTGAAGATATGCTTTTGGGAAAAAGCAAAAAGAAAACCCGTCCCTTGAGTTACAGATTTCACAACTGGTTTTCAGATCAGTTAGCACTTTGGTTCGGGGCTTTGGGGTTCCTGTGCTGAGGGGCGTGGCCGTGGATTACAACCACCCAGTGCAGAGCCTGCTGCCTTGAAGACCATGCTGGTTTTGTGCTGTAATAATCGTGGAGGATGACTTTTTGGTCTTACTTCGACCTGGAGATAACGTGCAGTGTGTCTGTGTTCCAGGCCGAGCAGATCGGGCGGTCCGGGCTGGACAGCGATGAGGACACTTCACAGTCTGCTTTGGGCAAGGGCTCGAACGTGAGTACCAACCCCACAGGTGCTTCTTGCTAACCAGGCGGGCTTCTCACTGCTTCATAGGACCTTCTAGAAAATAGGACTGTAGATTAGTTTAGCCGTTTGGTTTTTGTACGTTCAGTCTAACAGATGCACGAAGCTGTGTATGGCTTCCCGTTTACCTGCCCATGCTACATTTAGAAGCTGTGGGGTCTTTTAGTTCCTACTTCTCTGTACTGTCAACACGATCAGGAGGATTCAAGAATTAGATTAACTGAATTTACACCCTCTGGAATCGCTTCCATACGTTCAGGAGCAGCTAATGATTTGGGGGCCACATGGCCTTCTTTCCCATCCTGAAATCTACCCGTTCCTAAACTGTGAGACTACACTTCAAAAGGATTTTATTTTATTTTATTTTTTTAAGAGAGAGAGAGAGAGTGGGTCTGTGAGCAGTAGGGGAGGGCCAGAGGGAGAGGGAGAGAGAATCTTAAGCAATCTCCACACCCAGTGCAGGGCCCAGCGTGGGGCTCGATCTCATGACCCTGAGATCATGACCTGAGCCAAAATCAAGAGTCTGATGCTTAACCGACTGAGCCACCCAGGTGCCCCTTTAGTTGTATAATCTTAAGCAAGTCTTTACCTGCCATGACCACATCAACAATGTCATTTGCTTTGCTATAAAACAGACTTAAATCAACTAAGAATAGTTTGAAATGTCCATTGACGCATTAATCTGCAATCATAGTCTCGATTTTGGCCACAACTTATTGGAAAATGTCTTCTAATACTTCATGTACTCTGTAAGCTATGTTTGTGTTCGAGTGGGAAATCTATTTACTTACACTAGAGGGCTTGGCTGCTCACACTCTTTCTTATTGCAAATGTGCTAGGTATTTTAAATTTTTCTACAGCAAAGAATGGAAGCATAAATTTTGTAGTGGGCATTGCTCATTTGTGTGATTTTTTTCTCAGTGCAACATAAGGAAATATATTCATGACATAGATAAACAGATAGAGCCTAGGCAAACACTTCATAGGAAATATCCAAAGCATTTATAAGGAAAATTATAGAATACCACAAAGACACACAAAAATAGAATCGTACACATGGAAGACACACCATGTTCTTAGATGTGAAGATTCAACATTATTATGTCGATTGGGTTTTGTGGTGGAGCTAAATAAATTAGTTATAAAGTTTACTTGGAAAAACAAGCAAGCAATAACTAGCCAGGAAAACTCTGAAAGACAAGGGTAATGGATAAGCCTGGGTAGTTTTAAAATAACTTCTAACGCCTCTGTAATTCAGACTGTGTTATACTGACCACAAAGAGCTCAATGGAACCAAATAGAAACCCCAGAGGCAACTGAAGACAGAAATTGAAATACAATATAGGCAACACATCAAATCGGTGGAGGGAAATAAACGTATTGATCATTGAAGAGCCCAACAGCAAGAGATAAAATCGTATGCATTTTCACTGTAAACACTAGGATAAAAAATATATAGAAATGTAAATGTAAAATTGAAACCATGTAAGAATTAGCAGAAAACAGGAGTGAATTCATCTGTAAATTGAGAGGAGGGAATATTTTCTGAAAACGCCGGTGAATTTGACTTCAGGGGAAAAAATTTTTTTTTGAATGACAAATGAGAGAGGGAGAGAGAATATTATCAGCAAAGTAAAAATCCAAATGACAGATGTGGGGGGGGGGTGTTGAAATAGAAAAGCAATGACAACCTTATGTACGTGAGATCACAGGGTGTTTGTCTTTCTCTGTCTGACTTACTGCACTTAGTGTGATTCCCTCTAGCTCCATCCACATCATTGCAAATGGCAGGATTTCATTCTTCTTGATGGCTGAGTAATGTTCCATTGCGTATATATAGCACATGTTTTCTGTCCGTTCAATTCTATATGGAATCTAAAAAACAAAGCAAACAAAAGACCAACAGAAACAGACTCAGATACAGGGAGCAAACTGGTGGTTGTCAGAGGGGACGGGGTGGGGGGATGGGGGAAGGGGTGAAGGGGGATCGAGACGTACAAGCTTCCAGTCATAGGGAGGAAGAGTGCAGCATAGGAAAGGCAGCCAATAATATTGTAATAACACTCTATATAATGTGACACAACACTCATCGTGGTGACCGTTGAATACAGATTTGTCTACTCTGCTTCAATTAAAAAAAAAAAAAGAATGATGATGTCTGACCAAGATAGATAGAAATTTCACAGAAAAAAAAAAAAAGGAAGTGGTGCATAAATAAATGGAAAAGTGCTCAAACTCGCTCATAATGAGAACTAGAAATTAAGCCTCCAGTGAACTACCACTTGTCACTCATTCCGTGGTCTGTCTGTTTGTGCAATGTGAAACTGAAGAGCGTTAAATGGAGAGTTTTCCAGGATATTTATTTTATTTATTTTTTTTTAAATGAAGGGTGACTTTTCCTGAAAACCAGAGTTAATAAGTGAAACTGCAATGTGGCAGATTCATTATTGGCCTCCAAAGCAGAGTTTACTGGGCTTGAAGCCATAGGGCAGGACAGCACTTAATAAAATAATGGCGGCAGATTGTGATGGTGACCACCGCGTGCCGGCCCATGACGGGCCCGTGCTTAGTTCTGCAATCTCCTTTCATCCTCCTTATGAAGACGCAGAAACTGCCAGCTTCCAGAGGCTGAGTGGTTGACCAAATCTGGACAGGTGCTTATGTTTGCTTAAGTATTTTATGTTCATGCTCAATTTCTTTTTTAAAAAAATTTTATTTATTTGAGAGAGAGAGAAAGCGCGCACATGATTGGGGGGTAGAGGCAGAGGGAGAAGCAGACTCCCCGCCGAGCAGGGAGCCCGATGTGGGGCTGGATCCCAGGATCCTGGGATCATGACCTGAGCCGAAGGCAGATGCTCAACCAACTGAGCCCCCCACGTGCCCCTCATATTCGTATTTCTTTATGTCCATTATGTCTTATGTTTGATATTACGCTCGCGTCTATCAAGCATGGTGTGTTGGTGATGGAACTTCCCTTATGAGCACTCTGCTCTTGTTTTTATAAATTTCCCCCCAAGCCAGTGACTTGTAGCTGAGTGCCTGCCCTTAGGGTGTGAGAGCAAGGCTTTCAATCTCACACAGCAAAGGGGACCTCTCTGTCTCCACTTTCCCCGTCTGTGTAGTGGGTACAGCACCACCCACCCTGCATGATCAGCAATCACAGAGCTCACCTAACACTCTGGGAAGCATTCTGAAATGGGAGTAAACTCGTTCAGAGTTTATTAAAAAGTTTGCAGAAACTATTGCTTATTTTCCCTTGAGAAAATATGAGTGGTTCATCATAAGAGTCTGAAGAGAATAGATGTGCATTAAAAGAAAATATCCTTTTTAAAAAAAGATTTATTTCTTTGAGAAAGAGAGAGAGTGTGTGTGTGAGCAGGAGGAGGGGCAGAGGGAGAGGGAGAGAGAGTCTCAAGCAGACTCCCCACTGAGTGCAGAGCCCAAACCAGGGTTTGATCCCACGACCCTGAGATCATGACCTGGGCGGAAATCAAGAACCTGCCACTCAACCAACTGAGCCACCAGGTGCCCCTAAAAGAAAGTATCCTAATGGGGATGGCCATAAGTCATTAGATCTTCCCTGAAAAGGTAGTTAATTTCATGTAAACCAAAGTTTACTCTATTCCAAGAATCATCTTCATTTTCTTAATCATAGGGCCCTTGAATCAGTAAATATAATCACCTCCCTAATAATGTCAAGCTGTTTTCCTGGAATTTTGCATTTTTCTGGGAAACTCTCCCTTCTGTATCCATGCATAGCACACAATTCCCTCATCTCTCACCTTTGGACCCCGAGATGCAGGGAGGGGACATGGTCGGTCACCACTGGGTGTGATTAATGGTGAGGGGACATTGCTCTCAGGCCTCTGTCCCCATCCTCTGCCCTGTCCCTAAATCACATGAACAGCAGTGATAAATCATGCACATTGATGGAATGAGGTACCTGAGTTAATTTGTAATTGCGTGCACAAAAATGCCACACACCCAGAAATACCACATCGGTCCTAAAGTGAAAAATGCTCTGATGGAGGAGGAAAGTGACCCAAGTTCTCATCCTGGTCCTGTTACTAACTGTGGGCCATTGGGCAAGTCGGCAAATGAACCATAGTAACTGACCTTTTATGGGCCCCTTGTCTTTGTTAAAAAAAAAAAAAAAAAAAGCCAGATTCTACAAATTTGACCAATCTAAAATTTATCAACGTGAGTTATATCAGATAGCATTGCACTATTCGTTACCATAAAGTTAAAAAGCCCTTTGGTGACTGATTTTCAGAAATCACCATCTCAGTTAAGAAACCAAAACCAAAACAAAACAAACAGAAAAACAAAAAACCTTAAAATTATCTGGGGCCCTCTGACCCTTTGCCCTGTTAAGGCAGTTATGGAAATCCTCTACCAGCATAGTGCTTGCTTCTCACAGGTGGAAGTGATTTCCATATCCAAAGCCCTAGTCCGTGTTTGGGGACCAGGTGGGAGTGCCCCCCACAGAGTAGCCTGGCCCTGATGGGGACATCCGCAGCATCAGAGGCCTGCACTGAGGAGCCCCGAAGGCTATAGGGACGCCCACCAGTAAAACAGCACTTTTAGGGAAAGTTATTCAAAACTAAGTTGGAAAGGAAATTCCACAGTTTTAGCTGCCCCGAGTCCCATGTTTATCGGAGACGCTGTACTTGCACCCCAGGGTGCCCGAGCCCGTGAAGAATCCTGTCTAGTGGATCCCGAAGAACTTGGAGCTTCTCCCGGGAGTGTGTGTTGACTCACTGCTGCCACGAGGGGTCAGTGTTTCCACAAGCAGAGCCAGGCCTCGGGAAAGCTCAGATTCCGTTTTTGGAACGTCCACATATTGAGAGCAGAAAAAGACGTCCGGAGGGCTGAGCCACATGTTTGTGATGTAGAACTCATTTTGGTTATAAATCAATTTCAAAGAGCTGTTTTGATGGCTTTGTACCTTTCTAAAGCGTTTTGTATTCAAAATTAAGAGACAGACGGCATATGGAAAGTTTTAAAAGTGGAAGGCAGGAATCCCATAGAATGCCTACAGCCCGGCCCAGTTTTCTGTCACTTCGTGTGTTTTCTTGAGCCTTTCTTTCTTTTTTAAGATTTTATTTATTTATTGTAGAGAGAGAGAGAGAGCGTGAGAGCATGTGCGCACGGGGAGGGGAGGGGCAGAGGGAGAGTGAGAGAGAATCTTAAGCAGACGCCACGCTGAGCCTGGAAGCCGATGCGGGACTTGATCTTACGACCCTGAGACCGTGACCTGAGCCGAAACCAAGAGTCAGATGCTCAACCAGCTGAGCCCCCCAGGCGCCCTGAGCATGTGATTCTGAGAATGAGAATAATATATAACGGAAGTTGATTGGCAGTGCTTAATGCCAATACTTGGTTCTCAGAGTGAAAGGAAGAGACATGGATTTTTAACCTTTTGGCTGAAAACGTAATGTTTGTAGGGATGAGAGGTAGAAAATGTCCCTTTCAAAATACTGATTTTCCTTGTGTTCCCATAAGACATGAATATCTCTTTTTCCGTATCGTCTGCATGTCCTTCATGACCTTCTCCCTGCTCTTTGACAGGCAGATGTAAGACCAGAGTCTAAGTAGCCAGCAGGTGCATTGGTTCCGTGAGTGGCATTTAAGTTGCTTGTGACACCAGGTCAGTGGAGAGAAGCGAGCTCCCAGCCCCTTGGCGTCCGTCCCATCTCAGGAGATGGCAGCTCTCTCCGCGTGCATGAGGTCTTAGACCATAACCTGGGCATGTTCCCTCTGTTATCCCATGCCATCCTCGGGCCATCCTCAAACCCTGTCTGCCACCTTCCCGGTACGTGGGACTCTCTGCTCCGGGGGTCACCATGGTGCAGGTCTCCCGGTGGCTGGCTGTGCGTCCATGACCTCCTTTGCAGCCTCACCCCTTAGGTTCCTGCTGGTGCATTTAGCAGGCAGAGCGAGGCTTCCAGAAGGTGGGTCCCGACAAGGCACCGCACTGCCCAGAGTAGCCTCTCCTCATTCGGTGCAAGAGTCCTCCGTGGGTTCCCCTCCCAGACACTCTCCCCACCTCTTCCCATCAGGGAGCATCCTCCAGGGTCCTAGACACGCTTTCCTGGGTGTCCATCTGGCCTTTTGAGAAAGAACCGAAGCTGGAGCTTGCCCACACTGTGGTCTCCCGGGTCTGTGCATTCGAGTTAACTTTGAACCCTTGTCCTGCCTATTCTCCCATCTCGGCCTGTCACTGCACCCGCAGCCTCCTCCCTGGCCTCTAGCCGCACTCCGGCCTCCCGCATCTACTCAGGATGTGTCAACCTGTGTCCAGAGTTCACTGCGCTGCCCTTGACAGCCTCCTGAAGTCCCTGGTAACAGAGAAGGAAATGCCACCTTTTGTTAAAATGAGCTTTCTTCCTGGGCATCCCTTGGCCTCTGAGCTCCACGCCTTTCCTTTCCAGCTTGTCCAGGGACTTGCTGGCCGGGTGGGCAGCACCTTGGGGCTGCCATCTGCTGGATCTCCTCCCTCCTGACGCTGAAAGGGATTTGCCTCTTGAGTCCATGCCCTGGAGCGTTCTCTGCCATCACTCACCTGCTCCAGGCTGGGCTCCTTGGTGGCATTAATCGGATCCCTCTGGACGGTTCTCCCACCCTGGAGCCTGGAGGCTTCCCAAGCCCTGGATTTCTCCCTGCTCCGTGGCCCCTGCTCCCCTTCCCAGGTTGTGCCACTCTCTTGATTTTTCCATCTTAACTTTTCCCGTGTACCGGGATTCCTTCCTTTTCTTCCCCGGGGAGCTGTCCCTGCCGGCCAGGACTCGCAAATGAGCAGGGCTGTGGCCTCTGCTTCCCTCCCCTCCCCTCCCCTGGCTCCATTCCTTCCTTCAATACAAAGTGCATGTGAGGGTCTCTCCTTTGGGAAATTTTTCAGCAGAGTCCCAATTTATAGAGAGTCGCAGAATAAAAGAAACAGTCATGTGTCATCTGCCCACAGTTAACAAATGTTCCCAGGGAGCCAAATCTGCTTCCTGCCATTTTGTGAGTTTTTAAGAAGTACAACAAACGCAGAGGAAGCTGCCTGTATGACTCTGACATGACCCCTTCCCTCCTTCCGCCCCCGAGAGTCACGGCCCCTTGGAAGGTTTTGTGTTTTGTTTTTTTTTTAAAGATTTTATTTATTTATTTGACACAGAGAGAGAAAGCACAAGTAGGCAGAGAGGCAGGCAGAGAGAGAGGGAGAAGCAGGCTCTCCACTGAGCAGGGAGCCCGATGCGGGGCTCGATCCCAGGACCCTGGGATCATGACCCGAGCCGAAGGCAGCCGCTTAACCGACTGCGCCACCCAGGCGCCCCCCCAGTTTTGTGTTTTAATAAAGGTGGTGAATGGGTATTTGTCCATACACAATGCGTGGTGATTTTTATATTATTTAGCCCTGTACGTAATGATTTGTTTTCTGAAGTCTGCATCTTGAGACAGAATTAGAAGAGTTGACATTGAGAAAAAAACAGACAAGGAAGGACAGAAGGAAGGGAGAAGGGAGAGAAAGCACAAGGGAGGAGAAGAGACCCCAGGGCCTCCTCTGAACTAACTCATCACACAGTGCTCCCTCTCCCTCGGCCCCCTGCCCCCAGCCCCTCACTGGGCAGACTTTCACGGAGGCTCTGCCCTAGGAGACACAGGGGACCCCAGGACATTTGGGGTACAGAGAGGAGCCAGGCCAAGCCCTGCATTCAGGAAAGACACACAAGGGGAGCCCCTGGCTCGGGGCTGCTCATACTCCAAGTGCAAGGGCATCGCGGGTCTTGCAAGAATTCTGGTCCAAGGGACCGGGTGGGGCCTGCGATTTGGGATTTCTGAGGACCTCCCAGGTAACACTGCTGCGACTGAGAACCAAGACCCCAAGCACTGGCGAGGGGTGGAGTCAGCGAGCAGAAGGACGGCTGCAGCATGAGGAAGGTCTGTGCAGAGAGGGGCAGGCCCTGTGGGGACCCAGCCTCCAAGGTGGTCCATCATCCATCAGGAGGACCCGAGGGGAGGCAGGCCTGCTTGGGGATGGGGAATGGGCCAGGTGCTCGCGATGATCATCCGGTGAGCACTGAGGGCTGGCATCTCCTCCTGGAGGAGATACTCAGATCAGCTTTCAGGAAGGGGCATTTCAGAAATGTTGGCATCGTGCTTTGGAAACTGAGATAATTTCACCAGCTTGAACAGTAACCACTGCGTGGACATTCCAAGGAGATAAAAAAAGAGAAAACAAAAAATAAAAATAAAAAAGTAAGAAAAGAATAGATTTGCCATGGTGGGCTTGAAAGAAATTTTTATGTATTATATATGCATGTATATAACATACATACCTGCATATTTAGCCAGAGGATATTGGTTGAACTCTAAGAATACATAGTTAGCGATATTTCCTAAGTGGTTTGTCTATGATATTTATTTTTTTCTTTTAGCAGAGTGGATTTCTGCCTTGTCTGGATGGTTTTCTAGCTTTAGAGCAAAAATACGAGCAAATCCTAAACGCAGATGGTGGTGAAGCTTATTCCTTTGAAAATACAATGATTTACAGAAAGGAAGAGTTTGATTTTTCCTTTGCACTTGAATTTCCTAGACTGCTCTGTCTTGGTGGGCTGTGAGTCCTGTGTGGTTGAGTAGAGTTTGGCCAAAGTGAACATTCACCTTTTGGCTCCTGATGACAAAGGCCCTCCTCTGTGTAAATCATCACAATGGGACATAGAGCAGATTCCAAACAACTTGTGGCATGGGACTTGAGTATTCCCAAGCAGATGTCATGCCTCTATTTAGGTTCTATTGAGTCAACACTTTACTGATTCGGATGCTGCTCTATTCACATGCCCCCCCACAGGTCCCCAGCTCCTGAGTTGGTCTTAACGCATGGGGAAGGGGGTCAGAATCTAAGGAGGGAAGTCAAGCATATGTATGAGCTGTGTAGTCTCTGTATTTCTGAGTAAAGCTCTTATTTTTCTTTTTTTTTTAAGATTTATTTATTTATTTTAGAGAGAGAATGTGCAAGTGGGGGGAGGAGCAGAGGGAGGGAGAGAGGGAGAATCTTAAGCAGACTCGAACTAAGGGCTGAGCCCGACACGGGGCCCGATCCTAGGACCCTGAGATTATGACCTGAACCGAAATCAAGAGTCAGATGCTTAACTGACTGAGCCACCAAGGTGCCCCTATTATTATTATTATTATTATTATTATTTTATTTTCGTGGTTGTATGGCTAGTGACTAGTGCAGAGCTTGGAACGAGGAGGAGGGGCTTATATGTACCCATCAAATGCATGCATGCCATGTTCAGGAGTGCAGCCAGTGAAAATTGATTTCTGCATAGTTTGTTACTCCTTTATTTTTTTTATTTTACTTTATTTTATTCTATTTTATTTTATTTTAAAGAATTTGTTTATTTGAGAGAGAGCATGAGCAAAGGGTTGGAGGGGAAGGGGCAGAGGGAGAAGCAGACTCCCCACTGAGCGGGGAGCCTGATGGATGCGGGGCTCGATCCCAGGACCCCAGGATCAGTGACCTGAGCTGAGGGCAGATGCTTAACCAACTGAGCTCCCCGAAGTTCTTGATTCCTCTCATAGACCTCCTAAGATGCGATCCTTGCAGGGATCAAGCACTAACCTTCCAACAACACAGGAGTCTGAGATGGTCCCTGTCATCTGCCTCTCCATCGGTTGGAAGGAGTGATGATGTAGGGACCCCGCAGGAGGTCTCCATAGGCTGGTCTGGAAGTTTCTGCACTTCATGTCAACTCACATTTTCTTGATGACAAGGCTGCAGGTGGCTGCAAGGAGCCCGGGAAGAGTAGCGTGCCTGGCTCCCGAGTGACAGTACCTACAGTGAGGTCAGAGGAAGGAGAGTGGGCTTCCTGGGTAGCTGGCAGCCCCCGACATTACCCCTGAGGTGGGGCCATGGAGCCTGAGTCCTCCTTTCTGTGTCTCCTGCTCTCTGCTCCTTTCCTGGATGGTAACACAGGAGAGGCTCTAAGGAAATGGTTTGAGTTCAAATCCACTCGCCGTTAGCAGCCATTTTACTCATTTACTTTGTAGGAGACTAGAACCTTGCATATGTGATTTTACGTCATTGAACATGCTGTAAACCAAAAACAAAAGCGACAGCAAAATCTCCAGCAATTTTAAATCAATGACACTAAATGTGTCAGTTTTTCATTAATAATATTTTGTTAGTGGAATGACTGACTATTCCAGTAATAAAATATTAATATTAATTAACAAACTGATTTTCAATTAAATTTCAAAATCTCACTAAGTAAATTGAAATATTAATATTAATTAACCAAATAAAAATCTATTCAGTAATGAAATCTCACTAGACAAGTAAATTCGGGGAGATTTCATTTGTTTTAGCGTACACATATGGATGATTCCTTATTTTTATTCTAGTTATTTGAAAGTTGCCATTTGCAATGACATGGATGGAGCTAGAGAGTATAATGCTAAGCGAAGTAAGTCAGAGAAATACAGGTACTATATGATCTCACTCATACGTGGAATTTAAGAAACAAAATAAATGAGCAAAGGGAAAGAAAAAAGAGAGAGAGAAACCAAGAAACAGACTCTGACTCTCAATTCTAGGGAACACACTGATGGGGAGGTGGGTGGGGGATGGAGAAATAGGTGATAGGGATGAAGGAGTGCACTTGTTATGATGAAAAAATAAAAAATTAAATTTAAAAAGAGATAAAATAGGGGCACCTGGGTGACTCAGTCGTTAAATGTCTGCCTTCGGCTCAGGTCATGATTCCGGGGTCCTGGGATCGAGCCCCGCATTGGGCTCCCTGCTCAGCGGGAAGCCTGCTTCTCCCTCTCCCACTCCCCCTGCTTGTGTTCCCTCTCTCACTGTGTCTCTCTGTTAAATAAATAAATAAAATCTTAAAAAAGAGGATTAAATAATTTACAAAGCTACAGAAGATAATAAAATAAACTTAGAAAAACAAGAAAATCATTTGTTACCTGTCTTGTGACTATCTGTAACTACCAGCCTTAATAATTGGGAGCAACAAACAAAATTAATGGTGATACATTACTAAGAAGCAAGAATGGCGCATTTGAAAGCCTCGTCAACTTTATTTTATTCTATTTTATTTTATTTTATTTTAAAGAATTTATTTATTTGAGAGAGAGCATGAGCAAAGGGATGGAGGGGAAGGGGCAGAGGGAGAAGCAGACTCCCCACTGAGCGGGGAGCCTGATGGATGCGGGGCTCGATCCCAGGACCCCGGGATCAATGACCTGAGCTGAGGGCAGATGCTTAACCAGCTGAGCCCCCCAGGCACCCCTCGATCAGAAGTTCTTGATTCCTCTCATAGACCAGAGGGGAGGTGGGTTTGACAAGTTTGACAAGCAAATGCCGTGCAGGTAAAAGGCATCCATTGCGCCATGGGCTTCTTCCTGGAGACATGACATGTCCCATAGGAACCTTATAGTCCCCCGTGGTGGTCAGGACCCGCCAAGTACGACAAAACTGGAATCTGGGGGAAACTCAAGCACAAAACAGTGATGACCCCCAGCAGGCTAGGGCAGGTGGTCCTCAGCCCTCGGGAAACATGCCGTAACCATAGAGGAGGGCCTGCGGTGCTGGTGGGGGTCACTGGTTGCCTCTCTCTGAAGATCCTTGAGGCCCCACCAGGGAGGGAGGATCTGACCCCGAAAATGTCTGGGCTGGAATGGCCGGAGCATTCCCACTTCAGGTCTGAGACATAGAAAGTTCTAGAAGACCCCCACCAGCCCCTGCGCTTACCCCCACCAGATCCGAGGCGAATCGCGCGGCAAGGGTGAGGGCAGGTTTGTCCAAGTGGACCTGTACAAATCATGACCTTTAATTAAGGGTGTGGCTTGTCCTGAGATCATGGGACATATGAGCCAGAAGTGGCTCTTTTAAACACAGATCATTAAAGTGCCTGGACGCCCAGAGGAAGGATCGGCCAGGGACGGGCCACGGATGGGCCACAGATAGGCCATGGGCAAGCAGGTGGTGAGGCCTCCTGGGCACATCTGCTGGGGGCGTCCCAGGGCCAGGATAGAGTTTCTGCTAGAGGACTGAGAATCACCTGCTCCCTGCAGGTTCTCCAGGAAATCATAACATTTAGGTCCAGGGCACTCAAAATAGAAGAAGAGTAATGTGACCATTTCAATGTAATTTTTTTTTTTTTTTAAAGATTTCATTTATTTATTTGACAGAGAGAGACACAGCGAGAGAGGGAACACAAGCAGGGGGAGTGGGAGAGGGAGAGCAGGCTCCCCACTGAGCAGGGAGCCCGATGTGGGGCTCGATCCCAGGACCCTGGGATCATGACCTGAGCTGAAGGCAGCTGCTTAACGACTGAGCCACCCAGGCGCCTCTCAATGTAATTTTAATGATCCGTGGCAGCTCTGTGTATTGGGGTCCTTCCTGGAACGCTGAGGCGAGGCGGTTTCTGGGGTCCACAACCAATGCTGATCTTAGTGTGGGATGCGCCCAGGCCGTGTGCCTTTCCTGTTGGTGGGTGAGCAGGGTCAGGTTACTCTGCTGAACCACCACCAGGGTGCACAGGCCACTTCAGTGACCACGGAGCCAGGGCATGACCATTTTCCGCATCTCAACACCTTTGGGGTCCCCCTCTCTGCCTCCCGTGTCTAAGGGTCCATGGAAGTGATAAGTACTCTGTTCTCTGTGTGTGCGCGTGCACACACACCAGCATCACACAAATGCCCTAGAGAATGTCACCTGCCAAGTTCTTAATGGAAGGGGAAAAAAAATGTGAGAACGGTCTGAAGTAAGTGACGACGATTGTGTCCATATCCCAGACGTTCTGGAAAAATAAGTGAAATGCATTTGGCAGTAACTCAAATCTGTGAGACAGCAAATCCCCCAAACACCCAAAAAATGAGAAGAATCGCTTTCTATGCTCGCTTCAGGAAATGGGGCAGCCAGCTTGAACGTTGCTCATAAAGCGAGAGAGAAAGCTGTGGCCAGATCAGGGACGGTGTTGGCTCCCGGTGTGAGACACACACACGCACGCACACACACACGCACGCACACACATGCATGCACACACACACACATACAAACGCGCACGCGCACGCACGAACATACAAACGCGCACACGCATGCACACATGCACGCGCGCACGCACACGCACGTGCACACGCGCGCACATGCATGCACATGCACACGCACACGTGCACACACGCACATACACACACACACACACTCTGCATAATTAGGGGGATATTGTTCCACAGAGGCTGGCTGGGACAGTGATTCTCTGCAGGACCCAGGACTGGGGGTGCACCTGAGTCATCCACACACGCACCCTTCGCTGACATTCTGGAAGGCTCACGCCCTCGATGGCCTCTTGCAGGCCTGTTTCGGAAGGGCTGCTGGGGGAGCAGATCTCAGACAGATGCAGGCCAGAAGCCCTGAGGGCCCCGGGGTAGGAAGGTTAGCCAGCTTCCCGGGGAGGGAGCTGGGGAGATTCGGGAATGAGCTGTGGGAAGCCAGAGGGCATTAATGTTACCCAGAAAGGAGAAAGGCCAAAAGGAGACCTCACATGCTAGGAAGAACCTCTGGGCCATCTTTGAGAAGCAGCTGCTCCTGAGGGAGAAGATGAAGGGAAAAGGGGCTCCAGTGGGCCGGTCAGGAGGGGACCCCAGCTGGCAAGAGGGACGGACTGAAGAGCAGCCATACTTCTGCGTGGGGCTAGTGCAGGTGACCTTAGAATCCAGCAAAGAGAGACGTGGTCAAGGGCCCCAGAGTGGAGCCTGAGATCAGAGAGAAAGACCAGGGAGGGAAGAAAAGAGAAAACTGACCCTCTGTCCCCTCCGCCTGGGGAGGTGGCCTCGCACTGCCACCTGCCCTCCCACCTGTGACCCCGGTTAGTGAGAGCAGGAGTCTGCCCGCCGAAGCCTTGCCCATCCACCTATAACCCCGAGCTGGGACCCACTGGCTGCCCAGATTCCCTGCAGACAGATGAGAGCGTCACCCCCCTGCCAGGATCACAGTCCTATCAACAGACCTGTCTCTCTCCAGTTTCCTGATGTGTTGTAGCAATCCCGCTGGTAACCGTCGTGGCGCTTCGGCTTTCCTCCTGGCTGGTTCCCGCTGAAGCGGGAAGGTTGTGAGGGATACCACGATCTCCTGTGATGCCCCCTCTGTGTTATCTGCCTTCAGATGGGAACATCTGCACCTTCTTTCTGGGCCTGTCTTCTGACTCCCCAGCTTCCCCGGGACCCTGGGCTGGCCACCCACCCCCATGCTATGGGACTTGCAGCTCCCCGAAAGCCACCTTCCTCCTGCCTCTCTCTTTATCTGCAACCAAAGTTAATGTCTTCATGGAAGAATACAGCGTGCACTTCAGAAGAACTGCAGAATCTTAGCCCTAAAGGTCAAGTGCACAAGATCACAAAAGAGAACCTCAGGAAACCTGCTGAGGACTTTGCAGGCAAACTCTAAGAGCGACCTGAAGATGTGTGTACTCTGAGGTCCCCTCCCTGTCACCATGACAACATGCAGTGCATCAGCTGAGTGTCCTTTGGGGCATCAGAACCTCTGAGAGAAAGAGAGCGGTCAGGGGTGGGGTCACTGGTAACTTGTGAATAGTAAAATACCAAAGTTTATGAATGATTTACTTCAAATGCATGAAAGCCACTTAAGGTATGCCCCGAAAAAACATCGCCATTTGCTTTGTGATGTGCTTTCCCAAGGGGATGTCCCCAGGGCGGGATTTCAGCTCTCGGACAGACTCTGCTTGTGGAGGGTTGTCATGCATGCAAACACCAGCCCCCCACAGAGGTCGCGGCCCCCAAAATGCTGGCGGCTGATGCTCTGAGGCTCTATCCCGAGAGAGAAGAACAGCCAGACACCTGTAAGCCAGGCAGTGTGGTGTGATGATTGGGGGAGAAGATAGGAGCAGTGGTTCTTAACCTTGATCCTTGACCTGTGGCTCTTAAATCTCAACCACCAAAAGCAGATGCCTGGTTGCCAGGAAGCACATGAAAGGATGCTCAACATCATGATTAACTGGAGAAATGCAAATCCAAGCCACAATGAGATAACACTTCACACCCACTAAGATGGCTATAATTAAAAAACAAAAAAGAGGAGGATGGGGCATCTGGGTGGCTCATTTGATTAAGTGTCCGACTCTTTTTTTTTTTTTTTAATTTATTTATTTGACAGAGAGAGATACAGTGAGAGGAGGAACACAAGCAGGGGGAGCGGGAGAGGGAGAAGCAGGCTTCCAGCAGAGCAGGGAGCCCGATGCGGGGCTCGATCCCAGGACCCTGGGACCATGACCTGAGCCGAAGGCAGACGCTTAACGACTGAGCCACCCAGGCGCCCTTTGATTAAGTGTCCGACTCTTGATTTGGGCTCAGGTCATGATCTCAGGGTCATGAGATTGAGCCCCATGTCGGGGTCCATGCTCAGCAGAGTCTGCTTGAGATTCTCCCTCTGCCCCTCTCTGCCCCACTCTTGTGGGCACACGTGCTTTCTTAAATAAATAGATAAAAAAATTTTAAAAAAAAAGAGGAAAATGGCAAGTGTTGGCAGGGATGTGGAAGAATTGGAAACCTCGTCCTTGCTGGTGGAAAAGCAAAGTGGCATGCCTGCCGTGGGAAAGAGTTTGGCGGTTCCCCAGTCAGTTCAGTATCGAATATCACCCTGTGACCCAGAGTCCCACTCCTAGATGCCCATGAGGACTGAAAACAGGCTCTCAAGCAACATTTGTACTCAGATGTTCACAGCATCTCTATTCACCAAAGCCAAAGGTCGAAAACAATCTAAATGTCCATCAACAGATGAATGGGTAAACAGAATGTGGACTGTCCAGACAAAGGAATATTATTCAGCCATAGCGAGACTACAGTTCTGACACATACCATAGCGTGGATGAACCTTGAAAGCCTGCTAAGGGAAAGAAGCCAGACATGGAAACCACCTGTTGTCTGGTTTCATTTATATGAAGTAACCAGTAACCAGTCCATGCATCAGAAAAAGCATGGTCGTGGTTTGTGGGGGCGGGGGGGGGGGGGGGGAGCGGGGAGAGAAGAAAATGGGAGGTGGCTCCAGGATGTGTGCAATGTTTCCTTTTGGGGTGGTGGAGAGTTCCAGAACTACATGCATGTGGTGATGGCTGGACCACATTTGAGTAGACATAATGCTGCTGAACGGTACACTTGGACATGATTAAAATGGTAAATTCTAGGTTGGGTGTATTCTGGCACAATCTTTTAAAAAAGAAAAACAACAGATGCCTGGTCCCATCCCAGAGTCTCTGCTGACGTTCATCTGGGGTGCAGCCTGGGCTTCCCCATCTCTCAGAGCTCCAGGGGGTGGGGGTTCTGGGGTGCAGCCAAGTTTGAGAACCTCTTTCCCGTTGCCAGCAGCCTGTTTGGCTCTGGCACATGCTGGGTGTGGCCCTGGGCAAGCCACTTGCGCAGCACCCCAGTTTTTGACCTGCAGAATGGGAATCCTATGATTACCCACCTCTGAGAGTTGTTACAAGGATCTACTGGGTCGATATTCGGAAAATGAATGCTTCCCCGTGTTCGTTGTTATTGGCGACACCTGGAGTTTAGATGGCCTCCTTCCCCAGGTCAGCCCTTTATCCCTCTTCCCCAGGTCAGCCCTTTATCCCTCTTCCCTTGACAGGTGTCAGCTCCGATTCCCTTCCAGGGAGCGAGACCGCACTTCTCTGTCCAGGACGGTCCTCCAAATGTGGTTGTCCTGTGTTCTTTGCAGTGTGGCATTTTCCCTAGACCATTTGGATGATAACCCTATTTCGCTTTTTTTTTTTAATTTTTATTTACTTATTTATTTGAGAGAGAGAGAGAGAGCACAAGTAGGGGGAGCAGCAGAGGGAGAGGGAGAAGCAGACTCCCCATTGAGCAAGGAACCTGATGCGGGACTCAATCCCAGGACGCTGGGGTCATGACCTGAGCCGAAAGCAGACACTTAATCGACTGAGCCACCCAGGCGCCCCTTATGATAAACCTATTTTAGATAATGAATTTTTTTTTTTTTTTTTTTTTTTAGAGAGAGAGAGTACATGCACACAAGGGGGGAGGGGGAGAGGGAGACAGAGAATTTCAAGCAGACTCCACTCCCAGTGCAGAGCCCCACTCAGAGCTTGATCTCATGACCCTGAGCTGAAATCAAGAGTTGGACACTTAACTGACTGAGCCACCCGGGTGCCCCTTGGACATTGAATTTTGTGGCCGCTCTCTTCTACAACGTGATCCATGAAGACAGCAGTGATGATCAACGTGCAGATGAGGAATGAGGGTTTTGAACAATGCTTTGGAGGGCTGGTCAGCTCAACCCAGAAAGCCACGGTGGAATCACAGCTTGCTTCCTGCTTCTTAAAGACATCGTCCCACTTTGCTTGAAGATTCATTCACCAGAAGAGAAATCTCCTCAGCTTGATTTCCTCCACCTCGTGACTCAGTTACTTAGAATTACAGAGGAGCCTCCCTGATGTGATACACATGTTAGAAACAGTCAGATGTCGTGCAAAGAAATTTGTTCTCACCTTGCTTTTGTTTCTGCATCACAGGGTGGTATCTTTTCAGTATGCCCTTCAATTAGCTTACACAGATGTACATCCAGAGTTCTCGTTCCCTTTCTTCATGCAGCTCATGGTATGAATCATATGCTCACGAGCCACTCCATACGAGAGTCCTCATTTGGTTTGGGGAACGCATTTCTCGCAAGAGCGCCACACATGAGATCTTACTCCTGATGAGCCGTAGCACACCACACTTCCAAGCCAGCATTCGGAACGTGCCACCATGAAGATGATAAGAGATTTGCATGCACATTTGAAAGGGAAAACCTTTGCTTTCTTTGTTACTGGGGTTTTATTATTTATATGAATGAGAACATTTCCCCCCAAAATGATACTTGAGTTTCCTGAGCTGGAATCTCACATCAGACCCCAGCAGGCATCTCACACATACACATCGTGTGGGTTTGTGTCTTTTGCCCACGGTTCTCTGCTGCAGTCCTCCCAGGAATCCTCCCCAGATTCCTCCCGGTGAACCCCACATGCAGCCAGTCCCCTGGCCCTGGCCTTCCAGCTACACTGTACATATGGCTTACTTTTTGACTTTCCTCCTCCACATCCCGCCAAGCCTCTGTACCTGGATTGTGTCTACGCTCTCATGAGGGGCCCACTGGGCTCGAAGCTCGTCTCCCAAGCCCCCTGGGCCACATGGCACACTCTCCACCAGGATCACAGCCTTCCTGAGCATGGGCAGCCCGTATTATTATCTTGATCTACACAGGGGCTCGTTTCCTTTTTGTTCACAAGCTTTTAAGAAAGTTCTGGCTTTCGGAAATTGTCATTAAAGTTGCCTGTTGGAAGTAATCAACACGCTCCGTGCATTCACATGTCTGTGAACAGGTCTCGCTCTTGAGACAGTCCGGCAGCAAAAGACTGAGAGGATCACAGCTCACTCCCAGTGTCTTCAATGAGTGTCGTTAAGAGAAAATCAGATATTCCAGTGGGGTGCTCTTGGTTTGCTCCTTCTAAGAAGAGATCCTGCCAGTAGAGAAATGTCCCAGAATTGCTCTGATGCTTATCACCATCGGAGAGCTTATGTGGCCCAGTGTTTTGCTGGCGGAAATATCGATCCCGACCAAACAGCTTCTGCAGCTTTTCCTCTAAAGAAATGCCATCCCTCAGGCATTCCCACAGAGGACCATGGCCAAGAGAATGATCATTTCTCATCATCTCACATAATAGAACCTGGATTCTTAAGTTCCGACCCCCTGCCCTTCGCGGGGATCAGTTCACATGTTGTTGGCATGCTTTATCCCTCCTGCTGTGCATTTACGCCGAACCGACTTGAGAGTCCCATGCGCCAGAAGCCGGCACGCCCTTTCCTTTGGCTGAAGGGCTCAGCTAAGGGCACATCTGTCAGGATGGCCGTGCCCCGAAGATAAGAGAAAGCAGATGGAGAGCACCCTCCCAGGAAGAGAGTTTTGTCCCACCCATTGCCCAGGACCATGCTGGAATGGGAATGAGAATATTCTCTCCTCCCTCGCCAGAACGTGTCTGGGATGCTATGCCACGCTGGTCCCCTGAGTGTGGGCAGGACAGCAGTGTCTGTCTGCCCCATCTGGTTTGTAGCACGTGGTCCTGCCCTGGATTCTGCCAAACCCAGGATTGGAAGGAAAGATGATGGGCATAGCAGGTCTGACTGCATCTTCTCTCCCACTTGATTCTTGGACACAGCATTAAGAACAGAGAAAAGTGATATTAAAGCCTTTGAAAAGAGGACAGCATGGTGTAAGGAGAGGAGGATGCAGCCAGGCTCCTGGAACTGATTTAATTCCATCACCAGGCAGCTGGGCTGTCCTGAGTAGTTCTGTTGTCTCCTTGGGCTTTGGCTCTCCTCACCATCAAAACTCCAAGATGGCGCCATCCTAAAAGTGTCTGATCTAACTTAGAAGAGCGCGAGGCTGATAGGATTGCCAACGGCTATTTTAACTACACCCACTGTAACCAAAGTGCTTTCCGTAATCTTTGAGCAACAGCCATATCTGAATTCCTCACTAGCCACGTCAAAAGATCTACTCCGACTTTTGACTTTCAATAGATATGATTACACAATTGTTCTCACAAGATATAGTCATATTTGCCAGAATGGGCAGTTTTGAGAAATGGGAACAAAAATGACTATCCATCCTTACTTTTTTGAACCAATTTATTTTTTTAAAAAATATTTTATGTATTTGAGAGAGAGCACGAGCAGCGGGGGGGTGGGGCAGAGGTGGAGGGAGAAGCAGACTCCCCCCACCGAGCAGGGAGCCCCACACAGGGCTCAATCCCAGGACCCTGGGATCATGACCTGAGTTGAAGGTAGATGCTTAACTGACTGAGCCACCCAGGTGCCCCAACCAATTTATCTTAAACAGAAAGATGCCAATGACAGGTTGCCCCATTTGTCTCTCTTGCCTAGAAGCACATTCTGGCCAGAGTTCACTGCGTCATATTCACATGGACAGACGATTCCCTCCTTAGGCGTGCACCATGCTGTGTTTGTAAATATGCTTTGTGAAGATGCATGTAGGAATGTAAGCAAAGGAAAACAAACCATGACAGTCAGGGCTTACTTGAAAAGAGCAGTGCTTACCTTGCACATGCTCGGTTTCTTGCATAGTACTGACTTCTGGTCAGTCATAAGTGAATGAGTGAGTGCTATGGACTTACTCATCCCCACAGTGATTATAGGGAAGCCCAGCGCTCCCAGAGCCTTCATCAGGATTACATGGAGCCCCCAGGCTGGGACAGCTAGGGATGCCCTCTGCTTTCTGGTGCTGTCCCTACCCAGAGCCTGGTGCCCACATTAATTAACATCCTGATGGCTTAGGGGCGGAGCTCATTCTGGAGGCCACGTCAAGGGCATCCGTCAGCCACCTGGAAGCTCAGGGCTGCTCTGGGACTGGAGGTCCCCAGTGAGCCCATGGAGGTGGGGGTGTCAGTGCGTCTCCCCCGGGAGAAGCTCTGGGGGCTGATTAGAATGTGTGCAGATACTGCGTCCCAGCCGTGTGGCACCCCGGGGACACAACGACGATCAAATGCAAGGAGAATGTGCTGAGATGAGGAGTACGTTGCAAACAGAAACAATATTATTCTTACTTTAAAATTAGAGACTGTGGCAAAAATCAGTTGTCCCAGCATTGGTCTCGTTTTGAATGGACACTCAGATCCTGAAATTATGAGTTTCCTTCTCTTCTTAGTCTTCTCCTCCCAGATGTGTGTGTGAGATAGGATCATCTTACACGGAGTGTAATAAGCATCAGTGGTGTTGTGGATACATGGAATTTAGCCTTGTCTCCGATCTGACTTCCCTCCAGCTGATAGCAGCCTGTCTGGTGGAGCTTACACCCCACAGTATGAAGTCCCATGAAGTGTGGGTATGAAGGGTGTGTTCACTTTGTTCCTTTTTCTCTCCATTATCCATGGCTTTTTCCTTAATAATTTATTGGGCTGAACTTACAGGAGAAAAACTCCCTGGAAAATAAGTTTGTAATAGCCAAAATATGGATTTCAGGGCCAACCATTAGGGAAGGGCATGACTCATTCCCCTACAAAAAAAGGACTTGTTATCAAAAAAAAAAAAGTTATTGACCCATTTGGACCAGAACAGGAAACCAAATCCCTCTTGCAGGAAAGCCATGTTTTGTCCGTTAAGGAACTTTGCTACTTTGTAGCAGGAGAAAAACCCTCAAATTGGAATAAGACACAAGCCAGGCTGTACTAACTCTGAGCTGTATAGATTATCCTGGTTTTCCATTTTATTTAATATTGATGAGTCAGCATTTTAAAGGACATCCGACTCAATTGTTTTCCTCCCAAATTATTCTGTGGATTGTTTTCTATATTCTACAAATTTCGGATGTGGGGAAAGAAGGAAGGTAAGGAAGGTAAGAGTTAACGCACACATATCTGTGGGCTTGTCATCTATGGCTTTGATTATGTTGAGGTACGTTTCCTTTGTACCCACTTCGTTGAGAGTTTTTATCATAAATCGAAGTTGACTTTTATCAGATGCCTTTTCTGGATCTACTGAGATGATCATATGACTTATATCCTTCATCTTGTTGATCTGGTAGTATCACATTGACTGATTGCCAATGTCGAAGCATTCTTGCATCCCTGGAGTACCTCCCACCTGATCTTGGTGTGTGATCCTGTTAATGTATTGTTGAATTCAGTTTGCTAACGTTTTGTTGAGGATTTTTGCATATGTGCTCATCATACTCAATGGTGAAAAGCTGAAATTCTTTCCTCTAAGGTCAGGAACAAGACAAGGATGTCCCCTCTCCACTTTTATTCAACACAGTACTGGAAGCCTTGGCCATTGCAATTTAGCAAGAAAGAGAAAGAAAAAGCATCCAAATTGGAAAGGAAGAAGTAAAACTGTCACTATTTGCAGATAACATGACATATATAGAAAACCCTAAAGATGCCATCAAAAAACTGTAAGGACTAATAAATTCAGTAAGGTTGCAGTATATGAAATTAATATATAGAAATTGGTAGCATTTCTAAACACTAATAAAAACCTATCAAGGGGACGCCTGGGTGGCTCAGTTGGTTAAGTGACTGCCTTCGGCTCAGGTCGTAATCCTGGAGTCCTGGGATCGGGTCCCACATTGGGCTCCCTGCTCAGCAGGGAGTCTGCTTTTCCCTCTGACACTCCCCCCTCTCGTGTGCTCTCTCTCTGTCTCATTCTTTCTCTCAAATAAATAAATAAAATCTTTTTTAAAAACCTATCAAGAAGAGAAATTAAGAAAACAATCCCATTTACAATTGCATCAAAAAAAAAAAAAAATAGTGAGGAATACCTTTAACCAAGGAGATGATAGACCTACATGCTGAAAGTTATAAGACATTAATAAAAGAAGTTGAAGAAGACACAAATAAAGGGAAAGATATTCCATGCTCATGGATTTCAAGAATCAATATTGTTAAAATGTCCATACTACTCAAAGCAATCTACAGATTCAATGCAATCTCTATCAAGATTCTAATCACATTTTTCAAAGAAATAGAACAAATAATCATAAAATTTGTAGAGAACCAGAAAAGACCCTGAACACCCAGAGCAACCTTGAGAAAGAAGAACAAAGCTGGAGGTACCACGGTCTTTGATTTCAAACTGTATTACAAAGTCATAGTAATTAGTACAGTATAATATTGGCATAAAAACAGATACATAGACCCATGACACAGAATAAGGAGCCCAGAAATAAACCCATGCATGCGTGGTCAATTAATTTATGACAGGGGAGCCAGGGATGTACCGTGGGGAAAGGATGGTCTCTTCGATAAATGGTGTTGGGAAAACTGCAACACTATCTTACACCATTACACAAAAATTAACTCAAAATGGATTAAAGACTTGAATGTAAGACCTGAAACCATAAAGTTCCTAGAAGTACCACAGCAGTAAGCTCCTTGACGTCGGTCTTGATGATGATTTTTCGAATCTGACACCAAAAGCAAAAATAAACAAGTGGGACTACATCATACTGGAATGCTTCTGCACAACAAAGGAATCCTCAACAAAATGAAAGGTAATCTACTGAATGGGAGAAGATATAAGAAGTGTATACACACACACACACACACACACACACATATATATTTTACATATGCATGGTAGAATATTATTCAGCCATAAAAAAGAATGAGATCTTGCCACTTGTGACAAAATGGATGGATCTTGAGGGCATTATGGTAAGTGCAATAAGTCAGAGAAAGACAAATACTGTATGATCTCTCTTATACGTGGAATCTAAAAAAAAAAAAGCTTGTGGTTGCCAGAGGTGGAGGGTGGGGAGGGTGGAGAAATGGATGAAGGGAGTCAAAAGGTAAAAAGGGAAAAAAAAAAACATTGAACCACAGATATCCTCTGGGCAGCCAAAATGTTTTGAATATTTTGGCTGCCCATGGTTGAAGGTTGGGAAGCATAACTGAATAGCAGAATTCTTGAGCAGTGCTGTTGGACCCCCGTCTAGTGGACCCTGAGATTTGCCTGCCTGTGAGTGGGAACGGTGGGGTGTTAGGAGAGATCTGTGTGGCCCAGATAGGGCAGATTTGGACTAAATAAACCTGTTGTGTCAAAATTTCGTGGTGTTCCAGCGACACAGATAATGGATCGTGAGAAGCCCGCTGTCTGGGGTAACAGACACCACAGCTTATGGGGGGCCTGGGATGGGGTGTGCTCTGGGCTTCTGGCTTTCTCTGAGACCATCTTACTTGGCCCTCATGAGGCCATTCTTCCCAAAAATACGTATCAGAGAAGAAGGAAACCACCTCTAATGTGACAGAAATATGCTAGGTGTTGACAACAATTTGAAGTCAATGGAATTTCCCCATTGTAAAGATGGGGATCTTTGTGTATGCGTGGGGGGCGCTCTATCAGGAGAACGGTGTTCCGTGCTTCACCAAGATGTCAGAGCGCTCTTAATGGCAACAGGATTATAGGATTAAAGCCTGAAATCAATACACAATGGCTGACCTGTAAAGTACTTTTAGGGAGTCTTCTGCACAGAGCTTCCACAAAACGCTCAGGGCATTGAGAGGACAGAGGTGAATTCATAGCAGTGTTGAGTGATCAGTCAGGCACACATAGTTGTGGTGAGGACTGAGGACAAGAGGAATTGAAGTTCTGAGTCTAGACAGGGCGGAGTGAACAGAGCAGTTAGAAGCAAGGTTGTGAAATGCATCGTCCAGAATGTCGTGTTTGCGGGATGCCAAACGGGGCCATGCCTGCTCCAGAGATAACCATGCAGGCATGGTGTCTAGTTCTCCATCGTATTTCACAAGCTTCAAGAAACCTCCAGAACGCGTGCCCTGGGGGTGTCCGAGCCAGCCAGCCAGCCATCCCCTGAAACACCGCCACAGCTCCAGACTTCAGGACGCTCCTCTGCTTTGCTTCATTGACGTCATTTTATCATGTGCACCTTGTATTGTTAAGTAGATGCAAGTTCTGTCTCCTTGGGGCCTCACGGTTGCTATGAGGTAGATGTAAGGCAGGGGACGGCATTTCAGAGTTCGTTCTGCATTGGCTTATTTGCTCGGTAAGGAGTCCGATGTCTGCAGATGCAAGGGCTGGGAGAAACATTTATACTTTTTCTTTACATTTTGCCATGGGAGCCAAAATAGGCATCAACAGGTTATCTGGCTGTTGAGCTGTTTCCTGTAGGTCCCCCACCTGATTCCTATGGAATGCTGCACTTGATGAACAAGGCACTGGATTCCTCTGGTGCTTGGCATCCCACGACAAAGCATGAACTGGCATTCAAAGCAGCCTCCAGAGATTGGTGTTTGCTTTGCCTTTAATATTTATGGACAAGAAAATCTGAGTCTCAAAAATGCTCTCAGGGAACTGAACGATAGTACATTTGGCAGAACAGAATAGGATTGGAGGCTAAGCGCAGGTAATACTGGGCTGCTGCTGAATGTGATGGGTTTCCTTTTTTCTTTTTTTTTTAATTTTTATTTTTTAAGTAAGCTCCATGCCCAGCGTGGGGCTTGAACTCACGACCTTGAGATCAAGGGTCACATGCTCCACCGACTGAGCCAGCCAGACGCCCCGCTACATATTTATTTTAAATACAGAGAGCCCATCGTTCATACGAAAGCTTCCCCGCAAGCTCCTTTTGTCAAACATGAGAGCAGAGTTGTCCAGAGGCTCTCATCCCCCCAGTCATTCATTCCTGCAAATGTTGGCTCTGGGGCCTTCGACACGCCGGGAATTGTTAGGAGCTGCGGAAACAGGAAGTAATCGCTGTCCCCGTGGGTCCCACATGATAAGCAGGGAGACGATAAATAAATGTATAATAACCATAATAGCGAGCACGTACTGGATATTCACTTTGTGCTAAGAACCTCCTGAAGTTCTTTCACGTGTAGTGGCCCATGTGATCACTTCGTGAGGTAGGTACAGGTATTCACCCATTTTACAGGAGATAAGTGGAGGCAGAGAAGAATCAAGGAGTGTGTCCAAGTTCATGTGGCTCGTAAAGGGCAAAGGCAGGAGTCGAACCTGGATGGCATATCTCCGCCATATGCGGGCTGACTTCCTGGCTGCACCGGCCTCGGGGTGGAATACGCCCTGGGCACCGGGTGCTGGGGAGGAATACTGGTCAGGACAGGGGAGAAGAGGCTCCTAGGCAGAGTGTGGCTTCCATTTTGTTTTGCTTTGTTTTTTTTTCTTTTCTCTTCTCTCTCTCTCTCTTTTTTTTTAAGTAGGTTCCATGCCCAGCGTGGAGCCCACTGCAGGGCTTGAACTCACGCCCCTGAGATCAAGACCTGAGCCGAGATCGAGAGACAGACAGTCAACTGACTGAGCCACCCAAACGCCCCACCATTTTGTTTTTAATTTGAAATTGGAGTGTTGGTTCTCTAAACCCTCTTTCTGCACTAACACTTACATGATTCGATTGAGCAGACCCTGAGGAGGGGGGAAGACTGAAAACCGATGTGCCCTTTAGCCTGCCAGCGCCCCAAACCCCACACCCAGTAGGAGAAATTGCTCCGTGGAAACAGCTCATTCGAGTGTTGGCTTGCATTTATTTTCGGCATATTAGATACAGAGCACGTGGTATGGCATTCACGGTCACTGGTCTTCACGGCCGCCATTTATATCATATATCCATTTGTTCGTAACTTTTGAAGCTTCAAAGAAACCCAAGCCCATTCTTGGCAGCAAGTGGGCTACTTCTCAAGATGGCAGACCGTGTTAGAAAGTGGGGTCGGGGGGGGACAGTAAAGTAACCGCCAAACGGAGAAGGCCCTTCGAGACGGGGAAACAGAGCAGGCGACTCCATACAGTTTACACAGAACTTTATTCAGGGCAACTTACTGATGGGGGATCGGGTGGAGAATGATCCAGTAGCCCTGCAGTTACTCTCTGCGAAGTCCAGACATCAGGCTGCGGATTTTATAGAGCAAGCGACGCTGGGGCACCGCAGCGGGATCAGGGGGTTCACACACACCTCAAAGGGTTTGCAGGTGCCTACTTGGCAGCTACCCCTCTAGTAAGCTCTTGTGGCCCCACCTGAGCACCAGGAAGGAGAGAGGCTGTTATCTCTAGCAGATTCATGGGAGGCCAAAGCCAGCCTCCCCCATCCCGGCCTGGGCAGGTGATCCTAAGTTGTGTATGTCCATCCCCAAAGTGCCCGGAACAGGTAGCCTTGAGAGAGGTCACCGAGTGGCCAGAAGTGCAGTCAGTGTCCTTAGCACCCCTAAAGACCGTCTTCTTGTCCACAGCAATGTGCTTCTTGACTCTTCCTTCCGCTTTTCAGCGCCTAAGACCTTGTTCTGATGATAGGCTAACGTTTCAAGGAGGCTCGGTTCACACACCGCAGTGTGGTTGGGAGTATTAACTGATTCTAGCTGGTACATGGAGTTAAAGGTTGCAAGCATCCTCCGTTTCCTTCATGACGACGCAAATAAACCGTGCAGCAGGAATCTGTCACGCGGCGTCTTACGCTGTAAGGCAAAGTGAGAATACGGGTTTTGCTCGGGGCATTCGAGCCCATCAGAAATGATATTGGAAATGATATTGGAGGCTTGCATGGGCGGTTTGGCACTGTGTTCGTGCTGGAGCATCCTCCCAAGAGAAGTCATCTCACACTGATGAGATCTTCTGTCTGTCTCTCCCCTTCACAGGGCTGCCTGACAACGCCCAACTCCCCGTCTGTGAATTCCCGTTCCCTTACGTTGGGTCCATCCCTCTCACTCAGCAACATCTCAGGGGTGTCTGTGAAGTCGGACCTGAAGAAGCGGCGGGCACCCCCTCCTCCGACCCTGCCAGGCACGGGGCCACCAGCGCAGGACAAGGCCTCGGAAAAGGTAGGCAGAGGGCAGCTCTCGGGACCAGCATATCCACTAGATGGACCAGTGAGTTCTCTAGAAGTTCCCTGTGTGCCCTATGATCCTTCAAATCTGTGGCTTAGCAGGGAGAGTGTTCGGGCCAATATTTAAGCTTTATGTAGAAGTAAAGGTGAGATGCCATGCTACTTCAGTTATGGGAGGTCGGAAACTTTTTGTGCTTTTAATCATTAGAGGTCTGTGCTTGCTGATTAGCATTTGTTCTACCTCTAGCGTTGAAATTTTGGGCATCGTCACCAACGCTTCGTGAGAAAATTGCATGGGTCAGGGCACTGGAAGAATCTGGAGTCTGTACGGAATAGGGACGATAGGTGATATTAATATAAGATGCGCCAAATAAGTCAGAGTCACAGGACAGTGGGGAGTAAGTCACTTTCGGTGTGATATGGCATTTGCGGAGTGTATGTATGAAGTGTGCATGTTAAGTTTATCTTCAGAGCAACTTAATCCCTTTGCAAGAGGTTGTCATTATGTGTGGCTGGGGAAGAGCCTCTGTCCCCAGCAGCTGGGGTCTCGACTGGGCTTCTCTCCTGCCACGTTTCTGCAAGTGCCACCTTGCAGCGCTGTTGGAAATCCCCAAACCTCCCTTCCCGGGGGCCAGGCTGCCTTGGCCATGGCTCCTCTTCTCGGGGCTTGGAGTGGGACACCGTAAAACTGGGAAGTATGGTTTATATTCTCCAAATGCATTGTTCCTCATTTGGGTGGGCAGTGGCAGGGACAGCCCCCGGGGTGGCCAGGATGGGAGCGGGCTTTTGAATCCTAGAGAAGATGAGCTCCCCAAGGCAGACCAGCTCCATCCGTATTCTCAGACACGGAGTCAACCTGCAGAGTCAGCGAGGATGCATTGTTCTTCATGAAGCTCAGAGGTTTCCCAGGGACAGGCGCCCCAGGTTCCTGGTGGAGGCGGGGGGCGGGGACACCTCAGCACGAACAGGAACTTTATAAAACACACATTTATTCTCCCATAGGGGCTTAATTTCCTTTCCTTCTGCCTTGGTGTCCCTTGGCCTGTCCCTGCTTTATATAGGCCGAGTGCTTCACATTCCTGCTAGTCTTGGTTGGAACCCTTTTTTGCTAATTCCATAAAATGGCTTTTCTTTAAAATAAACTAGAAACTAAGTCTGTGCCTCCCAGGTGGGAGGCTTGGCCCGGGGTCGTGGTTAGAAGTTATCTGAGGGGGTCTCTGAAGCCGCAGACTTGTCACTTAGTTTCCTTTTTATCCTGGTTGTCTGTCTGTCCATCAGTCTTTTTTTTTAAAGACTCATTTATTTTAAGAGAGCAAGTGAGCATGTAAGCAGTGGGGAGGGGCAGAGGGAGAGGGAGAGAGAGTCCCAAGCAGATTCCACACTGAGCACAGAACCCAACGTGGGGCTCGATCTCATGACCCGGAGACCATGACCTGAGTCAAAACCGAGTCGGATGCTCAATCACTGTGCCACCGAGGGGCTCCCCGTCCGTCCGTCAGTCCTAATCTTAACAAATCTTCCTCTCTCCCTCCAGGGGTGATCTTCATCCCCAGAGACTCCCCTCCCCCCCCATTCCCATCTACAGACCTTTCTGGCCACGCCCCAGCAATCTGTTGGAAAAGCCTAATACACGACATATTTTAAAAGAAAGTATTTTGAGTTTTGGGCTTCCTAAGCATTTGCTAATGCCACGAAGTTGTTTTGAGGTCTCCATGATATCTTAGCTATCTTCTGATGTGAAGAACTTTAGGCGCAAACGGCACCTCATTTGGTGGTACGCTTGCATGGTTAAAGGGTGTAAATCAAACACGGTGACTTCTGGTGGGTGTGTGCGTGTGCCTCTTTATTTTGCTGGGGTTTAGAGTCTGAACTTCTTCGTAACCCGCAGATCATATTTCTAGCATTTAGCACTTTTCAACCAGTCCCCTCTGGGGACGTCTTTTTGCTTTCGATTGGGAGGGATATTTCTTTCTCAGTGAAAATCACGAATTCCAGGATCATGATCACTTACGGGGTTTTTTTTTTTCCAATGAGAATCGCGTTTCCCTAATGTTATAGCATGTAGATGCTAAGCCAAATCAGCATTTTAAAACCGTCTTCCATCCAGAGAAGATGTGGTGTTTTTCAGATTTTAACGTACTTCTCCAGAGTGGATAAAGTCTGCTGGAATAGGAAAATGTATAGTAAGTAGAGAATCGGGAATTCTGAATGAAAAGTAAACAGTTCTCTATACCCTGAATAATGAACAGAGTTCCCTGTGAGGCAGTAAAAGCTTTTTACTGAAATCTATTTTATTTGGCACAGAATGAGTGGAGAAATTGGCTCACAGAAACCCTCTCCTTTTTTCAGCATATGAGTGGCATATGGATTAGATTTAAGCATTTGTTAGGACCATTTTTTTTTCCTTTTTAAATGAAAGGTATTTTGTTATTTACTAATTTCTGGGAAAGGAACCCAAAAATGTATTGTTGTCATTGTTGGGGAAAAACGTCAATTCCTTCTTCATGAACTTCCTTCCATATAAAGATAAGATGTTTGTTTGGAAAGCCTTATTTATATGCAACTGTTGCTAACACCAATATCCTGAATGAAAAGGAAAGGCTTATTTTCAAGGACATGACTAGTTTTGGAAAAGGAAAACGCGTCTATTTTCTTATTTTAGAGGATTTTTTCTTATCATCTGGTCTGAAAAATTTGGTGTTTCTGTATTCAGGTCTTAGAGTGGGAATATTTTCAGCCGCGTCCCGGCTCATCGGAAACATTTTCAAAAACGCGGTCTTTGTATGCGTGTTTGTTACCTGATGATAGACTCACAACATGATCATCAGTATTGGTAATTTCTAAAAGTACTTTCCGTAGAGCGGTTCCCAGAGGTGTTGGGGCCAGTGGAAAAGAAATTAACAGTGTCCCCGGGCAAGCCTGTTAGCAGAGAAATTGGCAAGATGGGTAAAGAAACATGTTATCTTTCCACCTATCCTTCCAGAAGTGGCCAGACCAAGGTGTTCCCCTTTCCCAGTACCTTGAACGTAGTTTTAATCAAGTGGAACGTTCAGACAGGAATGATATATATGTGAGGGCACCATATGCTAAGTCAGTATTTTTCAGACTTAAGTGAGCATCAGAATCACCCCCAAAGGGCTTGTTAAAACACATTTTACTTGGCTCCACCCTGAGAGTTTCTGATTCAGGAGATCTGGGACAGGGCCTGAGAATTGGCATTCCAGCAAGTTCCCAGGCAAACCCCACTTTGAGAACCACCATACCACAGACTGCCACTGCCCTGATCCGCCCACGCAGATTTGGAACTAACAAATGTGAGAGAGAGCCGCTCGGTGTGAATATTCTTAACAGATCCGGAGAGAGTCTTCGGCAGGACAGTTACCTAGAAAGGAATGAATCTGCGCTATGTAATAATATTTGGGCACAGGTCGCCATGGTGTTAGCTGGGGCCTGACGTTGGATGTTAAGATGAATAAATAGCTCCACTCACTCTCTGGTCCTCAGTTTTCCTCCTCTGCAGAATGGGAAGACTAAAAGCAGCCTCCCCAGGTGCATGATGTAGAGGTCAGAGCAGGGGCCCTGGAGCGGCCACCTGGGTCCAGATCCCAGCGCTGTCACTCCTGGTAGTCCTTGGTGAGTCCCTCCACTCGCACCCCTCCTTCCCCGAGGTGCACAAACCGCATAACCAGGTGGCGTGAGAGCCAGGCATCAGGGGATGTGGGAGCCTGAGGCAAGGAGGGCTGGGTGGTGGGGGCAAAGGCTCCTGCATGAACCAAGTTGCAGACTAAATCTAAAACTCAAACTCTCCATTGCTATAAACATCAGGGGCAGTGCAAAAAGTTGCCACACCCCGGGGGAAGGTTCATCCCGTTAAATGATGCCACACACCCCCTTGGTGGCATTTTTGCCCATCAGTCACAGACTGAACACCCCGTTCAATAGTCCACACTGTCAGAGATTATCAGGGGACAATTGCTCATCCCTTTTATGCCTTTGGAGCCTCTCTCTGAGAAGAACGAGAACAGAATCCTGTCCAGTAATCCGTTAGGTGACTCAGTTTACCTATTCAGGATCAAAGCAATCCCACATAAATCACACTTGCTGACTTCTGCCTCTGTACAACACTTTGCTGGCTACAGAGAGGCTTCTTTCGCTTTTCTGTCAATTGATTAAAAATAACTTGTGGGACTTTACTAGAAAATGCTGTGTTGTCTAACTTGAGTTATCATTTCCCACAAATCCGGAATGAACAGCTCTTCACTATTTTTTCAGTCGGCACTCGGTTCTTCTACGCCTGCTGTTGTGCCTATAACAACTATAAATCCTTTTTTATTGTGAGTAAAAGTCATTCAGAAAGTGTTTCAGCCATCCAGGCTTTCTTTTGTCCTATAGTATTTGAATTATTGCATTCATTGCAGAGAGCGTTCAACACCATAAAATTCCAACATGACAAGCACGCTTGTACATGATCTCAAGTTTGTTGCATCAGGACTAAAATAACTGGTTGTATTGGCCATTAAAATGAGAGATGGGGGGGTTGGTGTTATGATCAGTTATTGGTCTTACCCAAAATAGATTTTTCCATGAAACATTGCTTATGTATTTGATAAATATATGTTGAACAGCTGCTATTTGCAAGCCCCGTGCTTACGAGCAAGAATTGGTATTCATTCCTCGAATATCTCAGTGCGATGTACACATAAACACACAGCGTTTTGTACTGTGTAAATAATTAGGGTAATCTGCACGTGTTAGAAATTAGGGGAAGTATTCCCACTTGAGGTTCCATTTCTGGAAACATCATGAGAATCAGGTGATTAGACTATAACGGGAAATCGTAAAACTTTGCTGAGTGCACCCCCAATGAAAAGTTTCGTCCAGAACTGAAGTATGCATTTGACGGTTTCTGTGACGGCGTATCGCCTTGTTCTGCCATGTTCCCGACCTCGCTCTTCATCCCAATCCACAGCAGAGAGAAGGCTCCAGCGAAGGAGTCCCCACTGAGCAGGGCCACAGACTAGGGTGGGCTCCAAATGCCTTCTCCTCCCTGCTGTTAGGACTGACGGTTGTTGCTTATGGAATTGATCATCCGCGAGGATGTCAAGGTGAATGGGATCCCTATTCCCACAGAGCCATGGCCACGGTCCTTCTCCTGGGGTGAAGTCTCCTTTAAGTTCTCTGTGTCCTGCCTCATGGTGGTTGTTAATTTGTTTCTGGCAAAGTGGATGATGCTTGGAGACTTTTAAAAAATTATTCTTCAATTATTCTTCAGGGGCGCCTGGGTAGCTCAGTAGGTTAAACATCTGCCTTCGGCTCAGGTCATGATCCCAGGGTCCTGGGATCGAGTCCTGCATCGGGCTCCCTGCTCGGTGGGGAGTCTGCTTCTCCCTCTGCCCCTCCCCCCGCTCATGCTCATGCTCTCTCTCTCTTTTTCTCTCTCAAATAAACAAATAAATCTTTTTAAAAAGTTATTCTTCATA
Organism: Phoca vitulina; assembly: GCF_004348235.1. NCBI lineage: Eukaryota > Metazoa > Chordata > Mammalia > Carnivora > Phocidae > Phoca > Phoca vitulina. Next base: position 4,885,418 of record NW_022589747.1, on the reverse strand, counting down.
GTAATCAAAGACCTTTGATGACCTCCAGGGCGTGGGTGGGGCTCACATGAACCTGGCTCGTCCCTTTGGCTTCCCGGAGCGCTGTGCTGACCAGGCAGGATTTGAAGGTCAGTTCAGGAGAGAAGAGTGGTCCCTTCAATATGCCTGCGTGCCAGGGACCTGGGAGGGGAAGAGGCCCCACCTGGACTGACCCCCTGTGTGACATGGGGAGGGGAGGTCTGCAGACTCACCTCTCTCTCTCATGCGCCTCCACCTGTCAGCGAGGACTGATCCCGAAGCCAGCCACCTCCCCCCATGCCCACCTTAGCCCCCGGTGCAGGCACTCCTGCCCTGGGATGACCCCATTGCAGTGGCCTCGTCCTCGGTCCCTGCTGCTGCCCCTGCCCCTCTGTCTGCACACTCCTTCTATACCCCTGCTAGAGCTACACTTGCGACAACAAAAGTGGGGGCCTGTCTCCCCTTTGCATGCCCTGGAGAGTAATCCGCCCTCTCACCTCGGCCTGCAGGCCTCCACGCTCTGGGCCCAGCACCTCTGCCCATGCCCTCACCCCCCTGCCCAAAGAGGCCTTTACCTTGTCCTGTCCACGGGGCCTGTCACCTTCTTCCCTCACCCACACCCCGCTTGGAGGTCACTTCCCCAGCAAGGCCTCGTCGACCGTCCACCCTCTGGTCACAGTCCGTGCCGTCTCCCGTTCTGTCCCGTTTCTCTTCCAGCTTCTAACACATAAGCCCAGAGGCAAGGGACTTCGTCTCTGGACTCACTGACGTGTCTCAGGGTCTAACACTGTGCCACCACGTCGGTAAACGTGTGTATTAATTCAGTTCATGCATACGTGATTCATCTATCAGGCATGCGAAGATGGGTCCTCTCTACGTGAAAACCACTGATTTCAAAATATAACGCGAAGGGTAATGAATTGCCCTGCTCACAGAGCCTACTTAGGAATAGCGACAGATCTGGCCAGAACCCGTGCTATTTGCTCATCGCTGCAGGAGGAGACTGTCTGTGAGCCCGACAAGCGCAGGCTTCTGCCAGATGCCCGAGCTAGAAGTGCCCATCAGGTGTAGACGGGCGGAGGTGTGGGAACTGTGTGGAGGCAGGAGGGCGTGGAGAAGCCTATGTGTGCTGTGCGGGTTGGAGCCGCTGCGGGGACAGGGCCTCCGAGGACGGGACACACACACACACACACACACACATACCCCGCTTCCTGTGCTCCGCGACGAGGAGCAGAGCGGGGCCCCTGCAGCCCGGGCAGGGAAGGAGCCGCAGGTGTGGCCGAAGCCTGGACCCTGCCACCTCGTGCGTGTCTCCACTCTTAGATGGGTACAGGAGCCTCCCACAGTCGGGAGATGAAATAGGAGGGTACGTGGAAAAGCAGCTGCAGAGAGGGAAGCTCTCTGTTCTCTCTCCCTCCCCCCACCCCCAGACCTTCTCTCTGAGTGTCTGTGATTTTCTGCCCCCCCAGGCCCTTCTGCCCGCTCCCTGTGTGTCCTGTTCAACTCCCTTCTGTCGGTTTGCTCTTTTAATGCCTCTTAACCATGTTTCTTCAAAATAACACGTGCACAGATACGTGTGTATCTGTATCTGTGTGGGGGGGGCACTCTTCTGCCATTTCTAAACTCCGAGGCCACATGATGTTGGCTTCGCCCTCACAGCCCCCTGGCGAGTTTGCTCATTGTGACGGCCCTTCTTCAGCTGAGTTGAGGAGACTGAGTCAGGCCAGGCCCGCTGCAGGGCAGAGACGGCACAGCCCTTGGCTGTACGTGGTGACCCTTCTAAACGGCGGGGTGGGGGACCCGGGGCCTGTGCCCGGACCTGCAGACGCAGGACTCCCCACCTCCAGTGCGGAAGTCACGGTGCCCCACGCGGCCACGCTCCCTCTGTGACTTCAGCAGACACACAGACCTTGGCGAGGACGAGGTGCCCACATCGAGGTTGGGAGTCCTGCGTCTCAGGGACTCGTCCCAGGGTTTGAATAGACGTCCTTACAAACCCAGAGGAGCTGCCAGGCTTCCTCTCAGCGGTGGCGGAGGGCTTTCCACCTCCCCGCTGTTGACTGAACGATGCACTTTAATGTTCTGGAATACCGTGGGAGCGCCGTGTTTCCATTTCCTTCCCGTGTGGCGGTGCCCGGCTCTCCTCTGAAGGTCAGGAGCAGCGTAGGCTCAGCCCTTTGTGTGGTGGGGCTGCAGGTTGGTAATTTAGCAGAGCATCTCTCCCCCGGGGGGGGGGGGGTGGAGTGGATGCAGATGGCCCCTTCCGCCCTCCCGGTCACGCTGCAGGAAAGCCCCTCTGTCCCTGCCCTCCTCCTACCAGCCCGGCCCTGTCCTTAGGCAGGCAGGAAAGTGAGGCCTTTGGCTTCTTCTGTGTGTTTGTTCCTGAACCTGTTGTGAATGTTTCTTTCTTTATAAAGCTCAGATGTCTTCAACAAAAGACACGCCGAGCACCCCTCCCCCCAGAATGCCCCCTCCCCCGCTTTTTGTCCAAAGCAGGTGCAACAGGGGACTGCCTATGGAAAGGAAAAGCATTTTCCAGGCTGCATCTTCCCCTCAGCAGAGTGCAAAGCCTCCGCGATGTGTTCCCTGCTGTTGTGGTTTCTCTCAGGATAAAAGCAGACTTATTCTCTCAGGCCCATCATCCTGTGTGTTTGGGTTCTAGGCGGCTGTCTGACTGGCTGGAGGGCGTGCATTCCCCTCTCCGTGGCTCTGTCCCTCTCCATGGGCATGATGAGCTATCCCCAGACATTGTGACTTGCAGGACATTTTACAGCATTTGGGATTTTCCAGTTCAGTCGCTCTGTAGTGACCTCTCGCCCTTAGCTCTCCTTAGAGAACCCCTTAGCAGAGGTCAGTAAGGTGCCACTCTGTGGAACCTCAGCACCCACAGCCTTGAGTACAGAGTGTAGACTTGCCATCCACTTGGCTGAATCCCGACTGGGGACAATGACCTGTTTGCGGTACGTCCCAGCCCCAAGCACAATGCCTGGCATGTAGTCATCCATCAGTGAGCATTTCATAAACAAACCAGTGTGGGCCGGATGACAGAAGGGCCAAGGAGAGTCCTGCGAGGCGGCATGGCTTCTCTTCAGCCATGATAAATGAACTGTTGTCTACCTGGAAGGTCTCCAGTGACACACACAGGGAGAATGGGCCCTGTGATCGATGACGTACATGGTGTGTGTATCGGCGGGAGGCTCAGGTACCTGGGGGCAGCTAGAGAGGAGGCCTGCCAGGATCCGGAGTGATCTTCAGTGCGATGGCATTTGGAGGTGAGGGAGCATCAGGGTCTCTAATGGCCCCTAGCTCCATTGCTCCCATGTCCCCCGTGCTGTAGACCCTGGACAAGCGTAACCCCATACCCAGGTCCCATCGAAGCTTCTCGATGCGCTCTAATCCAAGGTTGACCCTGGCACCCCTAGATTTCCAATGCAAGAATGGTTGCAGCTGAGGAAAAGGCACGGGTATTTTGAGGAGCCGGCAGTCAGTTGAGTCTGGGAAGAGTTCACAGTAGTGTGATGCTAGGGAGAGGTGGAAAAACGAAAATATGCCAAGAAGAGAACATTCTAGAAATTGAAGAGTCTAGAAATAGCAGAAATTAGAATACTTAAGCGGAGAAATGTAAAGGCTCACGAGTTCCTGTCCTGAGCGGGGGCTGCATCCAGAGGACAGGACAGGGACCAGTGCGTGGGCCCACTCTTCTAGAATGCTTGTTTTCATGGAATATAGGAAAGAATCTTCTTTGAGGTGGAGTTGGGGTGCTGGCGTGACGAATATGGGGAAGCACCATGTGGCAGTTAGGTGTATTGTTGGCTCCCATGATCCCCCAGCAAGGCAGTGCGACGTTATCTTAGTTTTCTTAGCTGCTCTTATAGGGACTGTTGGCTCCTTTTCGTAGGTGATGGGCACGCAGAGGGTGAGTGGCTTACTCAAGGCCGTGTCTGAGGAAAGCCTTGATGGAACCTCTAACAGTTTGAGCTGTGACAGGCACAGTGACCGCCTGCCAGCTAAGTTAAGGGGAACTCGTTTGCTGGGCTGCCGTGATGACGAGACACCACAAACTCGGGGGCTGGCGCGGCAGAAATTTACTTCTCATAGTTCCGAGGCTGTTAGTCCAAGATCGGGGTGCTCCTGAGGCCTCTCAAGGCTTGGAGATGGCTGTTTCTGCACTGTGTGCTCATGGGGTCTGCCCTGCACGCACATGTCTCTCCTTCTTGTACAAGGAATATGGGAATCGCCCTCTTGGCCTCATTTTGATTTAATCACCTCTTGAAAGACCCTCTCTCCAAATATAGTCACATTCTGAGGTATGGGGATTAGGACTTCAAGGTACAAATTTGAGGGGGAGGGTATGTGCAGAATTTAATCCATAACAAAAGGAAGCTGGGTTTCTGTTTATGAGCAGTTTTCTTAGCCATAAGGAATTCGAGAACAAATAAGATTTGGTGCTTTATAGGCTCTCGGTATTTAATTGGAGCAGACGTCTTATGTCCCCAAATACTGGAGAATGGCCCTTGTCTGGGTAGATTATGGCATAGGGATCCAATCCATGGGAAATTCTCACTCGCAACCTTGCTTTTTATGATCCCCCCCTAATTCCCATGCTAGGGGCCAGAGACTAGGCTGGGTGAAGGTGTCACTTCCAGATTCTTTCCCAGCAGGTGGCATGCAGATCATAGATACAGTCCTAGCCTAGAAAGACCATCCATCCTGGCCGGGAGTGTTTTAACTGTTAACTCAGCGGGGGGTGGAAGGCCATTGTGCCACACCAACCACGTGCAGAAGTACACTCAAAAAGATTGCCAGGGCAGCTGGGCAGAGAGGGCACGTCATCCGGTCCTCAGCCAGCTGGTCCCAAGGTCAGTATGAAGACGATTAAGGACCCAACGATGGCTCAGTCCTTGTTGTGTTTCAGCTACTCTGCTGAGATCTCACGTATGTCATCATTTCATTTAACTTAATCTGGTCCTGTCTTCCTTGTACCAGTGAGGACACAAGGTCTACCAGGGTGAAGAGAGGTCACAGGGCCATGCCAGTAAGTGGCAGACGTCGGGCCTGCCAGAGACATCTTTCTGGCAGGAAGTTCTCCCGCATGGGCGCTGATTGGGATCAGAGGGAAACGTGTGGCCATCGGGTGGCATCGTGTTTGAGTGGGAGACGTGTGGGCTTGAATCCCGGCTCCGTACCCTCTGCGGGAGATGCCGCGGGGCTCGGGTGGCATCAGGTGCTGGGGCATCATAACCACCGCTGCTGCCATCATCTCTTCTGATGTAGAGATTCTCAAATGGATAGAAGGTTTGAAACAGAGGGCTACACTCATACTCCTCCTTGACAGAGAAGGCAGGTGTTTGCTAGTGGAGAATGAAAACCCAAAGATTAAAAACAATTCTAGGGACGCCTGGGTGGCACAGTCAGTTAAGCATCCGACTCTCGGTTTCGGCTCAGGTCATGATCTCGGGGTCGTGAGCTCGAGCCCTGCGTCGGGCTCCGTGATTAGCACAGAGTCAACTAAAGTTTCTCTCTCTCCCTCTGCCCCTTCCCATGTGTGCTCTCTCTCTCTCTCTCAAATAAATAAATCTTAAAAAAAAAAAAAATTCTAAATATCTTCTTGGAGAAAGAACATATTCACACTCCACTCTGCACCGCAAATACCCTGATTTTTCCACAGAGCAGATTCTCCCTGCTCCGAATCCATGGAGCTCTTTCTCGACAGCCCATCCCGCTTCTCATGGAGCTGACCCTATAGTTGGAACATCTGGCAGAATCAGGAGAGAATCCGTTCACCTCCATTTGTGCCCTTTGTCGAGGAAATGAAGCAAACCTGGCAGACTCATCCTGAGGAATGCCAGCCTGCTGTTCTCTGGGCGAATGACCGAATCAGTGGAGTGGATGTCACCTGGTTTGCCCCAGCCAAAGATACAGAAGCTTGACTGGTCTGAAACCCATTTATATTTATTATTTTTGTGGCTCTACCCAGTTGGCAAAACTCTGTGTATCTGCTCATCCAGTGTGTTTTGGGGCTTCAGGAGTCTTGACAGGAATGAAGGATAAAACAAGTGGGACCGTGTAAGTTTCTTTCAGACCTAGCCTAACTCGGTCTCCTTTTGAGGCAACGCTTTAAGGAATAATTCTGTCATTGAGTCTTCAAATGTTCCAGATAGGGGAGCCTGTGTGGTTCAGTTGGCTAAGTGGCTGTCTTGGACTCAGGTCATGGTCCCGGAGTCCCAGGATCAAGCCCCGCATCAGGCTCCCCAATCAGCAGGGAGTCTGCTTCTCCCTCTGACCCTCCCCCCTCTCATGCGCTCTCTCTCTCTCTCTCTCAAATAAATAAATGAGGTCTTTAAAAAAACAAAAACAAAAACGCATGTTCCAGATATGAAGTACATCTACCGGGTTAGCAAATCACCAAAACTAGCACAAAATTAAATAAGGGATTTGCACAGGTTCCTTTGGAAAGAAACAGCCACATATAGGTTTTGTTTAGCTCCTAAAATATGGAAAAGCGAATACAAAATGTATGATGGTACAGAACAAGGTCTTTTTTTTTAACATTGGAGGAAGTGGAAATGCTAGGAGATTGCATATTTGGGATGTTTCCTTCTTCCGCGAGGAGGCAAAGATGCGGATCTGCATTGTGTTCAGAGGAAGTCTTACTCTTTCATCAAAACAAACAGCCATGTGAACCTGGAGCGTCCCATCCCATTGCAGAGCCTAGGAAAACAGTCGGTGCCACAAACGAACTTCCTTGGGTGGAGAAAACAGGGTGGAGGATATGGAGAGTTTGCAGAGAAAGGAAATGGGAGCTATTTTGGTGGTTTTACATCCACACTTTGTTACAGGCCCTTTCCTCCCTGACACTTCCAGCTACTGAAGCAAGCTTATTTGAAGAAGATTAGATGCTCATGTATTTTTAGCTGTCGCCCAAGTGTGACATTTAAGGAGGCCCCTGTGATAACATCAGAATGAAACGTGAGCTTGCCGCTTTCCTGCACGTTGACGTTGTGGTTGACACAAAGGAAAGGAAATCTGGGCTTCATGTTCCAGCCTCACACGGCTTAAATCTTCACTGTTCAAGTGTATGGTTCTCGTCCCCATACGTTGTCCCTCTTGTCACGTTGGTTTTGGCCATCGACCGTGGTAACCAACAGTCTGTGTGTTTCTTCTTATAAAGAGAACCTAGTAAAATCGTGATTTCATTATTTTTCTTGCCTTTGTGTGTTGCTTCTTTATATCCGAATATTTTTAGGACACTTAACAATCACCCTGGTACCCAACAATCAGAACAGTGGGTTTTAGAATTCAAATCAGTATTTTAAATTTATCGCATAAAAGACCCTAATTCCTCTCCTGGAGGCATCATTGGGCCTTTGGAACCGAGAGCCAAGTGCAGAGCCAAGGGCAGCCCCGTTTGGTCTTGAACTTCCGTTCCCAGCGTTCTCTGATCTGGCTTCATTGCGGTTGATCGTCCTTCATGTTTAGAAACATTTGATTTATTTCTCAGCCACCTTCACACAGTTTGAGTCTCTGAAGCTGTACTTTTCTGCATCAAAGGACACAATCAGCAGAGTGACCAGGACACCTACAAAATGGGAGAAAATAGTTGCAATTCGTGTATCTGATAAAGTGTTAATATTCAGAGTATATCAAGAATGCATATAAAGCAACAATAAGAAATAACTCTAAAATAAGCAAAGGACTTGAGTAGACATTTCTATAAAGAAAACAATGAATCATGGAACACTACATCAAAAACTAATGATGTATTATATGGTGACTAACATAACATAATAAAATAAAATTAAAAAAAAAAAAGAAAATATGCAGGGAGCCAATAAGCCCAGGAAAAGGTGCTCAGCATCACTAATTACGAGGGAATTACAAATCAATACCAAAACAAGATTCCACCTCACACACCATTAGGATGGTTACTATCAAAACCAAAAAACAAAACAGAAAAAAACAACTGTGGTCAAGGCCGTGGGGAAATTGGAACCCTTGTGCACTCTCGGTGGGAATGTAAAACGGTGCAGCCGCTATAAAACACAGTATGGCAGTTTTTGAAAAAAATTAAAAATAAAATTACCGTATGACCCAATACTTCCACTTTGGGGTACGTAACCAAAAGAATCAAAAATGGAGTCTCAGGATATTCACACACCCAAGTTGTTGGCAGCATTATTCACGATAGCCAAGAGGCAGAAGCAACCCAAGCACCCATAGATGAATACATGGATAACAAACGCAGTACATCCGTACAGTGGAATATTATTCGGCCTTAAAAAGGAGGGACATCCTGACACTTGCTGTAACATGGATGACCCTTGACGTTGTGCTGAGTGATGGAAGCCCATCACAAAAAGACAAATACAGTATGATTCCACTTACATGAGATCCATAGTCATCAGAATCATAGCATCAGAAAGTATACTGGTGGCTGCCAGGGGCTCGGGAGGGAGAACAGGGAGTTGTTGTTCTGTGAGTATAGAGTTTCCATTTTGCAAGACGAAAAGAGTTCTGGAGGTTGGTTATATACTTGGCATGTGCTTAACGCTACTGAACCGCATACTTAAAACTTACTTTCCTCTGAAACTAATAATACACTGTATGTTAATTAATTGAATTTAAATAAAAAAAATTATTTTTATATTGCATGTATTTTGCTGCAATTAAAACTAAAGATAATAATAATTCACCACTTAAAAATAAATGATTATTGGGGTGCATATGGCCCTTCTTTTCACTACGTCTGTGTCTTTGGGGTAAATACCAAGTAGTGCAATTGCTGGGTCATAGGCTAGCTCTATTTTTAATTTTTTGAGGAACCTCCACACTGTTTTCCAAAGTGGCTGTACCAACTTGCATTCCCACCAACAGTGTAAGAGGGTTCCCCTTTCTCCACAACCTCTCCAACATTTGTTGTTTCTTGCTTTGTCAATTTTTGCCATTCTAACTGGTGTAAAGTAGTATCTCAATGTGGTTTTGATTTGAATTTCCCTGATGGCTAATGATGATGAACATTTTTTCATGTGTCTATTGGCCATTTGTATGTCTTCTTTGGAGAAGTGTCTGTTCATGTCTTCTGCCCATTTATTGACTTGATTATTTGAAGGGGGGGGGATCGGAGTGGGAGGCAAACCATGACAGACTATAGACTCTGGGAATGAAACTGAGGGTTTTAGAAGGAAGGGGGGTGGGGGGATGGGCTAGCCCGGTGATGGGTATTAAGCAGGGCATGTATTGCATGGAGCACTGGGTGTTATATGCAAACAATGAATCATGGAACACTACATCAAAAACTAATGATGTACTGTATGGTGACTAACATAACATAATAAAATAAAATTTAAAATAAAAATAAAATAAATGATTATTGATAAGTGATTTCACCATTTCCTTTAAAAGGTAAAATCTTAAATGAAATCTTTTTTTAAAAAGATTTTATTTATTTGAGAGAGAGTTCGAGAGAGCAAGCACAAGCGGAGTGAAGGGCAGAGGGAAAAGCTGACTCCCCGCTGAGCAGGGAGCCTAATGCAGGACTCGATCCCAGGACTCTGGGAACATGACCTGAGCCGAAGGCAGATGCTTAACCGCCTGAGCCACCCAGGCATCCCATTGTGTAAAGTATTTTCAGTGAAGGTTCACTGATCCTGAAACACTTTTCATGGGTAGATTCATTTATCAGTGAAGTAGCTTATGCTTTAGATTCTTCACCCTCCCGTTCCATGTACTTTCTTTCGCCTGCTCCTCACACCATTTTGACAACATTGTGTCATCCCTCTCCGGTCCACTCAGGCTAGAGTTATAAAGGGCTCTAGGGTTTTCTCTTTTTTTTTCCATGCTACCCTATTTACTATTTACTTCATCCCATATGTTAAGGTCACAAAAATAGGACTCCGGCAAGAAATCTGAAAGCATGTAGCATGTCTTTGCTGAGGGAAATAGACATCGTGTATTTAAATGAGATCCGGTCATTTGTATGGTCTTTCTCATGCATTTGCCATCTGTATAACTTTGGACAAGTCACTCAGAAGGACTTGCCAATCAACTTTCCTGAGTTCTGTTTCCTCAAATGTAAAATAAGAATAATACCGATGCCTGTCTACAGAACCAAGGTGGTTTTGAAAGCTAATGTATTAATAGGATTTGTAATGGTGCTTATAAAATTAGCAAGAATTTTCAAATATGTGAAGCCCTTCATAGATGAATATTCTTTTTTTTTTTTTTTTCAAAGATTTTATTTATTTGACAGAGAGAGAGAAGGGCAGGGGGAGAGGGAGAAACAGGCTCTCCGCAGAGCAGAGAGCCCGATGCGGGACTCGATCCCAGGACCCTGAGATCACGACCCAATCTGAAGGCAGACGCGCAACCGACTGAGCCACCCAGGCGCCCTGAATATTCTTTTTAAGTGAACCATCTTACCCTGGGAATAATTTGGGAAACATCTAAATAATAACTATCAGCGTCTGCCTGTTTATGTGGGGTCCACATGGGTTGACTACAAAGGCATTAGTTCAAAAGACAATTGACCTATATTTGAGATACAAAATCTTATTTTTCCCCTTATAATCTTTTCTTACTTTCCAGTTTCCATATTAACATAGAGAGGCTTAAGGCACAGGTTCTAATTTTAGAGGTGAAAGGACCGTCTGCAGATCCAGAGCACAGCTTAGCTCTCTTCTTTGTTTACTTTATAAATAAGGGCCCAAGGTTAATGGACTTGCCCACATAAGCCCACTATTAAGTTATGGTTTTTCGAAAAGCTGGTTCTCAGGTTGATGCTTTACAACTCTTATTTAGGAAATTAATAACTCTGTTAATATTGAGCTAGGTCCTGGTATGAACTATTAGAAACTACGTTATCATTACACATCATTAGGATTACAACAGATTCTAGAATATAGACCCTGATTACTATGGTAACTTAAGAGAGATAATAAAATCACCAGAGAAACTTGATTTATAACCAAACTGAGATCATCTTTATTTGCCAGATAATGTTCCTATCTTTTCGATAGGTGTGTTTTAATATTTTTATTTTCCTGAATTAAAGTGTGTTATTTGTGGGACTTTCTGATGTGATATACTACTCTCTGGTGACTTTAAATATATATGGGGAAATACAAAGCTTCCGGGCAACTCTGGGACTTTGGAAACCAATTTCATGTTGGAGAGAGTTCCGAGTTGCAGACATTGATGAGGTGTCTCACATGACTGCCAGGAGACTAGGAACCAGTGATTTGCAGATGCCCTGCTTCTTTCATTGCTGCTTCTCTTTGGCTGAATCCAGACTGTTCCCACGGTGCAGAGCATAGCTTTGCTTGTTCTCATGTATGCACCTGGAGGTATGTACCTGGAGGAGGTAGGCTGTGCCTGGATTTGAACCTGAGATGACATCAACACTAGCCTTTATAACTCTGAAGAAGTTATTTTACCTCCTAAGGCCCCACATTATAAGTCTGTAAAATATACTTCGGTCCTGGTGGCCATCATACCTTAATGTGGGCCCCAGTGATGCACATCCTTGTACGATCCCCTCTGTTTGGGTGCACTGGGACCTGCAACTTGCCTCTGACCCATGGAATATGGAATGTCACTGACTTGATTAGGTTCCATTATATGGTAAAGGTAATGGGATGTCACTCCCTTGATTACATTTTGTTCTATAAGATTCCATGTTAGCAGACCAGAAGCAGAGATTCCCCTGCTGACCTCAGACAAGCCTACGCTCATGACATGAACTTCCTTCGAAGTGGACTGTGTGACAGGGAAATGCAGGTGGCCTCTGGCACCTGAAGATGACCCCCAGTCCATAAGAAGAAGCCAGGTCTCTCGGTCAGACAGCTGCAAGGACAGACACTCTTCCAGCAATCTCAGTGAGCTTGCAAGTGGGTATTCCAGATGGGAGTACAGCCTGGATAATACCTTGACTACAGCCTTGTGAGACCTGAGGAGAGGACCCAGGTTAGCCATGCTTGGACTGCTGGCCATTAGGAACTGTGGGATACAAATGTGTGTATATTTAAACTACTCAGTTTATATTGATGTGCTATGCAGCAATAGAAAATTAATATATATTCAGTAGATTATATATAGACTCAAGAAAGTAATCCATGATCACCAGTCTTCCTGGTCTGAAGGATTCAGGACCAGAATTCAGGATGGCCACCAGCCTCTGGAAAGTGAGGGAAGAATACCAGAAAGCAGAGAGCCAGAGAGCCAGAAAATTTCTAGGTAAATTCGGTCCAAATCTGTGGCTGAGCCTTGAATCATGCATGCAAGAGGGAGGCACCAAGTGGCCTAGCTAAGAGTAAAAGAACTGAACCAAGATTTGAATTGCCAACCAAGGGACAGAATTTTCAGTGAGTCCAGCTTATTGTCTCCTAAAACAAAAAGAATTAATATTTCTCATAAGGTATAAGAGAATGCATCATCTCATAAGCATAACATTTGCAATGGTCAGGATACAAGCCAAAATTAGTCAACGTAAGAAAAACCAGGAAAATATGATCTGTTCCTGTGAAAAAAGTCACAGTCAACAAAACCAACCTGGAGGTGACCCAGGTGTTAGATTTAGCAGACAAAAAATTTGCTGCAGCTTATAAATATGCTTAATGGTAAAATGAGAAATATGCTTATAAAATGGAAAAGATCTCAGGAGATAATAAGAACTATAAAAAGGAACCAAATGGCAATTCTAAAGTAGAAAAACACAATGTCTTAAATAAAAATGTCAATGGATGGGCTTAACAGCAGAATGAAGGTAACAAAATAAAAAGGGAGTGAGGTTGAAGATAAATCAATAGAAATTCTCTAATTTTAAGAAGAGATAGAGAAAAAAAATCAAAATGCAAATAGAGCCTCGAAGATGTGTGAAACACTACCAAAATGTCTGATGGTTGTCAATAAAGTCCCGGAAGAAAAGAGAAAAATATATTTAAAGAAACAAGGGCCAAAGGTTTCCCAAATTTTGTAAAAGACATACATTGACAGATTTAAAAGTTTAATAAATCCAAACCAAACTTAAAAAACAAACAAACTATACTTTATGTATGTTATAGAGAAATTGCTTGAAAACAGACTTCAGGAGAAATGTCTTATAAACAACTAGAGAAAAATAACATATTTTAAAAACTGCTGAATTTATTGTCAGAAACAATGGAAGCTGAGTAATAGTGGAACATAGTCTTCACAGTGCTGAGAGACATGAACTGCTGTCAGTACATTCAGTATCCAGCAAAAATAGCCTTCAAGAGTGAAGGCAAAAGAAAGACAACTTAAGATAAAAAAAGATAAAGAATGTATTGCTGCCAGACCTGCACAAAGGAAACACTAAAGGAAAATTTCATATTGAAGGAAAATAATACCAAATGGAAACTTGGAATCTTGGAAGGGAATGAAGAATATGAAAAATGGTAAAAGTCTGAGTAAATGTAAAGACTGGTTATTGTCTTTAGAAATTATATCATATGTAAATGTTATACAAGTGCCAGCTATAACAGAAAATACAGAAGGACACAGGGCGCCTGGGTGGCTCAGTCATTAAGTGGCTGCCTTCAGCTCAGGTCATGATCCCAGGGTCCTGGGTCCCCACATCAGGCTCCCTTCTCAGTGGGGAGCCTGCTTCTCCCTCTCCCTCTGCCTGCCGTTCCCCCTGCTTGTGGGCTCTCTCTCTCTCTGTCAAATAAATAAATAAAATCTTAAAAAAAAAAAAAAAAGAAAAGAAGATCTAGTATTTCTTCCTTAAAATAAAATAAAATAAAATATAAAAGAACAGGATAAATGTATCTATATGATTGCAAGGCATCCACATTTTATGTAAAGTATTAATACTTAATCTAAATGGACTGTAAAAGTATGGTATACATATTATAATCCTCATAGCAGCCATTAATAACTAATAATGTAAAGAGTATAGCTAAAAAGCCAGTGGATAAAAATTTCCCCCACTGAACTCTTATTTTCCAATGTGATTGTAGATTTGTCTGTTTCTCACTCTAATTCTGTCAATTTTTGCTTCGTGTATTTTGAAGCTATAATTAGGCACAAACGCATATATGATTACTAAAACTTCCTGATGCTTTGAATCCTTTATGATTATGAAATGTGCATCTGTAACTCTGGTAATACTCTTTCTTAAACTCTATTTTATTTATTATTCATACAGCCAGTCCAGCCTCCTGTTTACATGGTATCTTTTTCTACCTATTCAATTTTAACCAATTTCTGTCTTTTTATTTAAAATAATTTTCCTGTAGTCAGCATTTTATCTATTCTGACAATCTAGGCATTGTTCTTTAACTGTAATGTTTAGTCTGCTAGCATTTAATGTAATTGTTGATATAATCAGATTTAGGTATACCAGCTTATTATTTGTTTTCTGGTTGTCCCTCCATTTTTTTTCTTACTTTACTTTGGATTTTAAAAATGTATCCACCCCAATAATAAATAAGGAGATTAAACTAGTAATCACAAACCTCCTGACAAAGAAAAGCCCAGGACCAGATGGTTCAATGGGTGAATTCTACCAAACATTCAAAGAAGAATTAATACCAATTCTTCTTAAACCCTTTTAAAAAATAGAAGAGGGAACACTTTCAAATTACTTCTATAAGGCTAGTGTCACCCTGTTACGAAAGCCGAAGACACTGCAAGAGAACTATAGGCCAATATCTTTGATAAACATAGGTCTAAAAGTTCTTAATAAAATACTAGCAAATTAAATTCAACAGTACATTCAAAAGCTTATAAAGCACAACCGAGTGAAATTTGTCCCTGGGGTACAAGAATGGTGCAGCATATGCAAATCAATCAGTGTCATATGCCACATTAATAAAATGAAAGCAAAAAACACACATGATCATCTTAGTAGATGTAGAAAAAGCATTTGACAAAGTTCAACATTCATTCATGATTAAAACGCTCAACAAAATAGGTATAGAAGGAATTTCACACACTGAAGGCCGCCATGTATGAGAAGCCCACATCTAACATGAGAGTCAACAAGGAAAATATGAAAACTTTCTCTATAAGATCCAGTACAGGGCAAGGATGCCCACTTGAACCACTTCTGTTCAACACAGAAGTCCTAGCCAGAGCAATTAGACAAGAAAAAGAAATAAAAGCCAAATAAGAAAGGAAGAAGTAAAAGTATCTTTTTGCAGATGACATGATCATATATGTATAAAACTCTAAAGACTCAACAACAACAGCAACAACAACAAAACTGGTACAACTAATACATTTAGTAAAGCTGCAGAATATAAAATCAACATACAAAATCAGCCACATTTCTATATGCAGTAAACTATCCAAAGTGGAAATTAAGGAAACAGTCCCATTCACAATAGCAACAAAAAGAATAAAATACTTAGAAATAAACTTAACCAAAGACTTACACACTGAAAATTATAACACTGATGAAGGAAATTAAAGAAGACACAGATAAATGGAGGGCACCCATGTTCATGGATTGGAAGAATTAATATTGTTAAAATGTCCATACTATACAGTGATCAACAGATACAAAAATTACAGTCCCTATCAAAATCCCAATGTTATTCTTTGCAGAAATAGAAAAGGCAATCTTAAAATTCATATGGAACCACAAAAGACTGAGTGGCCAAAGCAATCTTGAGAAGAAGAAGGAGAAGAAGGAGAGGGAGGGGGAGAGGAGGAGGAGGAAAAGAAGAAAAAAACGAGACATCACACTTCTTGATTTGAAAATATATTACAAAGCAGTAGTAATCAAAATAGTACAGTACTGGCATAAAAACAGACATATAAACCAATGGAACAGAATAGAGAGCCCCCAAATAAATCCATGTATCTACAGTCAAGTGATCTTCAACAAGGGTGCTAAGAACACACAATGGGGAAAAGATAGTCTCTTCAGTAAATGGTGATGGGAAAATAGATATTCACATACGGAAGAAAGAAATTGGACCTTTATCTCAGCCTATATACAAACATCAACTCAAAAGATATTAAAGACTTAAATGCAAGACCTGAAACCATAAGACTACTATAAGAAAACAGGGAAAATGCTCCTCACAATTGGGCAGAGATTTTGGGGTATGACATCAAAAGCACAGGTGACTAAAGCAGAGATAAATAAGTTGAATTCTATCAAACTCAAAAGCTTTTGCCCAGCAAAGCCAGCTCAATCAACAAAGTGAAATGGCAACCTATAGAATGAGAGAAAACAATTGCAAATCATACGTCTGCTGGGTTAACATCTAGAATATATAAGGCGCTCATATGACTCAATAGCAAAAAAAAAACAGTCCAACTAAAAAATGGGCAAAGGACTTGATATTTTTTTCAAAGAAGACATACAAAGAGCAACAGGTTTATGAAAAGATGTTCAACATCATTAGTCATCAGGGAAATACAAATGAAAACCACAATGAGGTCTCACCTCATAGTTGTTAGGAATAGCTATTATGGGGGCACCTGGCTGACTCAGTCAGTAGAACATACGACTCTCAATCTCTGAATCTCAGGGTCATGAGTTCAAGCCCCACTTTGGGCATGGAGCCTGCTTAAAATGGTGATGATGATGATGATGATAAAAGAATCTCATCAAGTTGAGATAACAAGTGTTGGCAAGGATGTGGAGAAAGAGAAACCCTCGTGCATTGTTGGTAGAAATCTGGTGTAGCCAATCTGGAAAACAGTATGGAGATTCCTCAAAAAGTTAAAAATGGAATACCATATGATCCAGCAATCCCAATTTGGGGTGTATATCTGAAAAAAAAATGGAATCAGGTTTTTGAAAAGATATCTCCATCCCCATGCTTATTATAGCATTATTTAGAATAGCTAAGACATGGAAATAACCAAAGTCTGTGGATGGATGAATAGATAAAATATGTCACATTTTACACAATAGAGTATTATTCCCCCACAAAAAATAAGGAAATCCTGGCATTTGCAACAACATGGATGAACCTGGAGGGTATTATGCTAAGTAAAATATCACACGGAGAGAGACAAATACTATATTATTTTACTTTTATGTGGCATCTCAAAACAAACAAACAAAAGTTGCATAGAAATAGTAGATTGGTGGTTGCTGGCGGGGGCAGGGGGCAGGAGGGTGGGTGAAGGTGGTCAAGGGGTACAAAGTTAAGTACCAGTAATAAGAAGGATAAGTTCTGGGTTTGAAAGTACAGCAGGGTGACATAGTTAAAAATACTATATTATGGGGTGCCTGGGTGGCTCAGTCAATTAGAATCCAACTCCTGACTTTGGCTTAGGTCATGATCTCAGGGTTGTGAGATCGGGTCCCGCGTCGGGCTCCGTGCTGAGCGTGGAGTCTGCTTAAGATTCCCTCTCTTCCTCTGCCCCTCCCCCTCACTCTCTCACACACACACACAAAAAAATACTATATTACATACTTGGAAGTTGCTAAGATAGTAGAATTTAAATGTTCTCACCAAAAAAAAAAAAAAAAAATGACATACAAAGTGAAGGATACGTTAACTACCCACAATATATACATGCATCAAATCATCACATCATACACCTTTAATTTACACAATGTTATATGTCAATTCTATCCCAATAAAGCTGGGAAAAAAATAAATGCTCTAAGCCAAAGAAGAAGGAACATAGGAGATTAGACAAGACAGCTGACCCTTGAATGAGGCAGGGGTAGGGACACTGACCACAGTGCAGTTGAAAATGCATGTATAACTTCTGACTCTCCTGAAACTTACCTATTAGTAGTGAGGACCACAGGAGGTTACTTTTTACTATAATACTCAATTTACCAGAGAGACAAACTGCTTAGGCAGGGATGATTAGCATCACAGTGGCATTTTAATGGTAACACTTGAGCTCACCAAGATAGCAACAGGAGGTGGCTACAAAATTATTATAGTAGTACCAGTATGTACTATGGTTTCTTTTATTCAGTTATGATTAATAATGCATTTTTATGTTTGTTTACATTTCTCTCAACTGTGAATGACACCACATACTGTTTGTAAGTGTGTGTGTCAGTCTGGACAAATTTTAACTTTTTTATAATAGATTTGTGTATATCATACTGTGGTAAATAAAAATAGGCTAATATCTACATATATTATATTCATTCATGACATACCTAAGTTTTTCTTAATTTTTTCAACATTTCTAGGCCATGTAGTTCATCTGTAAGGTTTTCCAGATAGTTTCAAATCTCCACAAAATTTTCCAATAATTTATTGGAAAACATCTGCGTATACGTGGACCCATGCACTTCAAACCCATGTCGTTCAAGGGTATTTTGCCCTGAATAAAAATGAAAATACGGCATATTAAAATTTGTGGGATGCAGCTAGAGCAATGCTGATAGGGAGCCTTATAATCTTAAAGGTTTATATCAGACAAGGAGGAAAGTTAAAAATCAAAGACTTACAGTTCTATCTTATGCAGCTAGAGAAAGTAGAGCAAAATAAATCCAAAGAAAAAAAAGAGAGAAAGTAAAGAGCAGAAATCAGAGAAACCAAAGATAAGAAGATAACAGGAAATTAAATGAATCCAGAGCTGTTTCGACCAAATGCTCAACTCCTCTCTAGACTGGTGTAAGAAGCAAAGGGAACATAAATCACCAGTATGAAGAATGAAAGATGACCTGCTCATACGATTCTATAAACACCTATTAAGAGATTATAAGGAAATGGTGTGGGGTTGGTACCAACAATTTGGAAGACTTACATGAAATGGACAGATTCATTGAAAAATACAACTTGCCGCTGACCCATTCTGACACAAACAATACTCCACAGCGCCTGGGGTGTGGGGTGTTGGCAGCTTCGGTGAACGTTCATCGTTAGTATGTGCGTTTGTGGTCCCAGCACACATTTTGAGAGCCTGCGCCCTGCTTCGGGGAGATCGCAGACTGCTCTCACGGTGCTGGTGTCAGGATCCGGAAAATAAACAACAGAACCAACAAATACAAACCATTTTTCTAGGTGTGAGTACAGTGAGGAAGGTGAACTGGTGATGGAACAGGGTGGCTGATTCTCTGTGCCGAGCACTGCAGTCTTGGAAGGAGCTGGCCACGTGCCCGTCTGGGACACGCGTGCTCCGGGCAGGGGGCAGATGCCTCGGAGGCTGCGAGTCCGGGCACACTTGTGGGCAGGGACAGAGGACGGATGATGTGTCGTTTGGAGGACAACGTCCAGGTGAGGCTGCTCGTGAGCCCAATTTTGGGGTCTCACATTCAATGAAAGACAAAAAGCAAAGTGATTTGTTTGTCGACAGCCCTCTTTCCTCCCCCGTCTGTAACAGAAATGAGAACTTCGCAGACTTCTTTCTGTGGCAAGGGGAGAATGACACTGAAATCTCCTGCTAGCTGGTGACCGTTAGTGGCAAAACGTGTCACGGATGCAGACCCACTTCCGGGAAGTGTTCTTCGGCGAGATGGGGCAGATTACACCACGGTCCCTTGTGCTCGTGGCTGTGTTTCTTTCCTTTGGGTAGGAAAAATCATTAAAACGAAAATCCTTGGCGTGTGTGTTCGCAGGGTCGGTCCCTGCAGAACTTCTGAGCAGATGGTGGATGACACGGGGACAGCGCGTGGGTCCTCTTGGTACTTCTGTAAGTCCCAACACTGCCCACACTTACAGCCTGGCAGAAGCAGTGTCAGTGTGGGCCCCAGGTAACTGGTTTCTTTGATCAAACTTCCTAAGTGTGAGGTTTTTTGCTTTGCAAAACAATGTTTATGTGAAATGCCCAACTGAAAACGCTTCTTATTAGTTCTGCATTTGGAACAGTGGTCAGGCCGTAATGGTGCATCTGGTGAGAAAGGAGCGACATAGAGGTGGGGGCCCGCTCAGCAGCCAGGGCGGACCCTGTTGGCTGTGCGTGGGAGATGGAGATCTCCCATGGAGGCCCAGAGTCTAGGTTCTGGGTCTTTCGGCCACAGCCTCATGTATCTAATTGGCAGTGGGGGGAGGATCAGGCAGAATAACCTAGAAGATGAGTGCATTTGCCAACACTGCTTTTTGCATCCTGTGTGGCCTTCCAGTAAAGAGGCCAAAGAGGGACATGTGTGTGGATTTAGGTCGCATGGAAATGTTTCAACTCGGTCATAGCGTCTTGATCATCTTCAGACGATGCATATAAAACAGGCAATCTTAGATTATATAAAGAGAGCCACACTTAATTCCATCAAGTTCAAGTTTTCATATTTCTAATAAACTGAAACATTAGGTCCTGAGAACAGCAAATAACCCACTTCTGGTATCAGAGAGAAATGACTTCAACTAATACTGAAAAGGACTGGGTCCTTTATAAAGGACTCATTCAACCATAGAAAATCTTTTCTGTTTTTTTTTCAGAACCTATTGTTTCAGTAGATATAATTACAACAAAAAAGCACACTATTCTCTGTATTATTCTTTGTGTGTTTCTGTTTAGCTTTCCCTGTTTGCCAAGGAACAGAATGTGAAGGAGTCATTTTAATCCACGGACTTGAGGGACAGGAAAATCTTCCAGTCACTAAAACACATCATAACAAAGACTGTTTTGTAGAAGGAGAGAGAAAAATCTCAGAGGAGGATGCGAGAAAATTAAGGGCATGTTTCTTACTAGAAACCTTATAAACAACAGCAACGGTAGTTCAGAAAAGCTTTCACTGTTCATCACATTGTTCTAATAGCTGATAGAATCCTAAAGCCTGATTAAGTCTTCATTATGTACGTGCTTCGTATTTTATTTCCAACATATATTCTGAGTATCAGTTGGCACTAGACACCCCTGCTCTAGAGCTTAAGAATACTGCTGGAATCCCAGTCCTAAAATCAGTAGCACTTATGGTGAAGCATAGACACCCCAAATAAGCTGTCACCTGCAGTGAAATCTATTCCCTGGATGAGTAAGAACCCATGTCTCCCCGAAGAAGGAGGCATGCCGAGCAAACGCATCTAACGCATCTCACACCCAAGAGCTATGCCAAAGGATCTTTGTCACTTCTAGGAGAAAGTTAAGATGTCTGACTCACACACATGCCAAGGAAGACTAATATTAATACATTTATTTTCACTTGTAGGAGTTTTAGGTTTTGATTGTGGGCCGCACTCTACGAGGAGCATAATGCACACTTTTGGGGACGCCTGGGTGGCTCCATTGGTTGAACATCTGACTGTTGATTTCAGCTCAGGTCATGATCTCAGGGTGGTGGGATCAAGCCTGCATCAGGCTCAGCACTTAGCGCAGAATCTGCCTCAGATTCTTTCTCCCTCTCCTTCTGCCCCTCCCCCTGCTGGAGTCTCTTTTTATAAATAAATACATAAATAAAATCTTTTAAAAAAAAAAGGAGGATGCACACTTTTTCCATCCAAAACAGAACTGGATGGGAGTAACTGAAGCCAATGAGGAACTTGTCCAGGACCGGCCTGCAGGTGCCTCAGTGTGTATGGAATTTGTGGTGTTTATCTGAGCCCTTGGCTTTCGTGCAGGGGCTCCTCAGTGTGGGCTGCATGTCAGTGCAGAAAGATGCAGAGGAAAGCAGTCCCTACACACGACCTAGACAAGGGAGCATCACAGCCCTTGGTCAAACGCTGGTGCTCAGGGAGGCCACATTTGGAAACTCCCTAAAAGATCAGCACAAGCAGCTATGCTACTTACAGCCCCCCCAGGGGCCCCCCGCGATTAACAGGAGTTCAGTGAGCATGAGGGGCTTCTTGCTTGTCTTGATTGCCTCAGGGAGATAATTTTTCCGTATTTATAGGTAATTTTTAGAGTTTATTAATGGCCCATATATTAGAAATTCTCTGTGGTTCTTGCTTCCAACTTTTCTTTAGAGCCAAAACAAAAACAAGAGCAAAAACAAAACATACACACACACATGCACAAAACCGCACAAAAAAAACAAAAAACCCAAAACAACTAATCACAGAACTTTCAGGAGAGCTGTCCAAATTCCATCAATGACAAATTGGAATAGAAATGAACATTTAGGGATGCCTAGCTGGCTCATTCAGTAGAGCATGCAACTCCTGATCTCAGTGTTGTAGGTTTGAGCCCCATGTTGGGTGTAGAGATTATTTAAAAATAAAATTAAAGGGCCACCTGGGTGGCTCAGTCGTTAAGCATCTCCCTTGGCTCAGGTCTTGTTCCCAGGGTCCTGGGATTGAGCCCCGCATCGGGCTTCCTGCTCAGTGGGAAGCCTGCTTCACTTGTCCCCCTTGCACTCCCCCTGCTTGTGTTCCCTCTCTCGCTGTGTCTCACTGTCTGTCAAATAAATAAAATCTTTAAAAAAAATAAAATTAAATTTAAAAAAAGAAATGCTTATTTAAATACATACACACACACGCACACACACACACACACATATATGTACATACTTACATTTTTAGGGGAAATTTAGGTTCACAGCAAAATTGCATGGAAGCTACTGGCAGTTCCCTAATGGACTCCTGGAAGGTTACATAGGAGCTGTAATCAGCACCCCCCACCAGAGTGATACATTTGTTATAACTGATAAACCCACATTGAAACATTATCATCCAAAGTCTATAATTTCAATTATGTTTCACTCTGGGTGTTACATATTCTGAGTTTGGACAAATGTATACTGACGTCCATCCATTACTACAATATCATACAGAGTATTTTCCCTGTCCTAAAAATCCTTTGCTCTCTGCCAGTTCATATCTCCTCCCCACAACCTCCCCTGGCAACCACTGACCTTTTCACTGTCTACATAGTTTTGCCTTTTCCGGAATGTCATCGTTGGAATGGTATGGTACACAGCCTTTTCGAACTGACTCTTTTCATTATTAATATGCATTCAAGTTTCTTTTTCATGGCTTGGCAGCTCATTTCTTTTTAGCACTAAATAATATTCCACTGTCTGGATGGACCAGTTTATTTATCCATTCTCTGACTGAAGGACATCTTGGTTGCCTCTAAGTTTTGGCAGTTATGAATAAAGCTGCTATAAACCTCCATGTGCAGGTTTTTCAACTCCTTTGGGTAAATATCAAGGAGTGTGATTGCTGGATCATAGGGTAAGACTATGTTTAGTTTTTTAAGAAACCCCCAAACTGCCTTCCAGAGCGGCTGCGCCATTTTGCATTCCTACCAGCGATGGACGAGGGTTCCTGTGGCTCCATGTCCTCACCAGCATTTCATGTTGTCGGTGTTCCAGATCTGGGCCATTCTAATAGGTGTGAAGTGGTTACTTGGTGTTTTAATTTGCATGCCCCTGACGACATACCGTACGGAGCATCTTTTCAAATGCTTATTTGCGATCTGTATATTATCTTTGGTGAGGTGTCTGTTAAAGTCTTTGGCCCATTTTTTAATCGGTTTGTTTTCCAGTTGTTGAGTTTTATGGGTTCTTTGGGCATTTTGGACAATAGTCCTTTCTCAGATGTGTCTTTTACAAATATTTTTTCCCAACTATTGCTTCTCATTCTCTTGACTGTCTTTTGCAGAACAGAAAGTTTTAGTTATAATGAAGTCACCTCATCAATTATTTCTTGCACGGATTTTGCCTTTGGTGTCGTATCTTGGAAGTCATCACCAAACCCAAGGTCATGTAGGTTCTCTCCTATGTAACCTTCCAGGAGTCCTATAGTTTTGATTTTATATTTTTGGTCTGTGATCCATTTGGGTTAATTTTTGTGAAGGGCATAATGTCTGTGTCTAGATTCATTATTTTGCACATGGATGTCCATTTCTTCCAGCACTGTTTTTCGAAAAGACTTTAAGTTCTCCATTGTATTGCTTTGTTCCTTCATCAAAAATCAGGACATCAAAGACTATATTTGTGGAATCTATTTCAAAAGATTCTTCTGAAACCCACCCTATGGCATTGTTTTTTTTTTTTTTTCTCTTTTATACTTTTGCAGTCATTACTTAAATTGTGTCCAAACCTATGCAGTTGTGTGTGTGAGAGAGTATTTAGGGAAAATGGGAATGGATGACCTGAAAATCTCTGTAGGATGTAGGCTAATCCAGCTGAGCCTATTCAAAATGGACATGCTTTGCCCTGTATCCCTGTGGATAAATGTGAAGAGAGTAATAGAAATAAATTACATTATTTTAAAGAAAGACAGGGTCTTTCTTGAGTCTCACCATTCAGAAATACACTCATTTCATTTGCTGTTTGTGAAAATGCATTGGGGGCTGTTCCTGTCCTGGATGGTACCATGTTAGGTCCTGAGCACACAGATGGATAAGCTTTATCCCTGGTTTTGAGGAGGCCCTAGTCTAAGAAGAAGCCTTCCACATATTACCGTGACGCCAAAGTGCATACAAGTGTCCTGGAGTGCACAAGAAGCAGATATTTATTTATTTATGTATTTATTTATTCATGCATTCATTCATTCATTCATTCATTTTTGTGAGATGGGACATTGTGCATGGGTCTTGAAGGGTGGATAGGAGTTTGCTAGACGTAGGCCAGGATGGCACAGGTAAAGGGGGTATCGTGTGGCAGCGCTGGAGGCCGAGGTATAGGAGGCCTGTAGGTAAGATGAGGCAGGAGGGAAAACCAGGGCCCCACCAAGGAGCGGGGTGGCTGCCACAGACATCATTTGGGTTTGATCCTACTTATTATTTTATTTGACTGATACCAAAGAAAAGCCAAGTTCCTTTTCAAGGCCAGTAACACCATGCAGAGGCTCGGCCACAGTGGCCTCAAGCCATTCTCCTTTTGTAGTATTTAAACCGCCAAGTGGTTCCCACCTTCTTCTTGCTCTCTGTCTGGAGAGTTCTCCCCTTTCTTTTTTTTTGCAGAAGTGGCTCCTTCTCCTCATTTAAGGCAAATATCCACCTCCTCAGAGAGACCTTTCTCGATCCTCTTGTTTATATTACTCACAGTAGCTCTCTGTCCCCAACCCCACAAAAACATCTCCCCACTATGTCTCTATCTTAAATAAAGTGGATCACACCCTAAAATGATCTAATTCTTTATTTCACCTTCCATCACCAGGACATAAGCTCTGCGAGTAGGAGGAAGGAATCTTTTTTGAGGCTCTGCCCCCTTCATGGAGAACAGTGTCTAGCCCCAGAGGTATTTAGTAAGATTGTGAGTAAATACGTGAATGATCTGACCTGGATGGCACCGTGGAGACTGGCTCCAAGAAAGGAGAAATGGAGGCAAGACAGATGAAAGGATCTTAGGTTGAGCAGGACACGCTAAGGGCCTGGGTGAGGGCCGAGGTGGTGAAGCGGGGATGGAGGTGTGGTTTTGAGAGACTTTCAGAGAAAGAACCCAAATGCTCCGGGAATAGCGTGATAAACAAAGTGAGCAAGAGGGCAGTGCCAGCAGTACCCGGGGCATACCCAACATGAAAGAAAAAAAAAGCACAGGTTGGACAGGTTCGCATTTGAGACATCTTCAGGAAACACACATGGGGAGGCCGGTTAGCAGTTGTCCCCGGAGCAGGGTGGTGGGGCCACACGGACAGTGTGAGAACTACCACACGTAGGAAATAGTCAGGAATATGGGAGTGGGTAAGAAAGAAAAAGAGAGGAGGAGAGAGGCACCCAGGAGGAGCATCATGGAAGGAAGGAGAATCTGCAGAGAATTGCCTAGCTCGGGCCCGAGGAGGCTCCTCGCCTTCGCTCTGAAGACATGACGTAGGTTCTAGCAAGCGAGGGCTGGGCCGAGGCAGAATGGGGGGCCACAGTGAGGAAGAAGAAACAGGATTGTGGGTTGCCGGCAGGAAGTCCGTTCTCCTGGACCGGGGGATTATTTGCTCAAGAGCAGGGTGCTATTATGTTCTGGTTCCCTTCTGTTTGTGAAGGAGATTCCCCTGCTGGTTTGGGTCCTGTGTTCTCTGGGCTTCTCTCTAAACCTTACAGCCCTCAGCTGCTGTCACATCTGTAGGTGCTGGGTCGGGGGGACCCCGGTCCTGCTTCTCCACCAGCTTCTTGTGCTCTGCTGAGAACACAGCCGGCGTTCGGAGAGCTGCGGGTGTACCCCGGGGAGTGGTAACTTTCCTACGCACATAGCTGTGCAATTTTAAAAGAAGGAGTTTTCTGCCATTACTTTGAAACTCGAAGAGATGATGAACCTACAGATAAGTACCCCTGCACCTCTTTCTGGCTAGTGCAGTTTCAGCAGGATAAAACAACGCTTCGTAAATATTTGTAGAGGTGGTACGGGAGCCTTGGTATACACTGGGGAACGTGAAGGGAAAGCAGACTTGAGAATTTCACGTTAAAGCCTCTATTTAAAAATCAAAAGCACGTAAAGCACATGTTTTCGGGCATTTTGTTCTAAGTGAGGTAGAAAGGAAGTACTCAAACACTTTTGTTTCTTCTCATAACTTTCCATGAAGCATGCTGGGTGTTTTTCTTTCTGGATTGCCAAAGATAGGGAGGATGGAAATCATTTTCCCTGGTGGCATGCCCGTTCCCACCTATGAAGAGGGCTTGCATTTTTGGCGGACCGAAGGTAAACACCAAAGGAGGTCGCGTGGGTGACCCGAGGCACCAGAGTTTGGTTGGAATCTATTCATCCTCTCTCAGGAGCCTAAAGATAAAGGAGAATTCCAAAACATTTGATGGACACTGGAATTGCAAGGGCCAAAAATATGGAAACCATTTTTTATTTTGGGGCACCAGGGTGGCTCAGTCGGTGGAACATCCAACTCTTGATCTCAACTCAGGTCCTGATCTCAGGGTTGTGAGTTCAAGCCCCAAGTTGGGCTCCATGCTGGGAAAAAAATTCCCACACTTTGTGTGTAGGTCTGTGATGTGTGGTTTGGAAGTTCCTGGAAGAACTTTTTTTTTTTTTTTTTTTTTTTGTAATTTAGGAGGGAAGTGGCTGCATATCGGTTCAATTCGAATTTGCCCCATCCGTTCACCCAGATGACACCGAGCTAGGACACTGCTTACAGTAAGGATGCTGTTTGCTCACACAGGATCAGTATTTTATTTATGGTGAACAAAATAAAATGGTGGTATATACCGATGGACAGAAAGATTAACTTGTGAGGGGAAAACTATACAGGGAAGTCTAAAATTCGGAGTCCCTGCATTTTCTGTTACATTTCACCGGTGAGCAGCGTAGGATCTGGGGAGCCTTGCGAGGTGCAGAGTGCCCCCAAATGCTTCCTGTAAGATCAGGATACAACGTCACCATCTCCTCAAACCCCTGCCCAAATTCCCAGAAGGAAAGTGGAGCATTAGTATGAACACCTGAGCGCTGTTGCCACAAGGCCTCTCTCACCTGGAGAGGGATGGAGGGAGCGGGTATCCTTCACCCCCTGGAGGGTAGATGGGCTAGCGGGGTGGAGCTGGGGGCTGTCCTGAGCTGTGCTGGAAGGGAAGCATTCTTGAGCAAATCAAGGCGACATGAATAAGTCGACGGTCAGGAACTAGCAAACACAAACAGAAATGTGCCCAATGGGGCAAGCCCAGGCCAGGTTCTAGGGCCTTCCTCATGCTCTTTGCCCCAAAGCCCCCAACTTGGAATTCTGCTTCTTTCTTTACTTGTCCCTCGCCTTCCTTCCCTGAAGGCACTGCTCTGTGGCCAGCATCGTCGCGGCCTGCCTGGATTCTTGCACAATCTCTGCACATGCCCCGAAGACCAGAGCTGGGCCAGCCCCGCTGTCCCCCTGGGCTCCCGGTCACGTGGTGCTGCAGGTTGGAGCTGCCTCAGGTGTAAACCCCTGTCGGCCCTGGCCCCGCAGGTCTGCCCACAGCCCGGTCGCAGGGGGCGGAGCTTCCCCTCTCCTCAGAGCTCACTCCCCTCTGGCATCCTGCATTCTGTCTCCTGCTTCTGCCAGGGGCCTGGGAAGGACGCCTCTGGCATCAGAGGGGCTGGTCCTCCGGCATCTCGTCCCAGGGTGGCCTCCCTCTTCCCAGAGAACTTTCCAGCCTGTATGCCTTACCTCTCTTCCGCACGCCTCCTCCCCTGGATCCCTCCAGCAGCATTTACATGCCCTCCATCATTCATTCATTCAGTCAGTCAGTCAGTACGTACGAAGCACCCACTTTGTGCCACACACTGTAGCCCGTGTGGAGAAGGCGCGAGTAACCGTCTCTTCTGGAGATTCTGTTCGAGAGCAGGAGACCGTCAGCCAGTGCACAGAAATGGAAGAGTAATGTGTCTGGAAGAGAAAGCGGGTGAGGGAGAACGGGTGACAGACAGCGGGCAGCTTTCAGGGCTGGTCAGCAGGCTCCGTGGACGGGGGACAGAGCACACTTCGGGGGAGGGCAGGCTGGGGACAGACAGGGACGGCCTGGAAGCAGAGAATAGTACAATAGGGGACTCCGGGGTGGGGGGCCAGGTGATGCTGGCACAGTCAGGACTCTGGAGCTTCCCTCTTTTGTGGTTAAAATGTATTTGACATATAACATGGTATGAATGTAAGGGGTACGGAGCTTTGGTGCATTTATATACCATAATGCTTGTCATTGTAGCGAAATCACTTGCATCACATCACACAATTATCATTGCTTTTTATTGTGCTGGGAATAATAAGCATCTGGTCTCTTAGCAGGTATAATGGTTAGGATACAGCATTGGGGCCTGTGTTCACTGTACTGTGCATTAGATCTCCAGGATTTATTTACTGCTGATGCCAAGGTCGTCCCACATCATCTCCTTGTCCCCTGCCTCCCAGCCCCTGATGACCATCACTTTACTCTCTGTTTTTACAAGTTTGGCTTTTTTAGATTCCACAGTAAATGATAGCACACAGTATTTGTCTTTCTCTGACTTATCTCACATCATCCCATAATGTCCTCAAGGTAATTAGTATATGGTTGACCCTTGAAGAACGCAGGTTTGAACGGCTGTGGATTTTTTTCAATAAATACCACTACTGTAAATGTATTTTCTCTCCCTTGGGACTTTCTGAATGACATTTTCTTTTCTCTAGTTTACTTTATTGTAAGAACACAGTGTATGATACGCATAACATACAAAGTATGTGATCACCGAATGTTTATGTAATCGGTAAGGCTTCCTGTCAACTGTGGGTTATTGGTAATTAAGTTATGGGGAGTCAGAAGGTACATGCAGATTTTCAACAATGCAGAGGTCAGAGGCCCTAAGTCCCACATTATTCAAGGGTGAGATATCACCTCACCCCAGTCAGAATGGCTAAAATTAATAACACAAGAAACAACAGATGTTGGCGAGGATGCAGAGAAAGGGGAACCCTCCTACACTGTTGATGGGAATGCAGACTGGTGCAGCCACTCCGGAAACCAGTATGGAGGGTCCTCAGAAAACTAGAAGTAGAATCACTGTATGATCCAGCAATCCACTTCTGAGGCTATATCTAGAACCAGTGAAAACAGGATCGTGGACCTTGCAGGGATGTCTGTGCCCCCCCACCATGTGTACTGCGACATAATGCGTAGTAATCGAGGCGTTTCACCTGGAGTTGGGAGGTGCTTGCAGATCCTGAGCAGAGCTGGGGCCGGCGCCGCGGCCGGGCGGGAGGGGTGTGGGGTGCAAGCAGGGGGCCAGTCTAGGGGCTGCTGCAGGTGTCAGGTGAGAGATGATGAGTGGTGGCAGTGGAGAAGGATGTGGGAGGGTGTGGGGTGCTCCAGACTCGAAGCATCTCCCTGAACAACCAAGTGGGTGGAGTTGCCCTTTATTCAAGGCAGAGGAGACTGGTGGAGGGGCAGGTCTGGGGAGAACACCAAGGACTTGGGTTTTGGTGCGGGGAGGTGCCTCCAGGTGCCTGTGTCAATGAGCATTGAGGAGCCCAGCAGAGCAGTCGAGCTTGATTGTGAATCTGGGGTTCTCTGCACAAAGGCAGCATGAAAGCCTGTGTAGCTGGAAAAAATCACCTTGAAGATATGCGGTGGGTGAAGGGGAAGTGGTCTGTGGACCAGTCCTGAATGCCCTGAGCAAATGCACCCTCAGTGCACACGGTCCCCATGCTGTCCCATTCATCCCTGGTCGCTGCCCTTGCTGTGACTGCCACCTGCCCGCCCCGTGGGGCTCCTCCACCCACTCTGTGTGGGGGCTGTCCTCCTGGGGGCCATCCTGGTCACTTCCTGCTCCAACTCAGCCGTCCAGAGCCTTCCATGTTATACCAGCCCTTCCAGAGCCTTCCATGTTATACCAGCCCTTCCAGAGCCTTCCATGTTACACCTGCCCCATGAAAGGTAGACTGTCTTAGGGTTATATGTTATTTTACCCCTTTCTCATTCTTGACATTCTCCTTGGGTAACTCCATCCATGCTTAGCCTCATGGCATTGCTATGCAAGTTTCTCAGTTGAACACCTCCAGCCTGTTCTCTCCCCGGATATCTACCAGAAGGCTCCATTGATGTGTCCAAAACTGACAGCCTTGACTTCCATGTAAACCTGCTTCTCCACATGGCAAGGAGCAAGTCCATCATCCACGCAGGGACCTCAGCCAGAAATTTGATCCTCACCCACAACCCTTCCAACAAAACCAGCCCCAAGGTCCTGTCTTTCTCATCTCTCTCTTTTTTTAGAAAGGATTTTATTTATTTATTTGACAGAGAGAGACACAGCGAGAGAGGGAACACAAGCAGGGGGAGTGGGAGAGGGAGAAGCAGGCTTCCCGCTGAGCAGGGAGCCCAACGTGGGACTCGATCCCAGGACCCTGGGATCATGACCTGAGCTGAAGGTAGACGCTTTAACGACTGAGCCACCCAGGCGCCCCTTGCTCATCTCTTACTCTCAGTGGTGAGAGTAGTGTCTGAGACATAACGGCATTCACAAAGTCATTAGATGAGTGCACCTGTCAAGAAAAAAAAAAAAAGTATTGCTTTAATCACATGGATGCTTCTGGTAACAACACTCCCTCATTCAGCGAACATTTAGTGAGCATCCCAGATATTCTAAGGACAGTTCCTGGTACTAAGGACATAGCAGTGAATCAAAGCTGAGATGCTTTTCTAGGCTGTTCTGGTTCATAATCTTTGTGCTGCTCATCTTAAAAGTACCAGGGGACCTGAAGGAAAATTATATGTAAATAATCATTCTGTTAAAGACAAAGAGGTTAAAGTGTAGGTTTAAGTTTTAATCTGGAGCAACCTCATTATACTAAAGAACTGATGTCCTGGTGTCCCCAGACACGAGAACACAGTAAAGAAATACCTACCTCAAATGGTAAAAGATATATCTCTTTAAGTATGAATTCCCTTTTCTAGAAATTATTTAAGCAGTTTAGAGGGAAGGCTGTCTAGAATGCATCACCAACTACTCTCTCTTCTTAGACTTGACCCTGACTCTCTGCAGGACATGTTGGGTCTACAATCACTGTTCAGTGGAGATGAGATCAGGTGCCCTTGGGGACAGGCAGGCAGGCAGGCAGGGCGCCCTCCGGCAGCACGCCCCAGACACGAGCGGGTCCCCTGGGATCTGGATTCCGAGGAGTGAGATTTCCAGCAGGCCAGATCCTCCGTGGAAGAGGTGCTTCAGTAAGTACCGGAAATATGAGTCACCCCTCATTCTGCGTGGAATATTACTGGGTTTTGTGGTACAGTGATGGAGGTACATGCAGATTTATGAAACAAACATCACTTGCGTTGTAAGCTAATTTAACATGTGGAGAAAATGTAGAACACAGAGCAAAATTGAGTCCAGGTTGATTTAAAGTAAAAATGTAAAAAATTCAACCAGGAATACTTTAAACTTAAACTACTGTTTAAACAATAGGAATCTTTAAATTTGGAAGGAAGAATCCCTTTCTTGGGATGACAAAGGGTTAGAATCCACCCCCAACCCTCCAAAAAAGGTGGAAAAACCTGACAGATTGAATCAGATAGATTTTTACATTCTAAAACAGTAAAGTACAGAAAATTAGAAGTCCATGATGAACTGGGGACACTATTCACAGTGTATGTGTAAGTTAGGGGGAGATCACTAAGAAAAGGCCAACACCATGGACGCGAGAGAGAAGAAATAAAGCATAGTCAACGTCTTCCTGTCTCGCACACAGATAAACAGCAATCATTAAAAATCGCTGATCCTTGTATTCAAAGAACATAGATTTTTTTTTTTTAAAGATTTTATTTATTTGACAGAGAGAGAGACAGCGAGAGCAGGAACACAAGCAGGGGGAGTGGGAGAGGGAGAAGCAGGCTTCCCGCCGAGCAGGGAGCCCGATGCGGGGCTCGATCCCAGGACCCTGGGATCATGACCTGAGCTGAAGGCAGACGCTTAACGACTGAGCCACCCAGGCGCCCCAAAGAACATAGATTTTTAAAAGGATCAGGGCACTTTTCACCGACTCTTGTTGAGTGGGAGGAAGGGGCCGTTGGTGAGAGTTTAAGCTGATACAGCCTTGTTGGGGGCCTATCGGGTGGCACGTATCATGTGTTTATTTCAGTTTGTGTTTTATTGTGCTAAGAGCTCTTCACGGGCAATCTGTGCTTTTCAGTGTTCCAGCACACAGTAGGTTATGTTGCTGGAGGCCCCAGGTGCATAGCACATCCCTAGAGCTTCTTCACCTGGCTTGATGGAGACTTCAGGCCCATTGAGTGGTAGGTCCCATTTCCCCCACCCCGGCCTCTGGCAGCCCCCCGCCCCCCGCACTTTGGTTCCTTGAGTTTGCCTGCTTCAGATGCCTCCTGTAAGTGCAATCATGCAGTATTTGTCCCTCTACCCGACTTGTTTCCATTTGCATAATGTCCTGCAGACCCATCCATGTCGCCACAGCCTGCAGAAGTCCCTTCCTTTTTAAGGCTGAGTGCTGTCCCCTTGTATGAATATCCCATATTTGCTTTACCCGTTCATCTGTCAACGGAAACTTAAGGTTTTTCCACATCTTGGCCAATGTGAATAGCTCTGCCATAAACATGCAAGGGTGGGTATCTCTTCTAGATTCTGATTTCAGTTCATTTAAAAATCATATTGCGGGGTGCCTGGGTGGCTCAGTCGTTAAGCGTCTGCCTTCAGCTCAGGTCATGATCCCAGGGTCCTGGGATCGAGCCCCGCATCGGGCTCCCTGCTCGGCGGGAAGCCTGCTTCTCCCTCTCCCACCCCCCCTGCTTGTGTTCCTTCTCTAACTGTGTCTCTCCCTGTCAAATAAATGAATAAAATCTTTAAAAAAATAAATAAAAATAAAATGAAATGAAATAAAATAAAATAAAAAAATCATATTGCTGGTGAGCCAGCAAGTTTATGGAGTGGGATCATAAGGGAATAAACAAAGTGGAAAAGATAACTAGGTGAGGACGCTCACTGCAATATAATTTGAAAGAGCAACAAATCAAACACAACAAAGCAACAAATCAAATGCCAAACCTGGAGGACAGATAAAAACAGGTGGTCCCCACAGGGTGGACCCTTCCCAACCTCAAGACGTCAGGGAGACCTACGCCCAGCAGTGGTGTAGATGACAAAAGCCGCTGCCATCAAGAGAGTATGCTCTCATTTTTATCAATATTCATGTAGGTAGATACACAGAAAGAAAGCCTAAGGAGATGCATGTCACGCTTTAATAGAAGTTATCTCTTGGGAGCAGAGGAAAGGAAGATGTCACTTAGCACTTGATATGCCCCTGTATTATTCAAACTGTTTTCAGTGAGAATATATGACTTTCATTTGGACCTGCGTAAAAACAGTAGGGTATTTTCATTTCGAATGAGAGAGAGATGAGATACGGGGCTAGGGCTGTGTTAGACTTGCGGGCTCTGGCTGAAAAACAATATTTATAAACTCCCTCCACAGCATGCCACATTTATATAGAACGTCTCCTTTAGTCTTTCTTGTATTCCACACACATTTATTGATTCCTAAAGTGCAGAAGCATGAGGCTAGGGATTGTGGAAATTGAGAGCTTATAAGACAGACCCTTTCCTGTTCCAAGCTTAGAGGAGCTGAACTAGGGAGAGGAGGCAGTGAGGATGGAGTTCCAGCAGGGCACTGCTCGTACATTGGAGCCACCTGCTATTGAAGCATAGGAGACAGGCCATTAACACCCACCTGGGAAATTTCAGGGGGCTTCCTGAAGACTGAGGAAGATTTCAGGAGGGGCAGAAGACTGACAGAAGCATTGGACAAGGAAGGGCATTCTGGGAAGGGCAGAAAGCAGGGACTCAAGACAACACTGCCAAGCACAGTGAGCCGCCAGTTCGGTGTGGCTGGAAGAAAGGTACCTGGTGTTCCTTCCCTCACTGGTTTGTGCCTAGCCTGGAGGTTGGCATCAAGTACCCAAGTGTTTGGATGGATGAGTGAATGGATGGATGGATAGGGATGGATGGATGCCTGGATAGATGGATGATATGGATAGATGGATGGATGGATGGATGGATGATGGATTGGTGATATGGATAGGGGGGTGCTTGGGTGAATGGATGAGTGGATGGGTAGATGGGTGGGTGTATGAGTGGGTGGGTGGGTGGGTGGGTGCATGAATTATGGATGGATAGATGGATGATACAGATAGGTGGGTGCATGGATGAATGGATGAATGGATGGGTGGATGGAAGGATGGGTGGATGGATGGATAGATGGATGGTTGGATGGATGGATGGATGATGAATGGATGGATGATATGGATAGGTGGGTGCATGGATGAATGAATGGGTGGATGGGTGGGTGGATGGGTGGGTGGATGGGTGGATGGAAGGAAGAAGGAATGAATGAACACATAAATGTCTGCAAGGTACTGAGCTGTACTAATTTTATTTCATAACATAGACCCTCAAATCTACTCATGTCTCTGTCCTTTAGCCAAACACTTAAAACTTAGAGGGATATGTCCATTTCCCTAAAAAAATAATGTGAATGTCATATTCATATAGATAAAAACTGTAAAGGAACATGGAAAACACACATGCACGCACATGTGTGCACACACGCCTGTATGCACACACACATGCATATTCACACACACGTACATGCACGCACATATGCACACACATGCACAGACACACATACACACCTATACATACACGTGCACACACACAGGCACGAACCGCTTTTTCTCACATTCCTACAAAATGCCACGCCCTGAGCAAGCTCCAGGAGCAAGGTGGCAGCAGGAGGCTCTGTGTCTCGTGGTGAGAGTCCGACCCATTCTCTTTAAAGCAGAACTTCCCCTCCCCTTAAACACTTTCTGACCTCCAGTCTGGCCTTACACATAACTGTCACAATGAGATTATGAGACCAAAGGACCCACAGTGGATGGATGCTTCCTAAAAAGACCAGGCCCTGCAGGATTCAGGTTCCA
Organism: Phoca vitulina; assembly: GCF_004348235.1. Taxonomy (NCBI): domain Eukaryota; kingdom Metazoa; phylum Chordata; class Mammalia; order Carnivora; family Phocidae; genus Phoca; species Phoca vitulina. Next base: position 4,850,295 of record NW_022589747.1, on the reverse strand, counting down.
CTATCAGGGAACCCCAGATGGGCGGCAGGTCAGAATCAGCCGGCCCCGCCCAGAGGGGCCACTCCATGTCCTGGTTCTAAGAAGGGGAAACGATAGGCACAAGCTTCAGAGAGCGGGCAGACCCGGATTTCACATGTTCCTTGAAGAACATACAGATGTGCTTCAGGTCTAAGAAGTGTTTTCTGAAGCAACTCTCTCCAGCACAAATTGCTTCCCCATCCACCCTGTAGGTGGATAGGTTGCCGCGTGGGACAATGAGAACTCCATGGGTGTTAGTTGTGTATGGACTCCTAGGGATAGACATTTCCATTCCAAACCGCAGGAGTTATTTCTTCCAAGGAACGCTTGGACTCAAAGCTCAAGTACCAACTCTGTCCACTCATTAGCTGTATGGCCTTGGGCAAGTTATCTGCCGTAAGCTGCAGAGCTTCAGTTTCTTCCCTTACCAAACAGACTTAGGGAAATTAGCTCTTTTGAGGTAGTCGTATTTGGATACACTTGGCACCCCTAGTAAATATTTACTAAATCTTTGCAGCTATTGTAAATAGTATTTCCTTGAAGTCTGTAAGTACATCTGCTAGAACATTTCTGTTTAAACAGGTTAAACTAACAAAAGCTCCAGGAAAAAAAAAAAAAAAATGTTTTGCCCATTAGCACTCATCTCGATTAGTGATCTCAGAGCTTGCCAAACGCTTTCCAAGCACGTTATCTTAATTGATCAGGAGTTGCTCTATATCTGGGAACTAGGTGGTCTTCAACAAATGTTTGTTGAGTGGTCTGTCCTTACCTCTGGGAAGAGGAATGCTGTTGGCGAAGCTGGACCATCTCAGCAAACCTCCGGAATGCCATGATGCTTCTCCAAAGTTTGTAACAAGCAGTGAGCCAGAACTTTTTTCAACAGGTGAATTGCTTTTCCAGACTGGGTAAGCCAGAACTGCTTCCCTGCCCCTCTCTTCCAAGTATCTCCACCTTGATGTCGACACTCAGCAGAATTCTGGAACGTGTCATTATTATGTAGATATAGTGGGAGCTTAGTGGGCTCTGATTAACCAGCGTGAATTCCCAGAAGGAACCATGTCCCCAAGTAAGCCCCACATTACAGCTTTGGGCGGTGTTTCCAGCCTAGGAGATTGTGTAAATGTTACAGAATTATGTCTCCTTCATTAGACTGCAAACAACTTGAGGTCAGAAGGTTTTCATGTCTTTGAATCCACTGCAATTCTTGTCACAGGATAAGGAACCAACACCTGCTTGCTCCTTAATGAAAGGAATAAGGAAAGGAATGGCATTTAACAAAGTCTCTCATCTTTTAAAAATAAGGACATTGAGAAATGTGAACCTGAAAATAATGCACGTGGGCAAATCCATCACATGTGAACAATCACCATTAATTGATGAATTGATGTCAACCCCAAAGGAAGAAATCCAGGTATCAGAGCCAAAGCTCTGTGCCTTTCAACATTTTCATCAGTGACTGGGTGGGAAGCAGAGGCAGGGTTTTGAGGGTATAGGTGATAGGGTAAGTGTCCCGCCCCTTACCCAAGAACGCCTGGCAAAGGGCACAGCAAAACAGGGTCTCCTGAGAGTCCAGCACCAGGGCCCAAGACAGAACAATGGACCAAAGTAACATATAGATATTAACAGAAACGTGGAAAGGTTTGCTATCCATTTATTTGCAAGAGCCCTGGTGAGTTCATCACAAACTCAGGGTGAGCTAAGCACATGACAAGGATTCTTAAAATTGGGAAAGCAATTTAGAACTGGTGTGTCCCTCCAATCTTACATGTTCCTTACCTCAGTTGTTCTAGTAAAGGGACTTATGGAACGCTAAAAAAGAAAAAGACAAGAAAGAAGAAGAAAGGCAAGAAAAGAAAAAACTCTCAGGGTGTGCTAAGAAGTCTAATTTTTACTGGCCAAAACCAAACAATCTTAATGGAGTTGACTGAATTAATTCTGGCTCACGGATCCCATGCCTTACCAGACAGCCTTTTAAAAACATATAGGGAAATATGGGGGATGAAATGAGTTAGTCCCTCTGTCTCCTTTTGAAGCCCCACTAAAATGAATGCAGAGCATTAGCCCACTACGACAAAGAGAAGGCGAGGAGGAGCAGTAAGGGGTCAGTAGACACTGGGAACTAGGTTGGCGGGACTGTCAAATTCCCAGCAAAGCAGGAGCAGCTGAGGGCTGACCTCTGGCTGGAGAGACCCAGCAGCAGGGAGCAGGGCCTGGCGAGGTGAGAGGCTGCCTCCAGGACCTGAGTTACACGGAGAGTACTGTGCACCGGGAGAAAGGAGAAGCACACGCCCAATGGGTCCAGGGCTGTCCCCCGAACTCCCGCTCTGCAAGACCAGCTCCCACCTCTGGCAGGAGGCTGGAAGGTCCCGCTGCATGGAAGAGAATCCTGCAGATAAGTGCATTTAGGGATCCCCCTGTGAGCTAACTGGATTTCTGCCCAGGCACCTGCAGGGAAACCCGTTGGTGTGTCAAAGAGACTCTGTCCCCAGAAACACACAATTATAAGCAATTGGCCAAGGATCGCCAGAAATTGAGGAAAGGCCAGAATGTGACAGACAGACGCTAAGACAGAGAGAGGGAGAAAGGAACGTGCAGGAAACAACAATGCATAAAAAGAAAAAAAAAAAGCGTCTTAACAAATATAAACAATGGCCTCAGAGAAAAAAGAGAAGATATTGTATCCAGGAAAGAAGACATGATACTATTTAAAAAATACGTAACAGGAAGGAGCTCTTGGAAATTAAAAACATAGTCACAGAGTTTTAAAAATTCAAGAGTTGGACAATGAGGTAAAGGAAATTTCCAAGAAAGAGGAAAAATTTTTAATTAGGCAAAAATATTCAAGAAAAGTTAGAAAATTGATTTTGAACCCTCAGTATTCAATAATCAGAACCCAGGGAGAGACAGTGAAAACAGAGGGAAGAAGAAATCTGAAAAGAATGATGCTAGAACAGTCTGCAGCATTAAAGGATTTCTATACTGCAGGGTTCCACAAATACCCCAGACCATGGGTGGAGAGCACTCCAGCCCAGGGCATGCTGTCAGAAATTTCGGGGCTCCAAGGACAAGAGAGGGTCCTTAAAGCTCACAGAGGGGAAGCGGACCACACGAAGAAGACAGAGCCAGCATCTATGACCGGCTGGTGAGGAGAACAGCATAGAAACCGTCGTAGATTTTCAAGGTCTCCTAGAGTCACCTCACGTACATCTTGCCTCGGAAAGCTGACAGAGCCTGAGCCCCACCCTAACAAGGAAGTCAATTTTTAAAAAGGCCTGGGATCCAGGAAACAAGGGAGAAAAACAGCTGAGTCGAGGAAAAGCCATTTCCAGGAAACCCAGAAGAAAAAGTTAGAAAACAAATCAATTACCAAGTTCAGAGAAATCAAAATGACCCAGAAAGAAAACGTCAACATAGACGTGAAACGTCTCAGCTGGAGAAACTTCCTCTTGAAGATTTCTGTTTGATGGAATTAAATCTATTATAACTATATACGTAGAACTAGTGTTAATTTAACCCTGAGCCATAATTTCTGGAAAGATTGAGGAGGAACTGTGGGTGCATGTGTGTGTGTGAGTGTGTGTGTGTGTGTGTGTGTCAGGGAGCTAAATCTTCCTCTTTTGGAGTAGAAAGCTGGTATCTAACATGGGGAAATCAAGAAATAGCAGAATAAGCATATTATTTTTAAAAACAGAGTAAACGTCAAAAGAGAGGGTTTGAAGTGGTTCCTCTGGAGTGGGGGCAGTGTGGACCATGAGGCGCTGGCTAGGCTCTGAGCTTTGTGGAGTGACTTGATTTTCCTTCTGTCCGTGTTTTCCATGAAGTATATTACAGAGTTGTACGGGTAAAGGAGGTGGACGTTGTATATTGTAGTAGAAGGGTGGAAAGTATATGACTTTGAAAAGAAAAAGTAAAAACCAGGGACACCTGGGTGGCTCAGACGGTTAAGCCTCTGCTTTCGGCTTGGGTCGTGGTCCCAGGGTCCTGGGATCGAGCCCCACATTGGGCTCCCTGCTCAGTGCGAAGCCTACTTACTTCTCCCTCTGCCTGCCGTTCCTCCTGCTTGTGCTTGTTTTCTCTCTCAAATAAATAAATAAAATCTAAAAAAAAAAAAAAGTAAAGACCAAAAAAATGTATGCCAACTGTTAGTAGTTAGAATCCGAGTGTTAACAAAGTGACTTTAACACAAAGTGACTTTTTTTTCTTTCTTTTGCTTATGTAGTTTTTAAATATAAATTTATTTTGCAATAAATGTGTATTACTGAGAAAAATTTTAAAAGGAGACTCTTTACACACACACGTACAAACACAGGAAACACCAGGCCCAGCCCAGAAGAGGACGTTGCGCTCTGTGGAAGTGGGGCATGCGCCTGGTCCGGCACACACGCTGGGAGCCTGTGTTCCTAAACCAGGGAGCACCAGGGGGAGAACAGATCCACACCGGGGTGGGGTTGGTGGGCAGCCCTCCCACAACGAGCCCTTGAGCCATCAGGGACTGTTTCGACCCCAGGCAGGGACTCAGCTGTGGGCCCCCTGAGCGCAGGGACCCAGCAGAGTAAATGGTTTTCCTTATTTGCACACACTGTACACGTTCAAATGCAGTGCATTGAAATCCATCGATGAGAATGAACGGATGGAAACTTTGTATTGGGGAAGAGAGGAGAACATGCAGTCTTTATGCAGCCTTTCGAAGCTGTGAATTTGTCGTTGGGACAATTCTTTGGTGGGAGCGGGGTTTCTGCGTGGACAGAGCTTGACATCCCATAGGCTGACACTGTGAGCCGCAGGCTGACAAACTTCACTGTAATTCCGGTGCATGGGTGGCCCATCTGTGGACAGTGACTAGTCCTGGCTGCTCGGGAACATGCAGGGGCAGGGGAACAAGCGGAATTCCGGGCACAGTGAGCCCTGAGCCGGGCCCTTCTGCTCTCCCGCTGCATGGGTGCACATCATGGCAGCCCTTGCTCAAGTTTCCAGAAGGACTGGTTCTCTTCTGCATTTAACGAAGGGCGAAGGGTCCCCTTTCTCATATTTATTCTGAGGGGAAGTTACTAAGTCCCCTGACTGGCCTGAAATCCCTTGGCAATTTGGGGCAGAGCCCCAGCTCCCCCAGCTCAGAGGGGTGTTGGGATGTCTGTGAGCATCCTTGGGCCACCTCGGGGCCACTCCTGGGCTGCACGGCAAGCCCTCACACCAGGGCATCCGCCACCTGCCCTGGGACCCCAGAAAGGAACCTGGCAATCTACCAACGCTCCTTAGAGCACCGCATCCCATTGGCCAGCTTCTCTGAGTTGTGCACCCCACTCTCTGACACTGTCACCTTTCTTTGTGCTTCCCAGGTATCTCTGGGGTCCCAGATTGACCTGCAGAAAAAGAAGAGGCGGGCGCCAGCCCCCCCGACGCCACAGCCCCCGACGCCAAGCTCCCTGGTGCCCCCTCGCACGCAGGACAGGGAGGAGAACAGGAAGAGCGCCACGGGTGAGTGCGCCGCGCTGCCATCTGCACGCCCCTGAGCCTGGTCTTGCGTGGAATTCCGGCACTGCTATTAACTCTGGCAGTCGCGTCCTCCACTATGGCATTAACTTGGAAAATATTTATGCTAAGGAAAGAAAGTCTGGAAATAAACACCTGAGGGTTCACTTAGTATCTTACAGGCATATTTTCCGGGCATCATGGAGGCTCGGAGGTGGGGGGCAGGCGGAAAGGGTGGAGGATGGCTGAGGATGCTCGAGAGGAGATGAGCGGCGCCAGACCGGTGAGTGCGCGCATGTGTTTGTCTCCCTGATGGAAGGATGTGTGTTCTTAGGATGACGTCTGTGGAGGCTGTTTTGAAAGACCTCTAGTCCCCGGGAGGTTTATAGATCAGTTGACAATAGTTCCCTAATTTCTTGACCACCCTGTTTGAAATCGACCTCCGCTTTTACATATGTAGCAAACACACACCCTGATATTTTTGGGAACAAGGAATCGAAAGGAAAAAGGATGGAACCGTAATATCTGTGAGCAGAGAGACATGTTACATCATTAAATGCCACCTCCTCATGTTACAGGTGGCAGAGAGAGACGTGGCAGGGGTCTCTAGATCCAAGAGTCGGGGATGGTTCATTTAATTTTAAGCCAGTCCATGTTTGTAATTTCATTTATGTAGGAACAGATGTTGCTCTTGAGGAGCGGGGGTTGCCTGAGACAAGGCCCTGTGATTACAGGTGCATCAGCTCATTACAGAGGCCATCCGATGGCCATGCCTGATGCTACTTTACTCCACAGGGCACTCTCACATTCTCCCCTAGACCCCATGACTGTGGCCCCCAAAAGGAAGACTTCCAAGGATAAGCGCGTACATTGTCAGTGTCCGAAACTCTAATACGAGCTGCTTGGCTGTGTGTCAGCCATTTCTCCCCCAGTCAACACCTCCCTGTTCATGTCTCAGCATTTCGCTACCAGGGAAGCGATGATCCTAAGGAACCATGGTCTATGTTTCATGCCAGTTCATCCTCTTGACCAGAGGAAAATACTACCAGATTTACAGAACCCATGATCAGCAGCTTCTCAAAATAAACCTCATCGTCTCCTTTTCCGTGACGAGACCCCCGTTCTCCCTGCCGAGCTCTCGCCCACTCTTGTGGCAAAGGGATGACAGCCCTCAGATTTATGGTTCCTGCTTGCACTCATAAGAAGCATCCACTGTAGGTGGTAGTGTGGATGCAGCTGAGTCGTGCCAACCTCCAGGCCAGACAGCCCATTTCAGACCAAGGGAGGGCCTCCCGATCAGCTGTGAAGGACTGACTGCCGCCTCGTGTCCCCACGCTTGGAGAACCTGGCCCGGGTGCGGGCAGGCAGCCGGTGCCCATGGTTGTCCAGGAGAGGGAGGTGGGTGTTTGGAAACTGAAAACTATACAAGTCCCGCTCTAAGGAGCATGTTACAGGGAGGAGGTATGGACGCTAGTAATTCACTACGAGCCTCTCTCTCATCTGTCAGCTTTGGTTCGTGAAGATTGAGAAGGAAGCCAGAAGCTCCCTTCGGGCTGGCAGTGACCTTGAATACTTTGAGAGGTCAGGAGGATGGTAGAGGTCTTGGTAACAATTTTAAGGGAGACTCCCATCCCCGTCAGCGATCCCCGTGAAGTAACGGTACGCTAGCAATTCCGCAAGCTGAACTTTGTTAACCAAAGTCTAGGCTTTACATGAACAGGTACAAATGTAAAACGTTGCCCCTGCCCACACACCCCACACAAACGAGCATCTTTTTACTCAGATACCTAGATATAAGAGGGGGAAAAAAATTGAAACTTGCACTAAAATAGTATTGGTTGGATTTGGGTCTGACCCAAGTTCCTTGGCAAACAAAAACTGAGCCTTCTGGTAGAGAGAAGCTTCCAGGACAAAGCCTGTTCTCCCCACATGCCTTGCCCTTGGGGGTGACTTCCGTGGACCAACCAGACAGTGCTCATCCTGACGGCTTGTGGCTTCTTTGCACTTTGAGGTGACAAATGATGTCTAGCCGTGGGGACATCACTATTCTCCCACATCTAGAGAACTGTAATCAAGAGAAGGAATAAGTGGGTATGTCTCTTGATGAAGAAATTATATTCCTTAATATTTGTTTATTAATAATCTGATGGCAGGCATGAAGCACAGAGTCTATCAGTTACTACATGACTCCAAACATAAAAGCTTGAAAATAGCGTTTTTCAAAGAAATACTGGGAAGTATGATTTATGGCACAAGGGATATATACGGCTTTGTTATATTAAGTCATTAACCTTCAAAAATCTTATTAGCAGAAGAAAGCCATTTCTATAAAATGGCAAGTGGATCCCCCAGGTGTCAGCAGAGCAAAGAAGGGGCTGCCCCAAGGGTTCCAGAGGTCAGATGAAACAGAGATGCCCCCTCTAACTCTTTCTCCAAGTCAGGACCCCTTTCAAAACAAAGTTTGAAAATTATTACCCCAAACAATGGAACAGATTGCTGATATAAATGGGCTTAAAGAGGTAAGCTGATTTAGTGGCTACTTAATCCACAATAGTTAACAGGTAAAAATAACAAGAGGAAGCTAAAAAAAAATAATCCCCAATAAAAACTAACATGTATAAAAGGAGTTCCTTTTAACGCAACAGAGCTGCCGAGGGGGCTTTTAAGAATCATTTCAAGCCCGGCATTTGGGAGTAGTTGCGCCTGCCAGAAACAAATTGCAAACAAGTAGGTACTTTCAGTTTGGCTCAAGGAGAGGACACTGTGTGTGTAAAATGTTAAAGCATGAGTGAGGCGGTTTGGTGCCCTGAGGTTGGATTTGATGCCTAGTGAGCTTGAATTTGGATACCGGGCGTGGCTGGATTTCGTGGCAGGCGTGGTTGAACTTGGTGCACGGTGAGGCTGACTTGGATACCAGGTGTGGTTGGATTTGGTGCCAGGAGGCTGGATTTGGTGCCTAATGAGCCTCAATTTGGTACCAAGTGTGGTTGGATTTGACCCCGGGTGTGGCTGGATTTCGTGGCAGGCGTGGTTGAATTTGATGCGTAGTGAGGTTGACTTCGGTACTGAGTGCTGTTGGATTTGGTACCGAGTGTGGTCAGATCTGGCGTCGGGTGTGGCTGGATTTGGTGCTGGGTGTGGTTGGATTCGGTGCCATGGGGTTATTTTTGATGCCCGGGTGAGTGATGGCCGTGTGCCTTCCGTGGGAGGGCAGAGAGTCTCCGGGCTTACCTTCTGAAGTCACCCCTGTTGATTCCATGTAGGTGTTGGACGGCAGGTGCCACAAAAGCCTCCCAGAGGCTCTGCTCGGGGGCCCCCCCAGTTAGTGCTCCCCCCGCCCCCACCCTACCCTCCTCCCAACACAGACGTGACGGAGCCTCTCGGCTTTCCTGGGGAGAGTACTGGCTCCGAGGCCTCGGACCTGAGACCCACACGTACGTGCCTCTTGTTTTCTTTCCCATATATGTCACCTGCCCATCTCTCTGCTCACTGGTATCAGGGCTGGGTTTCCAGACTTTCCATTCTTGCTTTGGGGTGTTTGTGACGTTCCTCTCCAGCTTGTCTTTCTAAATGCTCAATGCAGTGTGTCCGATTTAACAGTGAATGCGCTCGGAATGCCATGCAGGTGCCCGTAAAGAATGACTTAACTCATTAATCATTCACACTGCGGTCAGACCTCGGCCAAAATCGCACTGTGTGGGTGAAGACAGTCAGCTAGGAGCTACTGTTCCTCACATTAGAACTAACCTCGGAAGTCTGCAGGTAGCAAGAGCCCACTCCGTCCAGCTCAGCAATTATGGGGTTTTGTTGGTGAGCTCACTCCAGCAAGCTGAGAGTGCAGAGGAGAGCCGTGTTCAAGACCTGGGGGGACTTACGCATGAGGACCTTTGAATCGTATGGTCAGCGACCAAGCGGTAGGGGTGCCACCCTGCAGAAAGGGAAACGGAGGCAGCAGAAGGGGAAAGAGCTTGAGTTCCGTCTGGCAATAGCCAGAATTAAAGTCTCATTGTTTTCTACTTCTTGTCGCACCCTGGCTGAGACCGGGCTGTCTTCGTTGTCTCCGGAGGTTTCTTTGGGACTTCCATAAATACTGTGTATAGCACTCCTCCCTCCTGATGGGTAATCATTTTACATATTTAACCATATGTATTTTGATGGCGTCATCAGCATGGCAAGCCCGTGCTCGCCCCTTTGAGGATGACTCAGCTTGGCAGCGATGCTTCATCATAAAGGGGCACAATCCTGGACCATATTCTCAAAACAGTGTCCGCCGCTCTGCACTCCGCCCAGTGAGCAGCCGGGGCCCATGCGTGGGTGTGGCCTCTGGCTGGGAAGTTCATACTTTTCTGACATTGGACCCCTTGATCTCTTTCTGTCTTCTTTGGAAATGATGATTAGCTCGCTGCCAGCTTCTGGGTAAAGAAGATAATTGTCGGATTACTTATCTACTGCTGTAGGAAAGCTAATCCTGATTCATTCCATCTTTTCTGACAAATACTTATTTTCCATCCTTCAAATATGTTTGATCATCTTGACGTTGGACATGCTTCTGGGAAGCAAATAATGTCTACAGGGTATTGAAAAGTAAAGGATCAGACATCTCAGTCAGAAAGATAACAGCCGAGGTGTAGATAGCTCTGGAGCTGTTCCATCTCTGAAGAGAGTGGGTCTCAAGCCCATGAGCTTCGGGGGCCAACTCTGTGGATGCTGTCCTCATGCCCAGAATCCTCCTGTGGACCCTGGGCGATCCAGTGAGGGGAGGAATAGCCGAGGGAAAACAGCAAAGCTAAATGGCAATTAGGGGATTGTTGCAAGACCCGTAGATTGTGGATGGGACAGCCAGGCCTTGCACACTTGCCCACACCTGAACTGATGCAAACCTGCAGATCCCCACTTCCTCCCAGGCCTCCTTGCACTTGGGGGACACCATCGGTGTGTGGCGTCTGCTGGGGAGACTGGCAGGCGAGATTTGGGAGGGCTGCTTCCAAAGGCTGGCATCAGGCTTGGGTAGGAGAGCTTCCTCCTGGGTTTCTATGGTGCTGTGAAATCATTTCCCGCCCCTCCCTTAGAGAGAATGGAACCAGGCAACAGACAAAGGATGAGGTTCCCCATCTTCTTGCTTCATGGTTTCGCCCCGCCCTCCCACCCCGCTCCTGGGCCCATGGTATTCTCCCCATGCCTTCATTTCCCCAGACATGTCATCAGACTCTCCTTGACCCTCTGGTCATAATTCACCCCACCCTCTCCCCCTCTCGGAAATGCCAGTAACCTAGTGAAGAAGAGCGGGAGAATTGGGGGGAGAGGGGCCCTGTGAGGTAGGGAGCTGGGGCTCCACAAAGTCTCCTCCTCCTCCTGCTCCCTGCTCCTGTCTCCTGGCTGCCTGTGCACCAAAACTGAATGCATCCAACTCGGAGCTTCTATTTTACCCAACGCGCAGAACTTTCCTGACCATTTTTTGCAGCATCGAAAAGCGGGATCTCCTACCCAACCAGGCAGAAAGCACCCTGCCTTCTTTGATTCGGGACTTCAGAGCAGTGAAGGAAAACAAACCCTGTGTTGTCATCTGTCTTATTTTTTCACAAGATGTTGAAACCTGGGTATTCCTCCACCTGTCACAAGGGGGCTATTGGCTGTTGGCACGTAACTGCTGGATGTGAATTTGGGCCCCTTGCTGGCGTATACGGTCTCACCTTCTGGTCAGACTTCTGGCTATTTGCAGCAGTGTGGAAGGAAGCTGAGTGGAGATGGTTTTATGCCAGCCGCCAGCTCTTGTACTTCTCCTGCATTCCTTGTAAAAGAAATGATGTGCTTCTGGTGGAGACCGACCCCGAGTACCTGCAAGGGCTGGGTGGTCCACGAGGCGTGTCACATGTGACATCTTGCTCAGTCCCCACCCCAGCGCGGGGGGTAGGTTCTGTCACTGGAAGAAACTGAGTCAAAAGGACTTACATCACTGGCCCAGGGTCTTATCACAGGATAGGTTCGGCAGGAATTCTCATTAGGGTATCTTGACCCTCAGCCGCTGCTCTATCCACCACCCGTGCAGTTTTCCCCACCATTCCAGAAACTCCCACGGGCACATCTTTGGCTTCGCACGTTCCTTGTTATACAGATAGCATAGTCCACTCAGGTTGTTAAAAAGAGGAAACGTACATTTTGTTGAAAACCGTGAGCTCAGCCAACCTCAGGGATAAGAAGGATGAAAGAGCTGATGGATGCTGGTCTGTACACAGATGAAGGAGGTGCAAGAAGACGTGAAATGGGTCGAACACAGCACCACATCTTCATTCTGATGTCTCTCCAGAACTTTTGGTTCTGGCCATTTTCCCTCACCCTGACCCTGACTTCTGTTGGATCTTGGTGCAGCCCCCATCCTCATGCTTTGCTGGTATACCCCACTTAGCTGCTGACAGCCTCCCCTTCCACTGACCCAAGAACTCGCTGGACGTCAGCCCTGAGCCCAAGCACAGATGCTTCATTTCCTGTCTTCATGCTGAACATGTTACTAATACTGGACACATGGCCATGAAAGCCACATTCACCTGCAACAAAGATAAATGGAGAAGACCGTGTGTTCTAGGTCAGCGCCGCATGTTATCTGCCACCCCTGCGCTCTTTTTGAACCAACGAATGGTTTGTAGGCAGAAGAGATACAGTGACCACCCACTAATGCGTGTTCTGACTGAAGAGGCCCCCGTACGCAGCCCGTCCTCCAGCTCCGCCTGGGTATCAGAGGGATGTGAACTCTCTGCACGCTCTAGCCACACACCCGGCCGGGGTCTCAGGGACCCATCCCACCACGCCTCACGCCTCCAGTCCAGATTCCTCCCCCATCCAGGTGTTTACTCTTTACCCCCACGTCGTATTGCACACATTGGTTCAAGCCACCTGGAGGCCATGCCAGTCTTATTCATGTTTGTATCTGTTCGTCAACAAACACACAGCATGCACTCAGTAGCAGAATATGCCAGAAGATGTCTCCTTGTGAATCACTAAGTATCAGGTTACAATGATACAAGCTCTTCCCTTCAGCTTCATTGAACTGAGATGGGTTCCAGGCTAAAGGGCATCCAGTACCAGCTCAGCTCTGTCTAGAGGATACTCTCCACGGGGTCAGCACTGCGTCAAACCCTTGTTGTGGTCGCACTTGAGAAACATGTGAGGATCTCAGGAACATCCAGCATCCTAGCCTCCGCTTCTTTCTTACTTGTTTCCGGCCCTGGCCTACCCGTTAGGATGCCTCCCAATGGTCGCCCTCTTGTGCTCACCCCCTTGTATAATCCCCTACCCATGAACATGGACTGGATTTAGTGACTAACGTTGCTGAACAGAATGTGGCAGAAGCAGTGGGATGTCACTTGTCACTTCTGAGATTAGGTTTAAAAAAAGACTGTGGCTTCCATCTTGGATTCCCTCTCTCCCTCGCTCATTCTGAGGAAAGCCAGCTGCCATGTTGAGAGCCGCTCTGTGGGGAGATCCACGTGGCAAAAAAAAAACAGAGGGAGCCTCCAGCCAACAGCCAGTGAGGAACTGAGATTCTCAGCCCACTGAGCATGAGAACAGAGTCCTGCCAACTCCCGCTGGAGGGAGCCTAGAAGCAGATGCTCCCTCAGCAGAGCCCATCGTTGAGACCACAGCCCAGGGGCACCTTGGTTGCAGCGCGGTGAGAGACCTAGACTCAGGGGCAGCCAGCCAAGCTGTGCCCACAGAAACTGTGAGATAATTCATGCTTATTGTCTTAAGCCTCTGCGTCTTGATGTAATGTGTTCCGTAGCAACAGATCACCAGTACAAGCTGAAAGAAAGAGAAACCCCTCTCAAGCCTACCTCCACAGTCGGGGAGCCCCTCATCTCCCGGAACTGGAAGCCCAGAGTGGGACGGACTGCACCTCGGTAAAGCCTGAAGTTGTCACCAGGGACTGAGGCTCTTTCAGTGTCTTCTCTAAGTCATCTTTGGGGTCGAGCTCCTCTTCGGGCTGGTCCTGAGGGTGCTCTGTGCACCACATCCAGACACCAGAATTTTCAAAGGAGGCAGAGAGATTATCTCTTCTAATGGTTGCATGGGGAACCTTTCCCAGACGCCTCCAACTGCAGTTTCTTTTATGTCTCATTGACCACTGTTGAGTAATACACTGCCCCAGTCTCTGCTGAGAACGGAGTCACCCAAGGTGATGGAAGCCCATCCCGACAGCTGGGGACAGGATCAACTTCCTCTGGAAGTGGAAGTCACTGGTCAACACCAGAGCTCTGTGAACTGGAAATGCAGGGAATGCATGCTGTGTAAACAGCCCACGGCTTCCCCTACACTCGGGTCGCAACCCTAGGTTTAGTTGCCGTCTGGAGCTCATCAGGCATGTTGTGAGCGGGTGCAGAGAGAGGACCGTGAGCCAGTGGGGAAGATGAAGTAGACAGAACGCAGCCTTTTCCAAGTCAGCTGAGGGGCCAGCATGAGGTGCGTGTGCCCAGAGCTCATGGACTTGCTCTCTGCCACCCCCGGGGCAGAAGTGGGGCTCCTCTCTCCCGGGTCCTGCTCTCAGTGCCTCCTGGCGGCCGCGGCCAGGATGGCCTGTGGAGTCTGAGTCGGTGTATACTTATTGCACACATAGGAGGAAAATTCCTGAGCTGTGTCCCGTTTCAAAGCCTTATAGCACAAACGTCACCGTGAGTATAATTATAGTGACAGTGGAATAGGCTTCCTGGGTCTGTCTTCTGAATTCCATGTGTTTCATGCGAATAAGCCTTCCTACTAACCCGTCCACATCTAATCTTGCACTTAAGTGCCTCGGGTGCATGGCTAAGCCAATACACTTGTGCACGTGGAATTTTTTTTTCCCCTGCAACTTTCTAATCAGCTTGCTTTCTACTGACAATTGGATTTCAGCGGAGCCTTCCTTGTGAATGACCACGATGCGGCCTGTGTCACTAGGTGCATTGCGTTGTGTGTTTCCAAGACTTGCAGAGCTGGTCTCGATTGGGCCTTTAACAAGTCATCCCTCACATATTCCAGTGAGAAGACCCTGGAGATTTAAAGATCAATGCGTATGGAGTTCAAATTACAGATCCTCAGTGGGCTTTATATTTTTACAATTAAACTATTCAATGACTATCCTTTTATTAGACTTTTTCCTATGATAGGTTTGAGTACATCAGTCTTCCCTTGGCTATACTTCGCTGGGGTGATTGGCAAAGGATTTTGAAGGCATGCAGGAAAAATGGGTCCCTGTCCCCTGATCCAAATGACCTGTCTAGCACCTCCAGCAAGACCACGGAGGTTTCTAGGTGGTTGGTTTTCAACCTGTGATTAAGTAGCCCATTCTAAAGAATTTTAAGGAAATTCTAAAATAGGTAAATAAAATGAGAGAAAACAGCTAGCCATTTTCAATTAGACATAGTAATTTGAGTTTGCTTCATATAAAATTCATAATAATCATCATAATCATAAATCGTATTTTAGGCAGAGTGACTCAGCAGAAGAACCGAGAATGCAGGAGTACGTTGGGCACAGCTCTGTGGCTTACTGGCAAATGGCTGTAATCAAATCCCCACACTCCGGGCCAGATGCCCCCTAAAGGCTCCGTGATCAGCCGTGAACTTGCCTGAGCGCAGAGCAGAAAGCAGGAAAAGATAGGCAAGAATTTTGCTAACACCCCTCAGTTGAGACCAGGCTTCTGTTTAAAGTCACCTAACAGCGTGCTCTAAAATCTGAACCAAAATTAAACCCTTTGCCTGTCTCAAAACAAAGCAGTTAATCTTCAAGCTTATGACACAAAGACAATTCTGGGAATCTTGTTTGTGGTGGAAGCACCCTTGAAGCCTGGCAGGTGTGTGGACTTCAGAGCGAGCCCAGGGAAGCACTCTTGCCCTGGTCTGGTGTTTGTTTGCCATTTTCCTTCCCCGAGCAGGAGAGCTGGCCACACAGCCACTCCCACTGCCATGGGAAAGGGCGAGCATCCAGGAAAACAGGAAGTGGGTAGTGAGCAAATAGAAGGAAACTGGTGACTGTGGGAGCAGAGCCTGTCCCTACTCAGAAGCGTGTTGGAAAAAAAATGGAACGGGATCTTTAGCCTGGTGTTATTGTACCTTGAAAACCATGAAATCCACCCAGCATGAACTAAAGACTGAATGCTACTTAGAAGCAAAGCAGTGAGAATCACAATAGGGCTACGGATAGCATTTTTAAAACTCCCCCGAACTTACTTCCCTTTGCTAATTATTTTTCAGTGCTTTATTTACAAGCTGCTATGTCCCTGACCCAAGAGAGAATTAAAGGAGTTAGTGACAAGTCAGTGCAACAAGTGTGGGCTGGACCCGGCTCACACCAGCTAGTGAGAACAGACCATTGAAATCTCGGGAATTTTGCAAGCCAATCGCTAAGCGGGACTATTATTAAAAAGTCAATTATGTAAGCTAAGCTTACAAATAATACAAAAAATATAGCAAACATTGAAAATTCATCACTTCCTAATGATTTTACGACATGTTACTATTTCTGGGTTTTTGAGGTTATATACATATCTCGAATCACTATGATTCAATAGCATTTTGACAGTGAAAATACTATATAATAGTGTGCTACGGCACATCCCCTTCCAGTGCCACATTCAGCGACTGGCATCCGTAGCTGGAAATCAGTCATAGAGGGTTAAGGGAGCTGAGGGTTATATGGAAATTACAACAAAGAGGGGTGCCTGGATAGCTCAGTCAGTCCCACTCTTGATTTCGGCTCAGGTCATGGTCTCAGGGTCGTGAGCTCAAGCCCCGCATCGAGCTCGGCGCTCCGCACCGAGTCTGCTTGTTCCTCTCCCTCAGCTCCTCCTCCTCACCCCACTCTCTCTCTCCCTCTCATAAATAAATAAAATCTTTAAGATAAATAAATAAATAACTTCCACTGTTTAAAAAAAAGAATTTACAACAAAGAGTATATTTTATTATCGCCTGTAAATTTTGTGCTATCCATGCTTTATATCAGTAGGACTTTATCCATCAATCTATTGATGGATTGATCTATCTATCCCTTTTATTTTTTCCTGAGAGCTGGTTCCTAACCATTTACCAATCTACCACTGCAGAGGAAGAGCAAATAGAAGTAGGAATGCTGACAGCAAATTTATCTTTGGTTTTCATAAGCTGTTTGCCAAGCCCCATGCTAGCACAAAGAATCTCAGCGGGTGTCTGTGTCTCTTGAAGCTTTAACTTGTAGCATGAAGTCAGACTAGATAGAAAAACCTTTTTTTTAACATCAAAAGATATGAGGACTTCTTTCTGAATTCATGTAAATTTAAGTTCTTCGCAGAAGTAAGGAATGGACAGCTTGATTTTTCAGGATTATTATTAAATATCATTAGTCCAAGAGTGAATAGATTAGGAAGAAGCATTCCCCTGCTGACACTAGTCTTCTAGATTATTGTTTTAGGATTTGTCTGAGATGATGTGAATTCAGACACAGCCCTTCTTTATTTTAAGCCCTATCCCTGAGACCCTCACGAGCTTAAGCTACTTGCAAGGAATGGCCCTTTCTCAGAGGGGTCAGTCTCCCACTGAGAAGCTTCCCGAAAGGGGTTTGCTCCTTCAGAACAGTAGATCTCAACACGCATGTGTGAGTGAGGTCTTTGTCCAGCTCAGCAAATCAATCCGTATTTTCTCAGTGGATGCCTGAGCCTTGCTCGGGAACGGCATTATCAGGGTCGGGATGGATTGGTCTGCCATGAAGGGCATCCTGAAATGATATTATCTGTTTTCCCCTGGAGCTCTGCAAGTAACTTGGACTTTTTGCCAAATGGTAACAAATGGCTTTTGCCTACCGGCTGGCCAACAACTCTACCTGCAATGTCTTTAAGGTTGTAGCTAAATCCGAATGATTGTATTTGACAGCCTAGAAGACAACAGTGAGTTCAGTGCTGATTATGATCCAGTTCTTCCAAGGGACAGAACTGTGTATGTTGGATCAGTAGACCTTTTTAACAACCGACATCCACAAAGACTAGGAGGAAGCAGAAGAAATAACAATCATATGATGCGGCCGATACATCACTGTCTACGGCATTAAATCTCCAGGGGCTGGAAGGTGAATAATGATGGTGATGTTTATTTTGCCAGAGTTTGTCTTCATATGTTGCCATTTATTTTCCCCCCACAGTTTATTGCTGTGCATCATTCCCTACTCATGCCAAGCGCTTCTGACGGATGTCCCTTCCTGGAGCTCCGTTCCTCTGACTTTCCCCGCGCCTCTGCTATCCTGACTCCCATTCTCCTGTTCTTCTACCTGTCGGCATAAAAGGGCTCATTTGTACCCCCGCAGTCTACTTTCTCTAGAATTTACATATAAATGCATAAACAACAGAGATTTGTGTGACCGACATTCACATTTCCTCACAGGAGGTAAAGCCTTGTCTGTGCAGATTCTAGGTTGATGACCTTGACCTATCCGAAATTACCCTTTCATTGGTTCTTGGGTATGTTTCTGTTAAGGACCTTGCTTTATTCTGATTCATTATTAATTCATGTTTTTCTTATTTGATATACTCAGTTACAGAATATATTCTCCATTTAAAGTAGATTGTGTCCACAAAGTGACCATGTAGTCAATTTAGATACACCTGAAATATTCTGTCCACCTGGTAAAACTTAAGTGCCTGAAATACATGAACTATATAAACTATGTAACTATATAATCTGTAGGAACTCACAACTCATACACACACACACACACATACACACACACACATACACACATTCACACACACATATATACATACATACACACACACATACATACATTCAGGGATACATAGGACCCGACTTTTTTTAAGTGTTTCTCAGATTTTCCTATTACTGTGTTCTCTGCCATGTAGACGGTTTACAAAAAGAAAACAGAGGAAGGGGGATGCGTCTTGCTTCATCTGTTAATTATGCATTCAGTCATTCACCCATTCATTCACCAAACATTGAGAACTCGCTTGATGCCAGGCATTGTGCCAACAATGGGGGCTATTACAGTGAAGAGCACATGGCCTCTGCCCTTGGATTTCACTCACCTGTGGCCCCCCACACACAAGCAAAGAAGTAATGATGATTCCATTGGATAAACGCTAGTCTGGTGGTTTGTCCAAGTGGTAAAGACACTCGAGGGTATGACGACCATATCCACATGGGCATGCTGCCTTCTCTTTCTGGAGTGCAAGGTCCCTTTCTCATCTGGAGAAAACCCATCCAGTTATTGAGAATGAGTCACCTCGGCAGTCCTAAGACAGAAGGAGCAGGTGGAAATAATCATGTTAAGATTCAGGGTTTATGAAGAACAACTTGCTTGCTTTGATTAACTTTGATCATTGTGCAGAGATGCACTTGAACCGGAGAGGCTTATCATGTTTCTCTCCAAAAGATGTTTTAAATGTTATTTCTCAAAGTAAGAAAAAAAGAATCAGTGAGTGTTTTTTACTTGTATGACTGTTGTCTGGTTGGTCACAATAAAACTATTAGTGATGATTAAGATAGGAATTATCAGAGCTGACATTGGTATTAATAATTAAGAAATACAAGCTAGAGCTTACAGAAATATATAGCTAGAGCTATATAGAACCAATCTAGTGCCATGTGTTGGTGGAAAAAAGCCCAGAAAGTTACAGATATTACTCACAAGGAAAGAGAGGACAAGTTGGTGTCTTTTTGTTTTGTTTGTTTGTTGTGTGTGTGTGTTTTCTTTTTTTTGCATTGAAATAAAGAACTTTTGTCTGATAAGTAGCAATCACTTGACCTCAAATTATTAAGTGGGGAAAGTCTAAAGAAGAAAAGGTAATGTTTACCTAAATGTTGGGGAAAGCATCAAGATTTATGACCCAGACATTAAGATTGTAGAAGATTGTATATAATTAGAGCAATGAGCATTTGTGTGAGAAGTAGCTATTATGCTGAAGAAAAAGAGCAGTCGAAAAATCTTAAGGCAAAAAGGAGACCAGGGAAAGGTGATGTTACTCATAGAATTATTGATTATGAAAACATAAAATATAAAGAAACATATGTCAAACTTTACTGAAAACAAGAGGACATAGATGTGTACGTGTGGACACGGAGAACAAACTCAATAAAGCTACACCAATTCACATGATGAATAGAATCAGCCACAAAGTTAGCCAAAGACATGGATTTTTGGTTTTATCTCAGGGCTCTCTTGCACCATGATGGCCTGATACACAGCTGGGGAAAATTCAGGGCAATTCGATGGCCAGGATTCCAGATCTACATATGTCATGACACCGGACTAACCAGCGTTAGAATCTTCTAGGTATCAGATTAACTCAGCGAAACATTTTTCCTCCAGGCATTTGCATTTCAGAGAGGTTTTCCTTTCTGGTTCACCTCAGAACCCATCCCTCCTGGGGGTTCTTCATTCTCCATAGAAGTCAGCAGGAGAACTGTGTCTTTGGTCCATAATGTGACACATGCTATCAAGAGTCACAGTAAAAGAAAATAAATTTGTGGCCGTTCACGTTTCTAAGCAGAGACACAGATCCAGCAGACCTGGTGGCCGGCCCATAAGCCTGCTGGTTGACAGAGGAGCCCCTCAGGAATAGAGTTCTGTAGCAAGTGCTAAGGTGAAAGAAAAATTAACTCTATGCTGTTTTTCAACTACAACTGGCATAAATTCTTCTGTTTTCATCAGAGACAATATCAGCAACGGAAAGTAGAATGTGCTGTAATTTCATGCAATCCTATTTATGAAGATTCTAAAATTATTTAGTTGTAAATAAATGCTCCTAGCTCTGCAGATGAAACAGTTTGGGAAAATCTTAACACAGTTTACTCACTGGCATTTTATTTTAGCTCCCGTTACAATCACTCACACGTTGCCCCTGCGTGGTGATGCTTATGGACTGCCCGCCATCATGGTTTTCCTGTTGATTTGGGTCCTTAACTTGGTACTGTGTATTCGCAACTTCCATATCTGAGGGAATCTGATTCAAAACATGTCCACGTGTGGACTAAAGTTTTCTGTCACAAAATGCACTTGTCTATAATAGAAACAAGGCTACAGATTAGAGGAGGTGAGGGCCCTGCACTCAGGTATGGAAGGTGTCTTGAGTCAGCCAATTCTACATCGTCCAGGAGTTAATCCACTCACAGAGTACTTCTGTCCCCTCTGAGTAGTGTGTGCGTGCGTGCGCATGCATGTGTTTTAACTACTTCCATCCTTCATATCCAAGGAATGTGGAGCAGGAGAAAAACTCAAAATTGTTTTGGCCCTTATTAGTCACCATGGTAAAACAACAACAAGCAAACTTCAAACGCTTCAGTGAAGATGAAGGTCCCAGTCATAAAAGAAATGAGTCTTGGGGATATCTGTGGCTTATTTGTGGTTTATTCTGTAGTTTCCATGCTTCATTTGTTACCAATACAAACACAGAATTGGTAACCCTGCCACCCAAAACTCTTCACTGGAAACTGCGAGGTTAAATTTATCATCACTTTCTGTGTTTATTTTGCCCTTCAAGACTTTTCTACAACCTTTCTCTTTCTTTCTTAAGAAAATAATAAATTTTTATTACTAAGGGTGAAGCTGTGTAAATGTCAGGAGGTTGTATCTTCCCATCTCCTTCAGTAAAGAAAAAAAATGACAAGAGATGAAAGGTTCTGAGGTTATTTAGACTGGCTACCTTGTTTCCAGGGCAATAAATGTGCTGTCCAGCCCTTAGGGAGTTAAAGTGAGGGGGGAAAAATAGACAAACGTGTAATCTAAATCAGAACACAGTGGCCAGTGTGCATCACTCTTATTTCTTTGGCTTGTGAAGAACTAGCATTGATGAGAAAACATACCTTCCCATGTTTTGACTGAATTAGAACCGGTAAGTGAGGGATATAAAGACTTCTGGAATAGCACAAATTCTAAATTAAAAGGAGAAAATGGACAGCAGGTGGCCACATCTGGCCTACAGACATGCCCTGTTAGCCGACTGGAATTGCCAATATTAAGTTAGATTTGCCCCAAAATTCTGTTGCCTCTGGAATGCATAAAGAGCCTCCCTTCTGTGCTGTCTCCCCTTCTTTCAAGGCTGGGAGATCACCCCACACTGCACACCCCACCCTCCACACAACCCCACCACCCTGGGGATCCTTTGATTTATCATTAGTCTCGGGCTGATGTTTTACCAAAAGGGAATGGAAGGGAACGTGCTTGTGTCTTGAATCAGGCTCCAGCCTCTATGTGGACCAAAGCGGAGACTGAAGCCCAAACCTGTGGAGCATCCGTTTCAAGGAAAATGACAGAGACGCCGTTCTTGGTGGGAGTAAAGAGCATTTGTAGCTCTAGCCTGTTTCTCTCATTGACATTGGTGCCTAATCTCTGCAGTGTTGGATTTGCAACCTCGGTCTCAGTCAGGTTTCTCTGCCCCGTCTTCTCTCATGCGGGCAAGCCCCAGGTCGGCCCCCGCAGGTACAGTGTTGACAGAACCAGCAGGGGAAGGTGCTGGAAGGCAGCGCTTGCCTCGGGGGGTGTGCCAGCCCCTTTTCTGTCCCTCTCATTGCTGTTGTCACATGAATAAGGGCAGAGTGGTACCCTGCTGGGGACCAGGGTGTGCTGGGGGCCGGGGCCCCGAGGCAGTGACAGATAGGTTATGTGTGAAGACTGAGTTCATTAAGTTCGGTGAATATAAACGAATATAAATGGTTTTAGATTGAGATCTTTAGTCTCTAGTAGTGAAATGATTAAGTCTCCATTGAAGATGGCAAGTTGAAGCAGAGGAAGCAAATTGATGAGATTTTGTAGTTTCTATGTTTTATTTTTTAACAGTTTTACTGACATGTAATTGGGGTGCACACACACACACAAACTTGTATACACCTGTGAAACCGTTGACACAATCAAGATAGTAAACATCCAGCCCCCTTCCCGCTTCCCAGTGTCCCTATGTAGCTGTATTTAATCTGTACGTACGTGTGTGTGTAGACACACAAATGAAACATCATACACTTAACTACACAGATAACCCGATGGCAGTTCTGTAACTTTAACGGGAAAAGAAGCTAACAAATTACAATTTTTAATAGCCAAAATTCTAAGTCAATTGAGAAGCAAAGCTCTACTATAATTAATTAGGTAATTGTTAAAATGTAGAACATCAAGGGTTCGAACTGATGACGTCCGTGATAGAGTTAGTTATGTATTGATCTGCCGGGAGGGAAGATAGTCACAGCATTTTTAGTCAAAGCAGTAGTTTGAATGCATTATCTGGGAAATGTCAATACACACACTCTTGTGCGCACACGAGCCACTGAACTGTTTCTCCTCTATCCAAATTTTCAGGAGGAAACAAAAAGCTTGTTCTCTGCTGTGTAATTTTCTCCTGCTAAAGAGGCATGAGTCTGTGAATGAAGCCACACATCGGGTGAATTCAGCCCCGAGGAGCCCAGCTGCCCATCTCAGGGGAGGCTCTGGCTGCATTCAGGGGCCAGCCACCTGCTGACCCCAGCCCTCCCCCCTAGGTTAGCAGGCAGCCAAAGGGGGGTTTATTGGCCAGATGGAGTTTCCAGGGCCACAGGTGTCTGTCCCTGCTTATTTCAACCACCAGGGGGAGCCCTGATTATCCTCTGGTTGGACAGTGGTAGGGAAAGATGGAAACAAAGTTACAAAAAGCAATCATCAGGGCTTTAAGTTTATGCCAATCTTATGTTGCAGAGTGGGCTTCAGGGACTGTGCTCATAGCGCTGAGCCCCGCTCTGTTTACAAAGAAGGGAAGGTGAGGCCAGAAAAGTGTGGTTATTTGCCCAGGATCACACAGCTGAGGAGAGCCTGGGCTCCGATTCGCAGATCCTCACTCACTGTTGCTGGTGTGGGGACGGGATCCAAACAGGAGCGTAGTGGATATGGCTGGTGTCTGTGTGTTAGGAATTATCTCTACCTGTATCTCAGTCTGTCCCTCTGTGTCTGTCTGCCCATCTGTCCATCCATCCATCCTCCAGGCACCTGCCCATCAGATACCTGTGCACAGGAAGTCAGAACGGCATGCAGGCTCCGCCCCACATGCACTCTGCAAGGACTGTGAGCTTGGCCACTTAGCCCTCCCAGAAATCATTGTCAGGCCTTCTTTGGGGCCTGACTTAAGGATTAAGGAGAATATGGTCCCTTCGTGGTTAAGATGGGCACTCACCTAGGGACCGGGCAGAAATCCTGTACCGCTCGAGTGATCTCCAGCTCCATCCCTCATCTGTCCTTAGCACTTACACCTGTGCCCCCTGGCTGTTGGCCGGCCAGAAAACAGCTGCTGCAGGGGAAGGAGGCTCCGCCAGGACTGGTGGCAGGGGGCCTGGCAGGGTCGGCCTCGGAGGGGACTCAGTGTTCGCTGTTCCCTCCCCAGAGAGGAGAAAACTACGCCCTGCCTGTCTGTCCCTTAACCCTGTCGAGGGCAGTGCTATTGCTAACATTCTCATTTTTAAAAGGAGAAACCGAGGCACAGAGGTGACAAGAAATTTGACGGAGGCCAGAAGCAAGAGCAGGTTAACATCAGGCAGGACTTGGCACCCCGCAGCCTGGTCTGTGTCTGCAGAGAACAGACAGAGGAGCTGCTATTTGCGCTGGTGCGGTGGTCTCTCTGGCTAGAAGCTCACCCCAAAGTCCAAGAGCTAAGAGCAGAGGCGTTTGTGAAAACAGCCGAGAGCAAGGATGGGGCTGCAAAAATACACCACAAATGGGGGGACCCAGCACAGAAGGAGGTTGGAGGATCCCAAAGACCATCCAGACAGTGACCTCACGTCAGCGCCTCTCAGGCTCACACATTGTACTAGAATGCCCACTGCTTTAACATTTTCTTACAGCAGCTCGGGCCGCCGCCCCGACCCCACAGCCTGGACCCCTTGAACGATAGACATTCACGCCTCACCCTGCTGGAGGCTGGGAGGCCAAGGTCAAGGTGCGGGCAGGGTTGGTTTTCCAAGGCCCCTTCCTCTTGGCTTGCGGGTAGCTGTGTCCTCCCTGTGTCTGCATGCATTCTTTCCTGTGCACACACCCTGGTGTCTCCCTTCTCATGGGGACACCAGTCAGATTGGGTCAAGACCCACCCTAAGGGCCTTGTTTTAACTGAATCGCTTCTTCAAAGACCTCATCCACATACAGTCACATTCTGAGGTACTGGGGGTTAGGACTTGGACATAGGAATTGGGAGGGAACACCACTCAGCCCAGGAAGCCTTGCTTAGCCTGGCAGTTTGCTGGGGGTAGGACACAGGCTGAGGGTTCTGAGCTGTCCCCACGATAGGAGCACAGGGTAGTGCCCAGGCTTGACCTCGCTGCCTCTCTGTCCAGCTGTGCCCATTTTGCCCAAAGCAGGCCATGTCCCATGCCGTCCCGATGCCACCGGTGGGCCACCATTGCATGCGTGTCCTGTCTCTGCCCCAACTTTGAATTCCATCGCTGCCGTGCAGCTCACTCACACCCCTGTCCTTGCTTCCGAATAGCACCTTCGAAGGCGGGCCAGGAGACATTCCCACCACACAGCGGGGGCTCCAGTTTTCTCCACGGTCCCCAAATAAGGTGTCCCTGACCTTCTCCTCCTCCCCTGTCCCCACACACCTGTCAGCTTTCACCTGGATCTTCTAGGCATTTGTGAGTGTGCATACACGTGCATGCACAAACACACACACACACACACAAACAAATCAAACCTGTCTAGTCTCTTTGCCGCCTCAGAAATACCGGGGCTTTGGAGAGAATTCCTAATAAGCACAACACATCCTCTCGCTTTCCCTCCACCTTCTGTGTGCGTGTTACTTCTGTGAAGATGTTTTAGGTGTAACCACTTCTAAATGTTGCTCCAGAAATTCGTGTTATTCACGCAGGTCTAATGTAATGAATTCTGTCTATGGTCAAAGTTGTCACCAGTTTCTCCCCACTGGGAGGGCTTCCGAGGAAACGGGGCCCACGAGTTAAGCGAGGAGGGTGGGTGGCCGGTGGGCCAAGGACTCGGCTTTGCTCAACCCACGCAGGGCTTCCTCAGTCAGCTGCATAAGCTGCTGAGTCAGTGTGTAGGCTTTTTTTTTTCTTTTTTACTTGCAATTAAAAACAGCATTTAGAGGTGCCTGGGTGGCTCAGTCGGTTGAGCCACAAGGAAAGGTATAGGTTGCTCTTAACCCAAACGCGGGCATGAATGAGAGTTCTGAACCAATCACCGTGGCCCTGGGAGTGCCGCGCACCCATTGGCTGCAGCTAGAATGCACAGACCAATCACCAGCAAGGAGGACAGGATTCCTGGGTTTGGTTGCGTGGTCAGGGTCCATCTCCCAGGCGACCTCAGCTGAGGAAGTCCGACCACATATGCTCAAGCCTAGCACAGGGGTTAGGAGGGCAGACTAGAGCCGGTGGCTGGGCATCTCATCTACCTCTCTGTGCCTGAGTTTTATCTTGATAGCAAAGGTGGTTTTGAGAAATACACCTGTGGGTACCTGTAAAGCATTTAGAACAATGGCCAGCTCTCAACAAATCTTAACTATTATGAAAGTGGGCAACATTTAAAATGCAGGAGATCGTGCCTTAAAATCTTGATTTCTGCTCTTTCAAAAAAAATTAGATATGGCAACATCAGTTTTCCTCATGAAAGAAAGTGCAGGACACAGTAGCTGCTCAATTTAGACAGACACTGACTCCTCTCTGTGCCCCATCCCCACGCCTGGCCTCACTTCCATCCCTCACAGATGGTCCCTGACCCCACAGGCATGTCAGTTTGGATCCCTGCTCTAGTGAAATTGAAGCAGTAAAGTAATTCAAGCCCTCATTTTAAAAAACCAGAAAAATGTAGGGGCGCCTGGGTGGCTCAGTGGGTTAAGCATCTGCCCTCGGCTCAGGTCATGATCCCAGGGTCGTGGGATCGAGTCCTGCATCGGGCTCCCTGCTCAGCGCGGAGTCTGCTTCTCCCTCAGCCTCTCCCCCTGCTTGTGCTCTCTCCCTTTCTCTCTCTCTCTCTCAAATAAGTAAATAAAATCTTAAAAAAGAAACAAAACAGAAAAATGTGAATGTTGTATTGTCACATAAGCCCTAAGCAAAATGTTGAGTTTTCTCCTTCATATGCTCACACAAATGATGCAATCTGTTTCTGTCTCCCTCCTTTATCTTAGGATGTTAGTTGACTATACATAGTGCCTTTGAAGAGACTTCTTAAAATGTGCCTTTTTACAGCTCGTGAAAAGGAAGTGTCCCCCACTCATGAGGTAACCCCCCCCCCACTTCCAGGACCCTCTGGAGGCCATGCCCTCGCCCTGCCTTCAGAGGGCCGCCAGGCCATCTGCAGCCTGGGCAAGCGTGGGTGAGTGCGAACACCACCGGGTGTGCAGTGCTCCCCAGGAGGTCAGCCTGTCCCTCCCTCCAGGACAGCCGAGCCAGATGCTGCAGGCCCACACATGCCACCCTCCCCGCACCCAAGACGGAGTCCCTGGTGCCAGCCAGGCTCCGCGCTGCCTCCCAGGACACGTTGCGCCGTGCCCGTGGTTGACAAGGAAAAGATCGTGTTCAGCAGCAAATGCCCCTGTTTCCATGTGATGATGAAACAAAAGTAAATAGGCCACGGTGCCCTCTGGGGTGGCCCGAGCCGGTGTGGCTGCTCTTAAAGGTCTCCTTTAGTTGAGACCCTTGAAGTGGCTGCAAAACCCCCAGTGTTGGTGGGAAAGCCTCTCCAAGTCTCCGCAGGCAGCCTGAGCGCCCGCACACCAGGCTTCTCGACTAAAGCCATCGCCCTGCGGTAACACGGTGGCTCAGGATGGCAGCCCGGAGCGACGGAGGACGGAGGCAGCACTCGGAGCGGCCGCTGCAGCTCCGGGCAAGTGTCCTTGGGTTTATCTGCCCGCCACCTCTGTCAGGACCGCAGGCAAGCGAGCAGAAAGATGAACCGGGTTGTGTCGCTGCAAACGTCCACGCTGGGTCTGCTGTTCCAGCAGGTCGCTCCGTCAGAGAGGCACGCTGCAGAATTTCATGGACTTAAGTGCATTAGCCTACTGCAAAACGTGCTTTTACTTTTCGGAACAATTTCAAAGCGTGAGAAAGGTAATGAGCCCTTTTAATGAGGACCGCAATCACCAGGTAGAGGTGGAGGTGAAGATAAAAACACCAGGAGACCCGGGCTCAGCATTCTTCTCCAGCCCCTGGATATGACCTGTTTGATTCTGGAGGTGATTCTGTCCTCAGGAAACCAGTGAGCAAATGAGGAAGGCAGTGGGCCCAAGGATGTGTCCTATCGTGGAGCCAGAAACGCAGATCACGCCAGAATGCCAGGAGTCACTGTACCTTCATGCCCTCGGGAAGTTAACAGACCTGAGCTGCAGGGGGATGCACACACTGTCTTGTCCTGCCCCCATAAGAATTCAGGACCCTAATAATTCCATCTGGTTCTGCGTATTGTGAAGTGGAGGCATGTTTAGAGACAATTTGTACAAAGTTGTATGAAGGCATCATTCTACACCCCAGGATATTCTGGAAAGGGAAGAGGGGAAGGAGCCCCCGAGCAAAGGACAGGCTGTTTTCCCCACCAGACTTTGTCACTCAGGGCATGACTGAGTCAGGATCCCTGCTTCATCAGACGGATGACGAGGAAGAAAATGTGTGGAGAAAAATCACATCTCACCAGGTTTAATGGTTAGGGTTGTCTCTGCAGAGTTTTACCTACAGGACGACCTTGTACCCAAATATATGATTGGGTCAACTTTATTAAAGGGAATCCAGCTTAAGGCAGTCCGAAGTGGAGGACGGACGGGCCCCTGTTCTTCCTGGCCTGCATGGTGAGCCAGGCTCTGGGCGCCTATGAGGACAGAATACTAGCTCGCAGATTCAGCTGTCCTGCAAAATACCCTTTAAGAAAATATACCTTTTCTAAAGGATGCATAGTACACTTCTAAGCTGTCTGTTTTTTTAAGAGTTACCCTCAAATAATAAGCCTCATGAGAAAATTCATCTTATTTTTTATACCCACTGCTTTGACTAAGATAATCCTCAGCTCTATTGCCCTCTGGACTCACCTGCCCCAGAATAAAATGACTGAAGATACTTGTAAAATTCAAGACGCTGCAGTGTTAAGCACCGGCCATTTCTAAGGCTGGTCATAAGAAGGTCACATGTGGAAAGGGACAGCACCAGGCGGTCGGGACACCTCACACAGCATGACCAGTGAGCCGGTGACCTTTCTCAAGCCACTTTATCCCCTTGGCCCCACACTCAGATACAGATTTGGACCAGAGCATCTGCACTCTTCCTCATTCTCTGCAGACCGTGGACTTTGAAGTCAGGGCCAAGAGAAGGTCCACGTGTGCTCAGCCTCCCGAGGGAGCTCCTCGGGACAGCTAATCTTCAGTGCAAATCCGTGCTGTTTGTACTGTATGGGGGCCTAAAAACCAGTATCTGCTGGAGAGAGAGAGAGAGAAGCAAAACAGTAAAAATCACTGCTCATGAATAATCCATCCATCTCTGCCCAATACTCAGTGCAGCAAAAACAATGAAGCACTAAGATCCCTTAGTGCTCATAAAACATCTCATTTAAGAAATGTGTTCGTGGTGGACCTGTGAATATGGGGGTAAGAAGTCGTATGACCGTGTGGTTTTTAATTATTAAAATGTGGTAGTCCAGAGAAGAGTGAGTAACAGAAACATGCAGAGGAGTTATGGCGAAAGTACTTATATTTATTTAGGGTCCAAGGTCTTGTCTGTTGCTAGAAAAGAGTTCAGTGAGATTTCAGGGGAATGGGAAAATCAGGACTTGTGTTTGGAGTTGGAGAAGCTGGGGGCAACGTTGTCTCTCCACGAACGAGTTCCCTGCAGGTGGGAACCTTGGCTTTGACCTTCACTCGGGAGATCTGACCCATGAGGACGCGGGACTGCCAGCCAGAGTGGGTGCGGCTGGGCTCAGTGGCCTCGGGGACAGAGCTCAGGGGGCAGCTGGGTGGCGCGGTGCTCAGAGTGCCCTGCCGTGCTTGAGGCGAGATGCGCTGTTGGCGACATCCAGCCGAGTTGAGGCAGGTGTCCATCAGGAAGGCGATGCCCATGGAGCCTCTGTGGGATACACACTGGGATGAAGCATCTCCATTGCATCCAACAAGGGCAGGGAGGACCCAGGGCGCTCCCTCTTAGGGGATGGGGGAGTTGTTGAGATCAAAAGTGCGAATAAAGGGCCAGGAGAACCAGAGGGAAGAGAATCCATCTGAACCTCCAGAGGGGACATGGGGGACAGGCCACCGGGGGATCTCCCCAGAACTAGAAGAAATGGCAGGTCAATGACAGTCCTCTCGGGCTGTCTGCACAGATGGATCTGGTGCTGAGGACAGAGCCAAAGCACATGGAGCGGATAGTCGGGAGGGGTGCAAAGGAGCTCCCACTTATTCACCAATGCCCCCTTTCCTCTCTGGAACTTTCTCACACATCAGCATTAATGACGGTCCCTCATCACGCCGTGTGGGGTGATCCACTGAGTACAGTGAGTGCTGGGGGCAGGGGTGCGGCCTGGATGAGAGGGTGGGCCTGGAGGCTCCATGCAGGCCGGGCCTGGGGCAGCAACTGCCCCACAGGAGGGGCGAGGCGGAGCCCCTGCAGAAGGACAGAGACATAGCTCAGGGCAAGTAGATGCAGGCTCTTTGCTGCTGACCTTCTTGGCCCGCACAAATGGGCGTCCACAAAGCTTCACGGCCAGGGGCGTTCGCTACGTATTTTTGCCTCCACCTGTCACCTGGCTGGGCCAGCGTTCTGCCCTCCACTAGGGAGCTGAGACGCCAAGGTGAGCTGTCTCCACGGTCAGAGGGCTCACAGTAGAGAGAGCTTCTCAGCAGAGGTCCGGCCAGCCGGGGACCCTCCGCCTGACGCCAGGGCACCTGTGACATCTGGCTGGCCCCGTGGCAGGGACCTCCTCGTGCGCTGGCCTCCCTCGCTCCTGGGCCTGGGGCTTGAACGCATGCCCTTCCTTAGGGAAGTTCTTCAGAGTCTTCAGACAGCAGTTTCTGAAACTGCATGCGATCGAGGTGGTTCTTGGATTTGCCAGTTTGGGGAGACACCATGATCACATCTGCCCGTAGACTGACAGGTCGGAATAACCACAGCCTCGTGGTAATGGCCACACGTGTGGAGTCTTGGTATGTTCCAGGCGCTGCCCTCACCTTCTGCCTACACCTTGGCATCTAGTCCCCCACGATGTGTTCTTGAAGGGGGGATTGTGATTCTTCTCATCTGCAGATGAGAGAGTCAGACTGCAGGGACTGATTTGCTCGAGGCCACCTCTGAATCTATACCGTAGTTGCTCGCACGGATACAAAAGATGCAGGAGGGAAAGAATGTGTTCCATCGGTTGAGGTCAGAGACTGAACATGAATAGGGTAATAGATCTGCTTTCCTTCAGATATTTAGGAAATTTTCTTATATGGGGCACCTGGGTGGCTCAGTCGGTTAAGCGTCCCACTCTTGATTCCTGCTTAGGTCATGATCTCATGGTCATGAGGTCAAGCCCTGCTTAGGGGCTCCGTGCTCAGCACGGAGTCTGCTTGGGATTCTCACGCTCCCTCCTCTGCCCCTCCCCCCACTCACACTCTCTAAATAAATAAATATATATAATTTTTTAAAAAAGAAATTTGTCATATATATTTATCATAAAAACATCTTTAAAAATAAAGACAAGAAGGAGAAGCAGCCAAACAAAGTCATCTTGGGGATGAGTGGTTATTTTTTTCCAATTGTTTGAGTTTCCCTTTCTATACCACAGGAAAAAAACAACAACAACAACAACTTTATTTTAAAACTCGAAAGAATCCTAATAGAAAAAGTCTGGTCAGGCGCAGTTGTAGGGAGAATGTCTCTAAGCCCAAGTGGGATGCAAGAGATGGGGTGGGTTCGAGGACAAGATGGGTTCCTTGCTTCCCAGGGGGTTGGTTTCCAACTTGGCATCCCAGCAGCAGATCCTAACAACTGAGGCTGGAGCCTTGGCATCTCGAGGGAGGTTATTTTGGGTATCAGTGGGTTTTGCTGAGGTGAGTGCTTTCTGGCCAATAAAGGCCAAGTTATTTGGGGCCACCATGACAGCAAGTTAGACAGGTGGTTTGTGTGTGAAACATTTAATTTACTGGCTTTGCAGTCTGTTGACTTGGGACAAGGCTGAAAACAATTGTATATAAGTTTCCTAAAATGACAGGTATGGATGATGATCATCATTATAAGGAATAAGTACTCACTTTTGATGACATGTTAGCCTTTTATGATTTCTAAAACTTACTGTAGGGAACTTATCTTGAAACAAGCCCCTGTGAGTGTGTCATCTCAGTATTAGAAATTTGTTTCCCACGTTAGTCCAGACCCAGGTAGCAGTTGGAATAAGCCATGTTTACAGTCTGCCCTATTCATTCAGTCCCAAACATCAGGCAATTTCTACAAATAAGCAGGAAGGCAGAAATACTCAAATTGGCCAGCTAAGCGACAGGGCGGATGTTGCCAGGAAAGATAGTGATGCAGAAATGTGAGACAGTGATCCTTGGAGACTCATGCTTTTACTCTGTTGTTGATGAGGCTTCTTTCCAGGTAACTGGTCCAGGTGTCTCTCACTGGGTCTGTGACAGCCTGTTCCAATGCTTGTGACTTTGGAGTCCTGTTTCTCTGCCTGTTCAGTACCTCCTGCCCCAGGTCAGGACTCCAGAAGCACCTGCCCCTCGCACCTGTCCTCCCCCCACCAATTCCTCACCCCTACCCAATATTATTTCTTTTCTTCTTGTTGTGGGCATATTTTACAACCACGTGGGGTGTGTTTAGTGTTTGTGAGTCATGTCCTCATTGTCTTTCCGAAGTTCTCCTGATATAATTTCCGAAAATTCTTACCGCCCTGCTGTTTTGAGGAAGGTGTCACTGTTAACTTCGTGGAAAACATTCTGTGGAACAAAACACCCCTGTATCTTGAGATCAGAGACTGAACAAGAGTTTGTTTGTTTTTTAAAGATTTTATCTATTCATCTGAGAGAGAGAGAGAGGGAGCACACAAGCAGGGGGAGAAGGAGAGGGAGAGGGAGAAGCAGGCTCCTCGCTGAGCCAGCCAGGACCCCGATGTGGGGCTCCATCCCAGGACCTGGAGATCATGACCTGAGCCGAAGGCAGACGCCTAACCATCTGAGCCACCCAGGCGCCCCTGAACAGGAGTTTTTTAGCGAGTCTATTCATTACCTCCAGTGGGAGGAGGTAATTGTGTGGGAGGAGTCACTGTCTTTGAAACACAGCCATGAAGAGGTTTGAGGAGGAGGAGGATGGAAGCTACCTGGCTTAGATGTAGACTGTTCTCAGCTTCAGCTCAGTGAGGGGAGAAGCACGAGCTGACCAGGTGGCTCATGAGGGGCTGGAGGAAGTATAGACCTGGACCAGCAGCCTCAGCATCATTGGGAACATGTGAGCACGGCAGGTCCCGGGTCCCCACCTGAGACCTTCTGAATCAGAAACTCGTGAGCAAGGGGTGGCTGAGCAATCTATTCGAACAAGCCCTCCGAGGGATTCTGATGCAGGCCAAGAGAACCATTGTTCCCGGGGGACTCGGATGTTTGCAGCTAAGTGGTCCAGGGAGGCCCAGTGTCTACTGATGGTAGTCATGGCCGCCTTGTCTCAGCCTTGACTGTGCAGTCTCCTTTACGTGTGTTGTTTTCACTCCAGGAGTCGCTCTTGCATTCCTGAGGGGCGTGCCCCCAAGCTGGGGAGACACGGTATGATGGCGGCGTGGGCATTGCAAGGCCAGGGGAGGCCTCAGAGCCGGAGCACCTGAAGAACTCTGAGGTCATGGAGGAGGGAGAGCTTGAGCTACCCCAGAGGGAGGAAGACTTTCAGGAGGAAAGGGAAGTCATTTTCTGAGGGGGAATGAATGTATCAAGTTGGAAACGCACGCGATGGGCAGCCCTGAGCTCAGATATTCAGTGGCTTCTCCTGGTGGAAGCTTCCCAGCATCCCTGCTTTGCAAGGGTGCCCTGTCTTGCTTCTCCATTTGCTTGTGCCACTCTCCAGCCGAGCCTCTGAGTTGTCTGCCCTGGAGGGAGGAAGGGCTTTGAGCCTGGATAACTGGGGAACACATCTGAGACAAGAAAGACTGTGGGTGGGAAACACATTTTAAGTTAAAGTAAGTTGAGGTTCCTTACATTGCTGGCAAGATGATGGGCAAAATGCCCTGAAAACCCTTTCTGCTACAGAGCATCTCCAGGTGCTAGAACTTACGTAACAACCATCCTTTTAAATGCATAGCTGAGCTTGCAAGAGAGTAAATGAAATTGTATTGGCCTGAAAATGAGGACAAAGTCACAGAATAGAAGAGCAAGGAGACCCTCAAGGGACCCCCTCCTTGAAACAAAGGAGTGGAAAGAAGCAGCCACCAGCACAGGGAGATGCCAAGGGAAAAATTTAGAAAGTCACTGTAGGCCAGTCAGTCAGTCCAGGGTGGGGGAAAAAACATTATGGTAGCCTCAATTCAAATTCAACAGAAAAACCTTAGTCTCTCTCTCTTTTTTTTTTTTTAAGACCATGTATTTATTTATAAATGAATGAGCAGGGGGGGAACAGAAGGAGAGGGACAAGCAGACTCCCCACTGAGCATAGTGCCCCATGCAGGGCTCCATCTCATGACCCTGAGATCATGACCTGAGCCAAAACCAAAAGTCGGACACTCAACCGACTGAGCCACCAGGTGCCCCAAACCTTAGTCTCTTGATGAACCCAGCCAGCCACCAGAGCAAGGAGGGCAGAAGTTCCTCAGGTCTCCAGGCCTGAGCACCAAGAGGGGGAAAGGGAAAAAAAGATATTCTTACACCCATCAGCTGTAAGTGTTAATGTGTTTAGTAGATGTTACAGACAGTAGAACTTCAGACACCATCAGTAAAGAAACAGAAGGACAGACTGACTGAGAAAGAACTTTGTAATCTAACATGAAAGAAAGAAAGAAAGAAAGAAAGAAAGAAAGAAAGAAAGAAAGAAAGAAAGAAAGAAAGAGAGAGGAAGAAAGAAAGAAAGAAAGAAAGAAAGAAAGAAAGAAAGAAAGAAAG